>NC_050578.1:173960982-174560982 GCF_011100635.1 Trichosurus vulpecula
TATCATTTTAATGTGTTGGTGTTCTTGTTGTATACATGAACATTTGCTGGAACATTTGCTAGACATCCAGTAAAGGAAACCTAAGTTATAAAGTCTGATATGTATTGACTGTGGACTCTTGGACAAGTCATTTAAACTCTGGGTAATATATGCAAGACTAAGATTATGAAATGGAGTGGATAAGCTGACATCTTTTGAAAGAATCACCTCACCTTTAAGTTCCCCATTTCGATGAAATCACAGGCCTAGTCTCTGTTTCCATTGGGTTTATACTTTTCCTAAGATAGAAACAACTCTGCATTACTAATAAAAATGCAACCTGGTCAGTTTATAATATATTTAATGTTATTGGGGCCTTTTTTCTAATATATTATTCAGTGATATTTGTGTTGATAATCATTAGAAATAATGGTCTATAGTTTAATTTCTGTGATGTTTCTCAGCCTAGCTTAGGTATCAGGAAACTATCACATAAAGGAGTGTTATAGAATAACATATTTCCTGATCATTTTTTAAACAAAACCTACAGAAAATTGCAGTTGAATTTTTTGTGCATTTCAAATAATCTACCTGTAAATGTCTATGGCACTTTTTCTCTTTTTTCCTTTGTAAAATCACTTGTAGCTTATTTGCTTATTTTTTCTGAGTTTTGGTTATTTTAATTCTCTACTTGTTCAAGTAATCCAGATACCTTATTTTCATGTAAATATTTATCCTGTTCATTTGTTATCATATAGCATACATTTTAGCAAACTATGTCTTATTTATTTCCTTCCCATTTGCTGTGAGTTCTCATTTTCATTTTTATATTGTCAATTTGCTTTTCTCCTCATTATCAGGTTAACTATTTACCTTCCTTTTCCCTGTATTTTACTTTCAGAATTTCCATTTTGTTTTTATTTGAAGTTTTTTTTTTTGCTTTTCTGGTTTCTGTTTTGAATTTTGCTTGCATGAGCAATTCATTGATATGCTCTTTCTACTGTTGATTAACATATTTAGAAGTAAAAATTTCTCCTTATTAGGAATTTGTCTGCATGCTAAAAGTTTTTATCTATTTTCTTTTAAAAACATTATTTATTTTAACATTTCTTTTTTAATTTTGAGTTCCAAATTCCCTTCTTCCCTCCTACCCTGTCATGCCCCACTGAGAAGGCAAGCAAAATTATATCAACTATACATGTGAAATCATGCAAAATATAGTTCCACCTTAGCTGTGTTTCCAAAAAAGTAATAAGATTAAGAAAGTAAGAAAATTATACTCAGTTTTTACTAAGAGTTCATGAATTTTCTCTCTGGAGGTGGATAGGATTTTTTCATCAATAATCCTTTGGAATTGTCTTGGATCATTGTATTGAACTGATTATCATTTTGACATTGCTGTTAATGTGCACAATGATCTGTTTTTTCTCACTTCACTTTCCATCAGTTCATATGGATATTGCAGTGTTTTTTTTTCCCTGAAGTCAGTTCCCCTCATCATTTCTCATAGCACAATAATATTCTATCACAATCACATGCCACAGTTCATTCACCCATTCCCCACCTCATGAGCATCCCCTTGATTTACAATTCATTCCCACAAAAAGAGCTGCTATAAATATTTTTGTATTCATAGGTCTTTTTCCTTTTTCTAATATTTCTTTGGGATGCAGACCTAATAGTGGTATTGCTGGGTCAAAGGGTATGTACAATTTTATGGCCCTTTGGAACTAGTTCTAAATTGTTTACCAGAATGGTAAACCAGTTTAGTGTACCTATTTTTCTTCATCTGCTTCAGCATTTATCGTTTCTGATAGGTGTGAAGTAGTACATCAGAGTTCTTTTAATTTGCCTTTCTCTAATCAATTTTTCCATGGCTATAAATAGCTTTGATTTCTTCTTCTGAAAACAGCTTGTTTATATCCTTTGACCACTTGTCAATTGGGGAATAATTTTTGTTTTTCTTTTTTTTTTATAAATTTGACTGAGTCCTATACTCAGTATATATTTGAAAAATAAGGCTTATATCTGAGAAACTTTTGGTAATTTTTTTTATATTACTTCATTATCTATGGTATTTTTTAGAATAATGTAGTTGTGTCCCTTCATTGTCTATGGTAACTTTTAGCATGTTGTTTCTCTGTAGGAATAAAGTTTTATTAATCATTACTTTTAATTAGTTCTAATTTTGCTTTTGATTTGTCTGAGATTGTTATCACTACCCCTTCATTTTTTGCTTCAGCCAAAGCATATTAAATTCTGCTCTAGCCCTTTATTTTAATTCTGTGTGTGTGTCTTTGTGTTTCAACTGTATCTCTTGTAAATAACATAGTGTTAGATTCTCATTTCTCTGACCTAACCCCGTTCACATTCCCAGTTATGATTACTAACTGGGTATTCCTTCCATCCCATTTTCTTCTCCCCATCCTTTCTTTTTATCCCACCCCTCCTCAAAATTCTATTTTGCTTCCAACTACTACCTTGGTATATGTTCTCATTTTTCTAATTTTCATTGGTGAAATTATATATTGTTTCTATAATTTGTTCTTTGACCCACTAATTCTTTAGGATTAGATAATTTTATTGACTGAATATTTTGGATCCTTTCTTCTCAGGTCCTTTATTGATTATAAACTTTATTGTTTTGTGGTTAGTAAAAGATATGTTTTATATTTCTGATTTTCTATATTTCTTTATGAGGTTTTGCTGCCCTAGCATAGGGTAAATTTTTGTAAAGGTACTATGCACGTCTAAGTAATATGTGTATTCCTTTTTATTCTCCTTCAGTAATTCTCAGAGAGAAAAAAAATTCTTAATTTTTTTTCAGTGATAAGCACATTAATACATTATTTTAAAAAATAACATTTTATTTCCCCCGAATTACACATAAAAAATTTTAACACTCATTTAAAAAATTTGAGTTTCTAATTCTATCCTTCCTTCTCTCACTTACCCAATTCCTGAGACATTAAGCAATCTGATATAGGTTATACCTGTGGAGTTATGTAAAACATATCAACCTTTAATCCATGTAAGTCATTTTGTAGAAGAAAATTTGCACTAAAAATGAAGGAAGGAAAGAAAGAAAGTTAAAAAATATGCTTCGTTCTATTAGATACCATCAATTCATTATCCAGGGGTAGAAAATATTTTTCATCATGAGTCTGTTGGGGTTGTCTTGGATCATTTTATTACTGATAACAGCTAAGTCATTCAAAATTATTCATAAAATACTGCTATTAATAGTAAAATGTTTTAGTTCTGCTTTCTTCACTCTGCATAAGTTTCATGTAGGTCTTTCTAGGTTTTTCTGAAATTATTCTGTTGGCCATTTCTTATAACACAATAGAATTCCCTTACAATCATATAGCACAACTTGTTCAGCCATTCCCCAACTGATTAACATCCCCTCAATTTCCAATTCTTTGCACCACAAAAAGAGCTGCCATAGATATATTTTTTAATAAAAATAGGTCTTCCTCACCCTTTTTGGAGGGCTGTTGCTCCATCAAAAGGTATGGACAGTTTTATAGACCTTTGGTTATAGTTCTTAATTACTGTCCACAGTGACTTGAATAGTTCACAACTCCAAAAATAGTGCATTAGCATCCCAATTTTCTCTCATTCCTTCCAACATTTATTATTTTCCTTTTCTGTCATATTGGCCCATATGACAGATGTGAGGTGGTATCTTAGATTTATTTTGATTTGCGTTTTGAATCATTAATAGAATTTTTTTTCATTTGTCTATAGATAATTTTGATTTCTTCATCTGAAAATTGCCTGTTTGGGCAGAGCCAAGATGGCAGCTGGAAAGCAGAGGCTTGCTTAACCTCTCCCCCATATCACTCCAAACACCTATAAAAAATGTCTCTGAACAAATTCTAGAGCTGTAGAACACATGAAATAGCAGAGGAAAGAGGGCCTCCAGCCTAGGGTGGCCTGGATGGTTGCCGGGAAGGGTCTGTTGCATGGTGCTGGGAGCGGAGTGGAGCACAGCCCAGCATGGGCCATGCCAGAAAATACCAGACTGGGAGACAACTGGAGAAGTCCTTAGGGCCATGAATCATTGAGCTGTGACAGTTACCAGACTTCTCAACCCATAAAAAACAAAGACCATGGAGTGAGTAAAGTGCTAGATTGGATTAGAGGGTGGTCTAGCCACCGGCCTTGGGGGTGGCAGAGGTGGTTTGGCAGTGGTGTCAGCAGCAGCAGGAAGCTCCTGCGGCTGCTTCCAGAGCTCCAGCGTCAGCTGCTTCCTGAGTCCCTGGCTCACATGGTGGGAGGAATCAAGTGACAGACCAGAGTGGAAGTGCAGGGCTTGCTTTGCCCTGCTTGGATTTGGGTTGCAATCCTGGTTGGTGGTTCTTGGGGGAGGAGGAGTGCTGCTGTGGCAGAGCTTTCAGTGAGAGTGCAGTAGAAGTAGCTCTGAAAACAGCAGTGCAGCCCCTAAAGCTTGGGACAAAGCACTCTGTACTCTACCTGTAGTCATACCCTGACAAAAAGCTCAAAGGTCAAGTAGTTTGCTAGGAACATGGCCAGGCAGGAAAAAAAGGATGCAGACTCAGACTCAGACTCAGACTCCAAAATCTTTTTTTGGTGACAAATAAGATCAAAACATAGAGCCAGAAGAAGTCAACAAAGAACTATAGTTTTTCTAAGACTGAACTAGCCCTGCATTCCTGGTATGGATCCTACCAGGTCATAGTGTATGATCCTGGTGATATATAGCTGTAACCTCTTTGCTAATATTTTATTTTTTTTTCATCAATATTCATTAGGGAAATTGGCCTATATATTTTTTCCTCTGATTTCACTCTTCCTAGTTTAGATTTTAGCACCATATTTGTTATAGGACCCCTTCTTTGTTTATTTTCCAAATTGTTTATATAATCTTGGAATTAAGTTTTCTTTAAATGTTTGGTAGAGTTTGCATGTGTATCCATCTGGACCTGGGGATCTTTTCTTGGGGAGTTCATTAATGGCATGTTTTATTTCTTTTTCTAAGATGGTATCATTTAAGTATTCTATTTCCACTTCTGTTGATCTACATGATTTATATTTCTGTAAATATTTGGCATTTCACTTAGGTTGTCATATTTTTTGGCATATAATTGGACAAAATAGTTCCTAATATTTGCTTTAGTTTCCTCTTCATTTGGGGTGAATTTTTTACTTCTTTTTTTTGATATAATTTGGTTTTCTTCTTTCCTTTTTTAAATCAAGGCAATGAATGGTTTATCTATTTTATTGTTTTTTCTTAAAACAAACTTCTAACTTTATTTGTAAATTCAATGGTTTGCTTACTTTCAATTTTATTAATATCTCCTTTTACTTTCAGAATTTCTGTTTTCATGTTTAATTGAGGATTTATAATTTGTTCTTTTTCTAGTTTTTTTTTAGTTGCATGCCTAAATAATTGATCTGTTCCTTCTCTATTTTGTTGATGTAAGTCTTCAGAGATATAAATTTTCCTCTCTTTACTACTTGGGCTGCATCCCATAAATTTTGGTATGTTATCTTATAGTTGCCATTCTCATTAATGAAATTATTGATTGTTTCTATGATTTGTTTTTTGAACCACTTATTCTTTAGGATTAGATAATTTAGTTTCCAGTTAATTTTTAATCTATCATTTATTGCATGCAATTTTAATGCCTTATGATCTGAAAAAAGATGCATTTAATATTTCTGCTTTTCTGAATTTGGTTCCAAGGTTTTTATGCCCTAATATATCATCAGTTTTTGTGTATGTCCCATGTACAGCTGAGAAAAACAACAACAACACATATTCCTTTCTATCCCCATTCTATTTTCTCTAGAGGTCTATCATCTTAAATTTTTTTGAAATTTTATTCACCTCATTAACTTCTTTCTTTATTTTTTGGTTAGATTTATCTAGATCTGAGACTGGACAGTTGAGTCACCCTCCACCCCCACTAGTATAATTTTACTATTTACTCCTATGACTCCTATAACTTGTCCTTTAAAAATTTGGATGCTATACCATTTGGTGCATCAATGTTCAACATTGATATTACTTCATTGTCAATGGTACTTTTTAGTAAGATTTAGGCTCCTGACTTTTCTATTTTTGCTTTTGCTTTGTCTGAGATCATGATTGCTACTTCTGTTTATTTTTTATTTTTTGTTTTATTTTAGCTGAAGCACAGTGAATTCTGCTCCAGCCCCCTTACCTGTCTTGTGTGTGTGTGTGTGTGTGTGCCTCTGCTTTACATGTGTTTCCTGTAAACAACATATTGTAGGAATTTGTTTTTTAATCCACTTTGCTCTCTGTTTCTGTTCTAAGAGTGAGTTCATCCCATTCACATACATAGTTATGATTCCTAATTGTGCATTTCCCTCCATCTTATCCCCCCCATTTATACCCTCTTCCCCTCCCCTCCTCCTTTCTCTTCCTCTCTTCTCTCTCTCTCTGTCTCTGTCTCTCTCTGTCTCTCTGTCTCTCTGTCACTGACTCTCTCTCTCTCTCTCTCTCTCTCTCTCTCTCTCTCTCTCTCTCTCTCTCTCTCTCTCCTTTCACCCTGTTTCTCCTTACCAGTGTTTTGTTTCTCACCACCTCTTCTCGCAATCTCTTTGGCTTCTATCGTTCTCCTTTTTCTTATCTCCCTTCCTTCTTACTTCTGAATAGGTCAAGATATATTTCTATACTCAACTGAGTATGTATGCTATTCTTTCTTTGAGCTAATTCTGATAAGAGTAAGGTTCAGGTGAATGCTCACCCTTCCCCCATCTTTCACTCCACAGTGACAGGTTTTCTATACCTCTTCATGTGAGATAATTTACCCCATTTTACCTCTCTCTTCACCCTTTTCCCAGTGCAATCTTTATTCTCGCTCTTTAATTTTTTCAATCTATCCCATAAAAGTCAACTTATACTCACAACTTCTGTCTATGAATATTTTTTTAAAGTATCCTAACAATGCTAAAGTTTTTAAAGTTATAAGTATCATTTTCTCATGTAGAAATGTAGTTTAAACTTACTGAATCCATTATGGTTTTTTCTGTTTCCTGTTTTCCTTTTCATGCCTTTCTTGAGTCTTGTATTTGAAAATCAAATTTCCTGTTTAGGTCTGTTCTTTTCTTGAAAAACCTCTATTTCATTGTATGTACATTTTTCTCCGTTGAAAAATCACCCTCAATTTTGCTGGGTAGGTGATTCTTGGTTGTAATCCTAGCCCTTCTGTCTTCTGAAATATCATTTCCCAACCTTGTGATCAATCCTGTCTGTGGCTCTGTAATATATGAATAGTTTCTTTCTGGTTGCTTACAGTATTTTCTCCTTGACGTGAGAATTTTGCAATTTGACTATAATATTTCTGGGCCATTTCATTTTGATATCTCTTTCAGGAGATGATCAGTGGATTCTTTCTATTTCTATTTTAACCCCTGATTCTAGGATATCAGGGCAGTTTTCCTTAATAAGTTCTTGGAATATCATATGCAGGCCCTTTTTTATCATACCTTTCAGGTAGTCCAATAATTTTTACATGATCCCACTTCAGTATATTTTCTAGATTTTTTTTCCAATGAAATATTTCACATTTTCTTCCTTTTCACTCTTTTGATATTATTTTATTGATTCTTGATGTCTCGTGGAGTCAAGCTTCCACTTGCCCAATTCTAATTTTTAAGGAATTATTTTCTTCAATGAGATTTTGTACTTCTTCTTTAGTTTGACAAATTCAAATTTTTAATGAGTTGTTTTCTTTAGTGAATTTTTGTATATTTTTCTGTTTGTTGTGTTCCTTTAAAATGTTGACTCTTTTTTATGACTCTCTTGCAATGTTCTCATTCCTTTTCCCCATTTTTCTTCTACCTCTCTTATTTGATTTTTAAAATCCCTTTTGATGTCTTCCAGGAGTTCTTTTTGGGCATGAGACCAATTCATTTTCTTTTTACTGTGAGGTTTCACATGTAGGCATTTTGACATTTTTTTTCTCTTTTGAGTTTGTGTTTTGATATTCCCTGTTACCTGGTAACTTTCTATGATGAAGTATTTTTTTGCTCATTTTCCAGCTTATTTCTTCACTTTTAAAGTTGGGATTTGCTCCTAGGAGCTCTCTGTCAAAGCTTCTTGCAGTGGGGGCCTGGGACCTGTCTTTTGGCCTTCTGCACAAGGACTGTGGGTTTTTTCATCTGAACTGCTACATCAGGACCATGGGTTCTGTGGCTGTGTGACATCTTTGTTGACCTGTTGTATGAGGGCCATGGTGTCCTGTGGCTGGCCTGTTGTATTAGGGCCACAGGGTGACACCTGTGACCTGAGCAGTGGCTCAAGCCTCCTACTAGCTTTCTGGGGTGTGACCTACCGATGGCTTTCCTGGACACTGCCTATACTTTCTTTTTTACCTAAGTGAGACAGATCAATCCTGACAACCTGTTAAGTTGTTGTGGATTGGAAGATTTTTTCACCCCATGTTTTTGTTGGTCCTGCTGCTCCAGTATTTGTTTTGAAGCATTGTTTTATAGTTGTTTGCAGCTGAAATTTGGAGCATTCAGGCAGATTACTGAATTATTTGGACATCTTGACTCCACTTCTCCCACATTAAGACACTGCTGAGGGGCCTATACAATGGTATAATCACTTTGGATAGCAAAAGTGACTAAGATGTCCATACCATTTTAACCAGATACTACATACCTGGGTTTGTATATCAGGAGAGTTATTGATAAAAAGCAAGTCCCTATATACATGAAAATATTTGTAGCAGAACTTTTTGTAATAGTAAAAATTGGAGACAAAGATGTCTCTTGATTGGGGAATGATCAACAAAGTTTAATATATGAATTCAGTGGAATATTAGTGTTTTCTAAGAAATTTATGTGATGTATACAGAGAAGTTTAGAAAAGAATTTATCAAGAAGTTTGGTACAGAGAGAGCTGGAAAGGGGTTTCTCTCTCCCCCTCACTTTATGAGGTTATGTTACTCAGACAAGAGCCTAAGAATATTTGCCTAGCTTGCTTCACATAGATAGTAAATAGTCTCTAAGAAAAAAGGCAGTTTGAAATATATATCAGCAAATAAGTCAGTTTATTTTCGGGGAACCAAAAATACAAGCTTTTTATGAACCCAAAACAAGACCTAAGGAGACCCAAAATAAACATTAGGTAAGATTTAAGCATTCTTTCTAACCATCTGGTTTTCCTGTAATGTCTTTGAGGTCAGCCTGACCTATACAGTAAGCTTTTTGGATTAGACAATTTTTTTAACCACATAAAGCTACGTTTGAACAATATTAATGATAAAATCCACAGAAGCTTGGAAGCATTTATGTGCAATAATAGAGTAAAGAAAGCAAAGACACAAAATAATATGCATAATAAATATAATATAAATAGAAAGAGCCACACACCAAAAAATCAAACGTGAATGTAACATAATTATAAAGATCAAGCAATATGGAAATTAAGAAATATGAGAAAGCAACAACCAACCCTTTCATGGAGGTGGGAAGCCCATATTGAAGTGATACATTGTATATGTTTTCAGATGTTCCTGATGAATTGATCTGTTGTGCTGATTTTTTTCCTCTTTTAAAAAATACTATTTGTTCTATGGGATTCCTCTCTGAGAGAGGGAGCAAGAAAGGTACTGGGCACTATTATAATTATGTAAGAAATAGAATAAATCAATGACAAAATAAAAATTCTATTCAAATCATTAAATTAGCTTTGGAAAATTTATGACCATAAAGAGCACGTTGAAGTCTCTTGCTAATATGGTATTGACATTCATTTCTCCATGTGAACTGCTTAACTTTTCCTTTAGTAACTTAAATGTTTTCTATTATATATATATACACATATACATATATGCATATATATATACACACACATATATACACATATATATGTATATTATTTCTATAGTACCTATAAATATAATGGTTTCCTCTGATTATTATTTTTATCCATGTTTACTTTTACATTGCCTTGTCTGAGATATTTATCACTTTCCCCTGTTTTGTTGAATTTCTGTGAAGATTAATAAATTTCATGCCATCCCTTTACTTTGTGGGTGAAACTTTATATCTTGAGTCTTCTTGAAAACAACAATTGCTGGATCTGACTTCAGATCTCCTATTATTGGAGCTTGTGATTGTTCCAACATTGGCTGCCATCCCTTCTTGTAGAGGGATGACTTTTTTGAGGACTATTTGTGGACTCTCAGCTTGACTCTGTGCCTCTTTGTGGCTCCATTGTTTTCTGACAAGGTTCTCCCAGTATTTAGTGTTGTTGAAGTCTGACATTTTCTGGTGTGATGCCTCTCCTGGCCTCCAGTGCTTCTTATCTTTACCTGATATAGCACTAGATCCCTTAATTTGATCCCTTCACTCACTGCTATTTTGGCCATCTTTTTGTTGGGTCCTAGACTAGATAAAGTATACTTTTGAGCCTTTGCTTCGTTCATTTTTACTATCCCTTCTGGGTCCATTATCAGATATTTGTTTAGGTTTTTATGGAAGAAATCAGTTTTTCCACAGCTTCTCACATTGCCATCTTCACCAGAAGTCCCCATACTCTTTCTCCATCTTTCGTTTTTTTTGTTGATGGACAGTTTTAAACAGCATGAGCTTTGAGGATACTATTCCTGTCCCTTTCACTAATGACATGTGACTTCAGGAAATCTGTGTACCCTCTCTGGGTCACAGTTTCTCTATCAACATAATGAGGAATTTAGACTAGGTGATCTCTAGGGTACACTACAGTTCTCAACTACTAAGTCTATCAATTCAATAAGTGCTTGAAAGCGTATGGCTTAAACATACCATGGGTTATGAAGCACAGGTGTCCAAATAGGTTGTCTCTGTCTTCTCTAGCTCTTGGGACACAAATTATGTGCCATTGCTCAGTCATTAGGGACATCTTTCTGTACACTATTCTCTTGACACTAGTAGCTTGGCAGATGCTGCTGAACTACCAATGTTTTCCTCTTAGATTCTGAAAATATAGACTTGGCATAATGGAAATATATCTAAAGACAATGAGAGGTAGGAATTCAATAAATATGTGTTAATTTGTTGAAAAGATAATTTAATCCCAATATTCCTTATGCTCAATGGAACATAATAGCAGCCACCTTTCAGCACCCAATGGGAATAATTAGTCTTAATAAATATTCATTTATATGGCTTAGAGTAAATTATATTAATTTGTTAACATTACTTTAAGTAAAGGACTTTTAGTATCCCTTCTGTATTCTTGGCTTTTCTTTCTTTTTATTTCTTAAAATCAATAAGCTTTTATTTTATCTCCCTACCCACCCATTAAAAAAGAGAGAGAAAACAAAAACAAAGCCTTTTAAAATATGAATACTTGAGGAGAACAGATCTTCACATTTGCCATGTAAAAATGTATGAATTTCATCTTGAGTCCATCAGTCTCCTGGAATCATGGCTGGTTATTGTATTGGTCAGAGTTCTTAAGGCTTTCAATATTGTTTGCAATTACAAGGTTGTTTTCCTTATATAAATTATTTTTGCTCTGCATCATATTCATCATCTTTATAGTAAAATAATATTCAATTAGATTAACAAAACGTGCTTTGATCATTCATTACCCAATTAATGTCACCCTTTATTTTCCAGGTATTTGTTACTACAAAAAGAACTACTCTGAACATTTTGGTACATATGAGTCTTTTCCAACTTTCTTTGATGCCTTTAGGATGTATGCTAGTTAGTGGTATTGATGTGTCTGAGGACACACACAGTTTAATAACTTTGGGGACAAAGTTCTAAATTCCTTTCTAGAATGGCATCGGCAACTCTAATCTGATGGTACATTAATATATTTGTTTTCTCTAAGTCACTTAAACATTGGTCTTTTTCTTTTATGGTCAATTTTGCCAACCTGAAGGTTGTAAGGTAGAACCACAGAGTTGCTTTAATTTGTATTTCTCTAATTATTAGCAATTTGGAGCATTTTTCATATGGCAGTTGGTAGATTCATATCCTTATACTATCTATTGCAGAAAGGTTCTCACTCTGATGAATTTGAATCCAGATGCTCCCATATCTTTGGAAGGGAACTTTTTGCAGAGAAATTTGCTAAAAAGAATTTTCCTCACATAACTGTTCCCCTTATACTCTTAGCTGTAATTCAATTTATAGTCTATTTTTAACCTAATTTCACAGAGGTTGTGTTTGGCTGTAAGTTCCTTTCATTTCACCATCTTGACTTATTTCACAATTCTCCTTCCTCTGCATTTTGAATGTCTCTTATGATATGTGAGAAAACTGAAATAGTCTTTATTATCTTCATGGTAGTCTTATTTCTAGTAAAGACTTTGCTGACTCCTAGAGACAATAACTTGATATTGCAGTAGACAATGAAATTATTTCAACTACTGTATATAGGACTCTGCAATTACTTGGACTCAATCTGAGTTTATCTCCATTGCATTCTAGTCACATTGGCTTATACTACACATGACATAATAAGGACTACCATATGGTATCACTGATTATATTTCAGTGGCAATTGATTGAGCATAGTTTTCTTATATATTACATGAAACTTAGGTGATCAACACTATGTCTGAGACCATCATAATCAGATTCAGGCACTGAATTCAGGCCTATTTTGGTCACTCCTGGAATAATATTAGCCAGGCATTTCTTTTTTTTTTGAGGGATGAAGGGCAGGAAAAGGACCCCAATTTATTGAAGGGCCACACCTATAATAATAGGTGGCCATCTCAGCAGAGTTTTAGGGTTCTCAAAGCAGGAGGGAGTACTCCAACATGAAGTCCCTTTAGAAATCAGTTTAGCAGAGAAGATGAAGCGATTTTTCAAGTGGCTTCGTCCAAAGAAGAAAATCAGAGCAACAGAAGAGCCCTTCCCTAGGGTAGAGGTAGACACAGCTGAGGAGATCACTGAGCAAAGTCCATTCACAGGCAAGCCTCCCACCAAAGGGAGGGGGGTTCCTTTCAGAAGTGTGGTTCCTTCAATTCCAGAGAATATAAGAGTAGTTGGCCTGATCTTAGAGAAGAAGATGGGGGCAAAGATGACCCATATGCTTGGGAAGGGAGCCAACAACAGGAGAGGGAGCTCCAAATCCTGGAGATCCAGGAAGAACCCACTGGTAGTAAATTTTGGGACCTCAGGGCACTCTCCTCTGCTATGACTCAGGAGGGTAACAGCAGGTCAAGAGGCCATGGGAAAGGTTCAGAAGGCCACTTCCAGTCTTGGCTGGAGAAGAACTTGAGATGAGCAGTATTTGTGGTTTCAGGGGAACTATAGGTTTATAGGGGTGCTTGAGACCCCAAAATACCGACATGCCAGGTCCTTTTCATGTTTCTCTTAATTCTTGTGTTTGAAAGTCAAATTTTCTCTTCAGCTCTGGTCTGTTCACTGAGAAAGCTTAAAAGTCCTCTATTTTCTTGAAAGTCTATATTTTGCCTTGGAGCATGATATTTTGCTGGGTAGGTGATTGGTTTTAATCCTAGCTCCATTGACCTCCAGAATATCATATTCCAGGACCTTCGGTCTCTTAATATGGAAGCTGCGAGATCCTGTGTTATCCTGATTGTTTTCCCACAATACTCAAATTATTTCTTTCTGGCTGCTTGCAATATTTTCTCCTTGACCTGGGAGCTCTGGAATTTGGTGACAATATTCCTAGGAGTTTTCTTTTTGAGATCTATTTGAGGAGGCGATATGTGGATTCTTTCAATTTCTATTTTGCCCTGTGGCTCTAGAATATCAGGGCAGTTCTCCTTGATAATTTCTTGAAAGATGATATCTAGGCTCTTTTTTTGATCATGGCTTTTAGGTAGTCCAATAATTTTTAAATTATCTCTCCTGGATCTATTTTCCAGGTCAGTGGTTTTTCCAATGAGATATTTCACATTGTCTTCCACTTTTTCATTCCTTTGGTTCTGTTTTATAATATCTTGATTTCTCATAAAGTCACTAGCTTCCACTTGCTCCATTCTAATTTTTAAGGTAGTATTTTCTTCAATGGTTTTTTGGACTTCCTTTTCCATTTGGGTAATTCTGCCTTTCAAGACATGCTTCTCCTCATTGGCTTTTTGGAGCTCTTTTGCTATTTGAGTTAGTCTATTTTTTTAAGGTGCTGTTTTCGTCAATATTTTTTTTCAGTATTTTTTTGATTGTCCTTTAGCAAGTCATTGACTTGTTTTTCATGGTTTTCTCGCATCCTTCTCATTTCTCTTCCCAATTTTTCCTCTACTTCTCTAACTTGCTTTTCCAAATCCTTTTTGAGCTCTTCCATGGCCTGAGTGAGACCAGTTCATGTTTTTCTTGGAGGCTTTTGATGTAGGCTCTTTGACTTTGTTGACTTCTTCAGGCTGTATGTTTTGGTCTTCTTTGTCACCAAAGAAAGATTCCAAAGTCTGAGACTGAATCTGAGTGCATTTTCACTGCCTGGCCATATTCCCAGGCAACTTACTTGACTCTTGAGTTTTTCAGTGGGGTATGACTACTTGTAGTGTAAAGAGTACTTTGTTCCAAGTGTGAGGGGATGTGCTGTTAATTTCAGACCTATTTCTATACAGCCAGCTCTGACACATCAGCACTTCTCATTCCTCAAGAACCGCCAACCTGGAACTGATGAAAATCTTAAGCAGGCTCTGCACTCCTGCTCTGATCTTCCACTTAATTCCTCCCACCAGGTGGCCCTGGGGCCATACGCAGCTGCTGCTCTATTTCTGTAGGTGCACCTCCCCCCACTGACCCCGGGGGCAGTGCCCGAACTGCAAACTCTTTTCACTCTGTCCCCTGCAACTTTTCCCACTAACCTTCTCTGTTGTCTTCGGTATTTGTGGGTTGAGAAGTCTGGTAACTGCCACAGCTCACTGATTCAGGGCACTAGGGCTTGTTCCACCGAGCTCCTAGTCTGGTTGATCCTGAAGCTGCCTGCGCTAGGCTCCGCTCCCCTCTGCTTGTGGGTGATAGTGACCATCCAGGCTGTCCTGGGCTGGATCCCTGCTTCCCTCTGCTATTTTGTGGGTTCTGCCATTCTAGAATTTGTTCAGAGCTATTTTTTTATAGGTTTTTGGAGGGACCTGACAGGGAGATCATGCAAGTCCCTGCTTTCCAGCTGCCATCTTGGTTCTGCCCCCCCCCCCCCAGGCATTTCTATAGAACTTTAAGGTTTACAAAGCACTTCACAGATTTTATCCTCACAATAACCCTGGTGTTTGGTGCCATTATTATCCTCATTTTATCAATGAGGAAACTGAGGCAGACATCAATTTAAGTGACTTGCTCAGGATTCCACAGGTAGTTAGTGTCTGAGGCTGGATTTGAGCTTATGTCTTCCTCACTCTTGGTGCTTCACTCCATTTTGCCAGCTAGCAGTTAGAAATATCACTATATCCTGCCTCATCCATAAAAAGGGCAGCAAAAGAGAAAGAAAGAAGTGAAATTCAAACCAGAAGCATCTGTTAAAAACATCACTAAAGGTACATTATGAGTAAATGCTTTTAAGATCATGTAAAGTATTTCCTTTGTGAAGAATGTTTAACCAGTGGGTATTAAATGATTTCTGTTGATTGTGAGTAGATTATCCACATATGCCTAGTGCAGAGATAATTAGGCAATTTCTTTGTTATATATTACAGTGGCAATAATTATGATGCATTGTTGTCAGATTGATCTGAACATTATATATAATTACACAGAAATCCCAAAGCATATCAGCATTAATGTCCATTTTTATATAAATAAAACCAATTCATCAATTTTTAACTGTAAGCTAGTGCCTCACATAGGCAATTTCAGGGTCTTATCATTGATATTTTATGTACCTTAATTATTGCATTATGTTCCACCATAAGTACAGCACATGTATGAAAAATGATGGTTATTCACTTAATATCCCTTTTGCAAATTCACACGAATCTGGTAAAGAATTCTACATATGTATGAATAAAAAATAGCCTGAAAAACTATGTCAAGAGGGAAATTATCGAGTTACCAACCTTATGCTTCCTGAAAATAATTTATCAACTACCCTCGGCCTCAGTTAGTATAATACGTACAGTGCATTTTATCATAGTGAAATTTACAGTTAAATTGGCTTTGTGGCTGAAAAATTGGGTATTGGCCATAAGCATGGAGCTGGGCTTTGACTAATCTTAGATCACTTCTGCTTTATGAATATAGGATACTCTTTTACTGTCATCAGGAGTTTGTCTGAGCCATAGGTTTTGTCCACAGAAGCAAAGTAATTTTTTGCCAATACCAGATTGGTAAATTTCAGATATTTCTTTTCTCCCTCATATTGTTTGTTTCTAAACACCAATGAGTCAGAATTAGACTTTAATTTATTTGCAAAATATCAGAAGTTGTGCTAAACAAAACTTGATATAGAATAACTTTGTTAAGTGAGACCATTTAAGAAGGGTTTTGTTCTGTTTGGTTTTTGGTATTTCCAGTAAAAATCAATTCTTTCTCCCTAATCCCTTTTCTCTTATTATGAGCCCGCCTTACAGACTATTCTGTGTTATAAAAACATAAGTACAGGCAATCTCTAATGTAGTAAATAGCTGTCGGAAAAAAGAACTTCATATATGCAATGGGTGGCAAAATAGATGGGATATGCATTCACAGCATAATTAGTTTTTCATTCATTAATTTTTTAAATGTAAAATGGGACATGAGTTTTTAAGAAATCAAATTTATTTTTTTATTATTATATGTACTTCAAGGATTTTTGGTTTCATTGGGCATGAGTAATCTTTCTGGAAACATGGATCCCAATCCTACTATACCTTAGACATTTTTCCTAAAATTCTGTAGCCCAAAATGAACAGACAGGATGCTTCAGCAAATGTCTGACACATGGACCTTAGTCCAGTTTCACATTTGGAGTGGGGATGAGAAGGATCTGGACTTATTTAGGTTGAACATTGGTTGGCTTTGAGAGCACTGAATTAATATTGCCCAAATCTTCCTAATTTAGGTGCTATGATAGCTCTCAACTTTAGTATCATTTTTAACCGGATAAAAAATAAGATAGGAGCACTTAGATATTTTAAAATCATGATATAGGTGTCATTAATCATCAAGAAATTACTGGTTATATACTAGGTGGGGAGGAGCCAAGATGGCAGATGGAAAGCAGGGACTTGCTTAAGCTCTCCCCCAGGTTCCTCCAAACAACTGTAAAAAATGGCTCTGAACAAATTCTAGAGCTGCAGAACCCACAAAATAACAGAGGGAAACAGGGCTTCAGCCCAGGAAAGCCTGTATGGTTGCTGGGGAAGATCTATCATACTGTGTTGGGAGTGGAGTGCAGCCCAGTGTTGGCCTCGCCAGGACCAACCAGACTGGGAGTCAGGCACAGCAGGCCTTAGGGCCATGAATCACTGAGATGTGGCAGTTACCAGACATCTCAACCCACCAATGCCAAAGACAACAGAGAAGGTTAGTGGAAAAATTGCTAGATCAAGTGAAAGGAGTGCGTGGTTGGCTCTAGCACTGGGGGGTAGGGGGAAGGCACAGAAGGGGAGCAGTTCTGGGGCTACTTCCAGAGCTCCAGCTGTGCTTGCTTCTTGCCCCAGGCCCAACCAGTGGGAAGAATTAAGTGGCAGACCAGAGCGGGAGTACAGAGCCTGCTTGGCTCTGGTTTGTGGTCTGGGTTGGTGGCTCTTGGGAAGAGGACAGCTGGTTTGGCAGAGCTTGCTGTGAAGAAATAGCTCTGAAAACAGAAGTGCAGCCCCTAAAGCTTGGGACAAAGTGCTCTCTACTCTACAACCAGTCATACACTGACAAAAAGCTCAAGGGTCAAGTAGTTGGCTGGGAACATGAACAGGCAGTGAAAATGGACTCAGATTCAGACACAGATTTTGGAATCTTTTTTGGTGATAAAGAAGATCAAAACATACAGCCAGAAGAAGTCAACAAAGTCAAAGAGGCTACATCAAAAGCCTCCAAGAAAAATATGAATTAGTCTCAGGCCTTGGAAGAGGTCAAAACGGATTTGGAAAAGCAAGTTGGAGAAGTAGAGGAAAAATTGGGAAGAAAAATGGGAGTGATGCAAGAAAATCATGAAAAACAAATCAATGACTTGCTAAAGGAGACCCCCCCAAAATACTGAAGAAAATAACACGATAAAAAAAGAGTAACTCAAATGGGAAAAGAGCTCCAAAAAGCCAATGAGGAGAAGAATGCCTTGAAAGGCAGAATTAGCCAAATGGGTAAGTAGGTCCAAAAAACCACTGAAGA
This sequence comes from Trichosurus vulpecula, assembly GCF_011100635.1. Taxonomy (NCBI): domain Eukaryota; kingdom Metazoa; phylum Chordata; class Mammalia; order Diprotodontia; family Phalangeridae; genus Trichosurus; species Trichosurus vulpecula. Next base: position 173,979,184 of record NC_050578.1, read on the forward strand.
AAATATTACTTTAAAAATTAGATTGGATCAAGGAGAAGCTAGTGACTTTATGAGAAATCAAGATATTATAAAACAGAACCAAAGGAATGAAAAAATGGAAGACAATGTGAAATATCTCATTGGAAAAACCATTGACCTGGAAAATAGATGCAGGAGAGATAATTTTAAAATTACTGCACTGTCTTAAAGCCATGACCAGAAAAAAAGAGCCTAGGCATCATCTTTCAAGAAATTATCAAGGAAAATTTCCCTGATATTCTAGAGCCAGAGGGTAAAATAGAAATTGAAAGAATCCAACGATCACTACTTGAAAAAGATCCCCAAAAGAAATCTCCTAGGAACATTGTTGCCAAATTCCAGAGCTCCCAGGTCAAAGGGAAAATACTGCAAGCAGCCAGAAAGGAACAATTTGAGTATTGTGGAAACACAATCAGGATAACACAAGATATAGCAGCTTCCACATTAGGGGATCAAAGGTCTTGGAACATGATATTCTGGAGGTCAAAGGAGTTAGGATTAAAACCAAGAATCACCTACCCAGCAAAACTGAGTATACTGCTCCAAGGCAAAATATGGTTTTTCAATAAAATAGAGGACTTTCAAGCTTTCTCAATGAAAAGACCAGAGCTGAATAGGAAACTTGACTTTCAAACACAATAATCAAGAGAAGCATGAAAAGGTAAACAAGAAAAAGAAATCATAAGGGATTTACTAAAGTGGAACTGTTTTGTTTACATTCCTACATGGAAAGATAATGTGTGTAATTCATGAGACCTTTCTCAGTATTAGGGTAGTTGAAGGGAATATACATACATACACACACATACATACATATACACACATATACATATATATATATACATATATATATATACATATATATATACATATATATATATATATATATATAGAGAGAGAGAGAGAGAGAGAGAGAGGGCACAGGGTGAGTTGAATATAAATGGATGATATTCAAAAAATAAAATTAAGGGACGAGAGAGAAATATATTGAGAGAGGGTGAAAGGGAAAGACAGAATGTGGTAAACTATCTCACATAAAAATGTCAAGAAAAAGCAGTTCATTGGAAGGGAAGAGGCGGGGCAAGTGAGGGGGAATGAGTGAATCTTGCTCTCATGAGATTTGACTTGAGGAGGGAATAACATACACTCTCAATTTGGTATCTTACCCCACATGAAAGTAGGGGGAAGGGGATATGAAAGGAGGGATGATAGAAGGGAAGGCAAATAGATGGAAGAAGTAATCAAAAACAAAGACTTTTCAAAAGGGACAGGGTCAAGGGAGAAAACTGAATAAAGGGGGACGGTTTAGGATGGAAGGAAATATAGTTCATCTTTTACAACATGACTATTAATGGGAGTGTTTTACATAATGATACATGTGTGGCCTATGTTGAATTGCTTGCCTTCTTAGGGTGAGTGGGTGGGGAGGGAAGAGGGGAGGGAATTTGGAACTCTAAGTTTTAAAAGCAGATGTTCAAAAAAAAGTTGTTTTTGCATGCAACTGGGAAATAAGATATACAGGCAATGGGGCATAGAAATCTATCTTGCCCTACTAGAAAGTAAGGGGAAAAATGATGGGGGTGGGGAGTGGGAGTGGGGTGACAGAAGGGAGGGCTGGGGAACAGGGCAATCAGAATATGTGCCATCTTGGGGTGGAGGGGAGGGTAGAAATGGGGAGAAAATTTGTAACTCAAAATCTTGTGGAAATCAATGCTGAAAACTGAAAAATATTAAATGACAAAGTATGGAAATCAACATAAAAAAGAACTTACTGGTTAAAGAGTATTCTCTAAGGAGGACACATATTACTCACAACTTTTTTTTTTCTTACCTATGACCATGTTAACATTATCAGTACTTCTCTCTTCTCAGTCAGAATTTGCTTTCTTGAATAGCCCCCCTTCACCCCACTGGTCTTCCCTCTACTTCATCTCTCACTCAGATATATCTTTTATATTACTTCTATTTCTTTTTTTTAAATCTTAAAAGTGCAAAAAAACAGAGTTGAGAGACTACTACGAGTTGAGCCATGTTAGCAGAGTAAACACTCAGCTAAGCTCTTCCAATATTCTTTTCCAAACAACTTTAGAACAATGACTCAAATCATTCTTTGAGCCTGACAACTTAAAAAGTTAAAGAGATCTGTAACATGGGGATGAGGAGGGTTGTGGGATGGAGGTTGAACTGAAGCCCACAGGCATCAAACGTGAGTTATGAGACCAAGGGGTGGCAGCAGAAGCAGCAGCAGTTGAGACAGATCCCCTTCACCCATCCTCACCCCCACCTCCAGCCAAAGAATAGAGTTCAACTTTAACATAAAGTTCAAAATCAAGATATAGGATAGAAAAATAAGAAAACAACAACAACAAAAAGAGAACAGACCAAAAAATAGTTACTATGGTGACATGGAAGATCAAGACAAAAACTAAAGACAATGAAATCAAAACAGCTATATGCAATACCTCAAAGAAAAAATGGGAAATTGGACACAAGCCCAACAAGAATTCTGGGGAGACTAGATGGCAGAGTAAAAGCAGGGGCTTGGTTGAACACCCCCCTAAACCCCTCCAAATACCTGTAAAAATGACTCTAAACAAATTCTAGAGCTTTGGTACCCACAAAATGATGGAATGAAACAAATATCCAGCCCAAGACAACCTTGAAGGTTGACAGGAAATGTCTATTGCACCAGGCTGGGAGAGGAATACTGTCCAGTGCAAAACATGCCAGCACAGACCAAACCCCAGCAAACCCAGAGCAAGCCTCAGGGAACTGAATCACTGGCAGATGTGGTAGTTTCCAGACTTCTCAATCCATAAACATCAAAGGCAACTTAGAATGTGAGTAGGAAAGGTCTGTTGGACCTGGCTGAGAGAGGAGCACGGTCTGGCCCCAACCCTAGACTGGTGCTGGCAGTAGCAGCTGCTTCTGGAACTCTTGGCCCACAGATGGTAGAGGGATTGAGCAGCTGATCAGAGAAAGATTGTGGGGATCTCTTTGCTGGCACCGAAGCAGGATTCTCTTGTCTTGTGCATGCTTATATCTGAGGTGTAGTCCAGGGTGGTGGTCCTGGGGTGAGGAGGAGCTATGGTGTGGCTGAGCTTGTGGTGGCAGTGGAGGGAGAATCCTCCTCACAGTTACAAGGCAGAAAAGAGTGTTTGTGGTCACTCACAGAGCAGAGCACAGACCAGGAGAGGAATAAACACCTCTCCTTTGATCATCCAACCTTGGAGAACTGAAAATTTAGAGGCCCATAGAAGAATCTCTGACAACAGCTCCACAAAACCCCTGAATATTGGGACAGTACACCCTCCACACTGGAAGCAGAACCCTACCTTAATAAAGAGTTAAAAAGTCAAGTAATTGGCTGAGAAAATGAGCAAACAGTGGGAAAAAAAACTCAGACTTTAGAATCTTACTTTGGTGAAAAAGAAGATCAAAACATAAAACCAGAAGATAAGAAAGCCAAAGCTCCTGCATCCAAACCCTCTAAGAAAAATACGAATTGGTCTCAAGCCGTAGAAGAGCTCAAAATGGATTTGAAAAATCAAGTAAGAGAAATACAGGAAAAATTGGGAAGAGAAATAAGAGTGATGCAAGAAATTCATGAAAAAGAGCGAAAGACTTGCGAAAAGAGACTCCCTAAAATAGTGAAGAAAATAACACCTTAAAAAATAGACTAGACCAAATGGCAAAAGAGGTCCAAAAAGCCAAAGGGGAGAAGAATGCCTTACAAGGCAGAATTGTCCAAATGGAAAAGGAGGTCCAAAAGCTTTCTGAAAAAAATAATTCCTTAAAAATTAGAATGGAATCAATGAGAAATCAAGAAATTATAAAACAAAATCAAAAGGAAGAAAAAATAAAAGAAAATGTGAAATATCTCATTGGAAAAATAACTGACCTGGAAAATAGATCCAGGAGAGACAATTTAAAAATAATTGGACTACCTGAAAAAAAAAAAAACCTAGACATCATCTTTCAAGAAATTATCAAGAAAACTGCCCTGATATTGTAGAAATAGAGGGTAAAATAGGAAAAAAAGAATCCACTGATTACCTCCTGAAAGAGATCCAAAAAGAAAAACTCCTGGACATATTATAGCCAAATTTCAGAGTTCCTAGGTCAAGGAGAAAATATTGCAAGCAGCCAGAAAGAAACAATTTAAGTACTCTGGAAACACAATCAGGACAACATAATATTTAGCAGCTTCAACATTAAGGGACCAGAGGGCTTCAAATATGATATTTTGGATGTCAAAGGAGGTAGGAATAAAACCAAGAATTAGCTACCCAGCAAAACTGAGTATAATACTCCAAGGGAAAAAATGGATATGCAATGAAATAGAGGACTTTCTAGAATTCTTGATGAAAAGACCAGAGCTGAACAGAAAATCTGAGGATATTAAGATAATGAAATAATTTATGACCAAATAGGAGACAGAGAGGATCAGGGGGAAGTAAAATGGATAATTTTGACTATATGAAATTAAAAAGCTTTTGTACAAATAAAACAAATGCAGACAAAATTAGAAGGTAAACAGGAAACTGGGGAAAATTACAGCAAGTTTCTCTTATAAAATTCTATTTTCTCAAAAAATATAAGGAACTGAGCTAAATTTATAAAAATAAGAAACATTCCCCAGTTGATAGTCAAACAATATGAACATACAGCTTTCAGAAAAATCAAGATTATCAATAGTCAAATGACAAAATAATCTAAATGATTACTGTTTAGAGAAATATAAATTAAAATAACTCTAAGATACCACGTTATACCTATCAGATTGGCTAACATTTCATAAAAAGAAAATGACACTGGCTGGAGAGGATATTGAAAAACAAGGACACTAATGCATGGTTGGTGGAGTTGTAAACTAGTCCAACCATTCTGGAGAACAATTTACTATTCTACCCAAAGGGCTACAAAACTGTGAATTATGTTTGAGCCAACAACACCACTACTAGGTCTGTATCCTGAAGAGATCAAAGAAAAGGGAAACAAACTTATTTTTACAGGAAAATATTTATAGGAGCTCTTTTTGTGGTTGCAAAGAATTCAAAATTGAGGGAATGTCCATTAATTGGGGAATGGTTCAAGAAGCTGTGGTACGTGATTGTGATGGAATACCATTATGCTATAACAAATGATGATGAGATACTTTTAAAAAAAACCTGCCAGTACTCGCATGAACTGATAGAAAGTAAAGAGAGCAGAACAAGGAGAACATTGTACACAATAATAGAAATATTTTATTGATGATCAACTGTGAATGACTTAGCTATTTTCAGGATTAAAATGATCCAAGACAATTCCAAAGGACTAATGTTGAAAAATGCTATCCATTTTCAGGGAGAGAACTGATAAACTCTGCATGCAGTTCAAAGAAAAAAAAAAACCTTAATTTTCTTCTTTTATTTTTTTGCATATATTTTGCAACATGGCTAATACAGAAGTGTGTTTTGCATGACTTTGCATGTGTAATCAATATGAAATTGCTTCCATTGGAATGGGTGGTGGAGTGAGGGAAAAAATTTGGAATTCAAATTTTGAAAAAAAATGATTGCTAACTTTTTGTGTGTAGTTGGATAATATTTAATGATCTAAATAAAATGTATATTTTTTTAAAAAAATAGAACTGAGTGACAATCTGATTATTTCTAGATTGGAAATCAAATAATAATATGAAAAAGAATAATAAATATATTCTCTCCCTTTCGTTATCTGGGAAATGTTTTTACAGCTAAATATTTGTGAAGCCAGTTGTCTTTATGTTTACTAGGAATGTTCTGCTAGGATAAAAAGCAAGGGTCATATGATCATACATTCAAACAGATCTATAAGTTGTAAAAGACCTCAGAAATCTATTCCACTTCCTGATTTAATCAATGAGGAAAATGAAGGTCAGGAAGGCTAATGGTAGTAATCGTCACAGGAGGGTCATATAAGATAGGGATTGAGTCAAATTACGTGTTAACCCTTTCTTCCCTGACATTTTTATGCAATTCAGTTCAGTGCAATTCAACATTTTAAGCATTTAAGATATGCAAAGTGAGAGAAAACATGGAGGGTCAAGCTTAAGTTGGGAAGACTTGTTCACATTTTTCCTCTCATTTGTACTACTTGTATGACTGTGGTTAAGTTTAAGCCAATCAGTGCACCTACACAAACTTTTTTCAGGTTGAATAGGAGGGTTGCTGCCAACCTGCATTGGTAGAGTGCCCTTCCATGCAGTGATGAAGTCACAGGTCTAGGCAAATTAAGCAAAAAAGCATAACAAATGAAATTGGGCAAAAAGGAACATGAAATACTCTCTCAAGAGGAAAAAAAAAAGTAACAAAATGATTTGTTTGGAAAAGTGAGCACTTTTTTTTCTTAGTGGAGGCAGAGAGTTCATGGGCTGATTTTATATCCTAATACATATCTCAATCCTTGTTTATTACTATTATTTTTATCATTACTACTGCCAGATAGAGAAAGTTTCTTCTCATATACTTTGGCTACATCACTTATTAACCATTCAGCTGCCTCCAATGCACAAGAGCAAGGTCAATTGTTCTCATTCTTTGTACCCCACAGAACAGCTCATATTTACTATAGAGATATAAGTTTAACAAAGGACTTAACTCAAAAACACCTTATGATTACTCATTTCCCTTTTTTAAAACACATTAGTTAACTTAGGCGAAAGAAAAGCAAAGTACCTCACTCAAGAACACACAACCAGTTATTATTGGAGCTAAGATTTAAATCCAACTATCTTTGTTTCAATTACAACACTATACTGTAGCACAATCCTTCTTCTAATGATGATTCTTCGGTGGCCTTAGACATGGAATAAAGTAGAAATTGTGAGGTCAAGATAACATTGGAAAAGTGTTAGAAAGTGACACATGAACTTAAACTAAAAAGGGAATTTTTCAGGACATAGATTTAACAGGAATGTAAGATAAGTATGACGTTAGATGGCATGTAGTAGAATGAACTTAAGAGGTTTACAAAGGATGTGAACAGTATGGTTGGGTGGAATTCAGTTGAATGTAAATGCTTTTAGCTGTGACTAATGATGTTTGTGTCTTTATAAAGCAATGAATGATTATGATTTTAAAAAAATCTCCTATGTCCATGTCATGCAATATCTAAGTCTTTAAAAGTCACTTTCTTCCTCTAAAGTCTATTTATATTGTCAAAGCAAAATTCTTTTAGGAGAGGTGGGAGAGAATTGAATTACCTGAATTGCATAGTTTCTCCCCATATTTTATATATATTTACTTAATATAATCTCTCTGTAAGAATCCATATAGTATGCAAAATTTACTATATATATTTTTCTTATTGATTAAATCCTTGGTATTTATTTTCTGAAGGGAATAAAACAGAGGTATGAGTTCAACAAACACTGTATTACAAAGAGGATCAATATTTCAACACACCAGCATTGTGAAAACTGATTTTCTGAGAAGTCAAATTGCTTTACTATCAATTTTCCCTAAAAATGGACAGGTTTGGATATTTTGGGGGTTGAATCCAATTCATCACTAGGATGAAGATGTCATGTAATACAGCAGAGAGAGGCAAGGTTGTTTGAGTGAATGGATGTTGTAGTTTCCAATGAAAGTGCAAAATATTTACTACATCTTGACTGGAGACTGGGCCTGATTTCAGATGCAGGTAAATAAAGACATTCTCACAAGTCTTAAATCACTGTCATCTATACATAGGCCTCTTCTTCATTTTATGACTAAAAAGCTACATTATGCACAATCCTGTAGAGCTTGAATTTTCTTTAAATAGATTTATGTATAATACAGTGGAAGAGGGGATAACAAAGGACATCGTCAAAGAACTATTGAAATTCATTCACATAGCACTTACATCAGTCAACTTTAAGGCATTCAAATGATTAATTACATTCCTAGAATAAAATTAATGCAATTATAGATGTCCTCCCATGAATTCTCCACCCCCCTTCCCCAACCCTGTGCCTGGAGAAAATATATTGATCAAAGATGTTTCTTAACAAATACTTGCAAATTACATTGCACACATATAAATTTATTCCACATAGGCATTGAGATTAATGTCATTTTTCAGCAATGTAAGAGCAGTGACCTAAGAAACCCATCTTTCTGGAATATAATAGTAAAGGTGCTGTTACCTTCTAGATCACTAGTTTTGTCAATTTTAAGTAGAAGACTATTCTATAATATACAATGATTTTTATTATATTTTCTTGTCGGGTTTTAATCCTTTGTTGTATACAGACACAACCAAAATTGCACCAGTGCCTAAATCAAGATGAACAGCAAATTGGTAACACGTGCTTTGCCGTTCCATACTGGTACTGCCTCTCTCAACACTTTAGATATCTAAGTAAAAATGCCATTTTTGGTGTCTTTTTTACAGTTCCTGTGTGAACTCCATGAATTCCTTGCTCACCTATCCAACAATATCTATAGTACATTAATAATATCCATTAAAAACAACATCACCTCTTCTTATCCCACCACCAAGAAATTTATTTGTTTTTTCACATTGGAAACATAGAACTGATCTACATTTTTATACTTTTCTCTTTTAGTATTCTCTTTTCTTCATCTTTCAAATGCCAACTGATCCTACCTTTATCACCAAGCTCAAAAATCTGCTTTATGTTGCTTTTCATAATCTTACCACAATCTTCTGATTCTTTTGTTCCTCATCCTCTCAGTGCTATATATTCTATTTGTCGTATATTAATTTACACTCAATTGCATGTTGCTTTTAAAAATTTGCTTTTTTTGCAAGGTTTCATAATGTATATTTCACACAGATCAATCACCGTATAGCACTCTAAGCAGTTAGGCCCTTACTATCTGTCAAGAACTGTGATAAATGCTGTAGAAACAAAGAAAGGTAAAACCAGATCTCTGCCCTCAAGGAAAATCCATTCTAGTGGGGGAAATGACAGGCAAATATTTAAGTAGATGTAAGATACCTACTGAGTAGACGGGAAGCAACCCTATAGGAGAAGTTTTTAACAGCTAGGGGCAAGGTGGAAATTACAAAGGCTTATGTAGGTGGGAATTTTGGATGAGCCATAAAAGAAACTAGGGACAGTATGAAGAGGAAGGCTTGGGGGAAAGACAGTGAAAAGGCTCAGAGATATACTAGACTGTAGAAGAATTTAATAAGATTATCGAGGGCAGGAGAATGAGTATTTTGAATTTGTACATAGTATTGTGGCAAGGTTTAGCATCACAGTAGTTAGCAAATAAATGTTATTTGTACTGATTCATGTATTACTGTGAATTTTCTTATTTACCATACTTAATTGTTACGAGAAATGGTAAAAGAATAGTTATTTTATTTGGAGCAAGCAAGGAAAGGCCTGATTAGATTGATGGACATTGAGTTGTGATAGGGCAATGTTTGGTCTGGTGGGAGAGGGAGAGAGAAAGGAGAGAGGGTGCTGGTTAGGAGGGAACAAAAGATCAATTATGAATTTTTTTTGAGAATCCTGAAAGATTTTCTGCCACTGAACATCCCAACAATGACTGAGTTAAAAGTTGCATGACTTTACTTTGTAAAGTTACAAATCTAAATCTCTTTCTATTCGTTCTGGTCTACCAAATGCACATAGCAATCATATCTAGGGAAAGACTCCTAAACATGTCATTCTAATAATGACTTCTCTACAAGCTACCAATCCAGATTTCCAAATGTCTCCTGGCTCTCTCCACTTGTATACCCCACCAGCAGCTTAAATTCAAAATATACTAATCTTATTTTTCCTCCAACCTTAATCCCTCAGACCTTTCTATTTCTTTCAAAAGAACCACTATTTACCAGTCATCCATTTTCAGAAACTTGGTATTTGCTTTTACTTTTCTTTTTCCCTGCTCACCCACCATTTCCTATAAATTCTACAGTGTCTTCCCGGGTCCTCTTTTGGTTGTTCCCTTCTTTTTATTTCTATGCTATCATCCTGCTATCTTTATTACTATGCATGTGGATTGTTGAAATATCAACAAATCAAATGGGTCTTCTAGCTTCTAACCTCTTTCCTCTACAATCCATTCTCAATTCTAGTGATCAATCTCCCTTATGTACAGATCTGAGAACCAGGCCCCTTTTCTACTTAAAAACTTAAAATAAAGCCCAGGAATATAAGCTATAAGTCCAAACTCCTTATGATAGCTTTCAAGTATCTTCATACCTGGTTTCTCTTTATATTTCCATCTCTCTTATTGTCTCTTCCTACATATCCTTGCCTCAGACACAGTGGGTTTCTTAACAACCTTCACACATCCTGTAATCTTCATCAGAATATCTTTGTTCATTTCATTCTGTATGCCTGTGTGTCCCTTCCCCAACATTTCCCAGTTGATGAACCCTCTTCTTCATGACTGAGTTCAAATTTTACCTCCTTTCAGAAGCTTTCCATTGTCATCCTGTTAGGAAATGCTCTTTCATTCCTAAATTTCCAACCTGTCTTTTGTTTACACTTTTCTTCTGTATATATCAAAGTCCTGCACGACTACAATGAATGTGAGACTTGGAAGGGATGGTAGGAGCCATATAGTCAAACCCATATCAGAAAATACACTATCATATATGTGACCTGTGAACATTCATTCTCCGCACCTTCAGTGAAGGTGAAACAACTACATATTGAAGCAGTATGTTTCACTTAGTACAACTCTAATTTTCAGGAAGTTTTTTTTTTCTTCACACTAGGGCTAAATTTGACTCTTAGTAATATTCACTCAATCTCCCTGCTTCTGACCTTCAGATCCAAATAGATGAAGTCTAATTCCCATTTCATTTGACAGTTCTTCAAATACTTAAAGAAGAGGGAAAACAATATTTAAAGAAAACACCTTCCTAACAGAGTTACTCAGAAATGGAAGGGGCTGCCTGAAGAGGTAGTGATTTGGAACAAAAGAGGAAAAGGAGCATTTATTTGAATGTTTCTTTCCCTCTTTCTTCTCTTTATCAGCATTCTTTTTATTTGGGATTATTTAGAATTCCATCCATTGTGATTCTTGTGTGTCTGCTATATACAATAATAGAATAATCTTTCTATTGCCTGAAGTGAAACCCTATGCTATAATCTGTTCTTTTACCAGACCCAGATGAAATGTGTTTTAAGCAAATTGTATTAAAAGTTCACAGATATAATTTGAACTATAAATAGAGAAAATACTTAGCCCTAGTGAGGAATAAAGAAGGATACTGGAATTTTTTATATCTTATTTTTGTTGTTCTCAATAGTACCAAAAAAAAGAAAGAAATATTTTAAGGATGAAAACTGTTGTCAGATTTTTTAATTTTCACTGCATTTTTCTTTCATTTTACTTTAACTTTCATCAATTCCTGAGCAGATTACTTATTTTTACTGATGATGGTCAATAATACTGGGCAAACTTCTGAGGTTACTCATAAAAGTCCCTTGTTCTAATTCTAATAAAGATTACCTTCTATTGCTTCGACTTTCAGAAAATTCAAGTAAGTCTAAACTGCTGAGATTTTGCCCTCAAATCTTAGTACCAGGGGTTATTAGATTAAAAAAGACTAAAAGGCTTTATGCTTTTTGCTGCATGTGCAAATCCAACTTGTGAAACTACATTCCTGTTCTTTATCTTTGAATGAAATATGACAAGGACTCTATTTTGTTTTATTATAGAGTAGCACTAATGTTCTGTCATGTCCACTACAAACATCCCCTCATCAAAACCAATGCCCTCTATTTTCATTCCTTTCTGTCCTTATCTCCAAAATCAGCTGGTGTTTTAAAGGGACACTGTGACTTCCAGATCCTCAGAAGCAGAGAATTTGAACAGTCATTACTGCCAACTCTCCTTTCAACAAGACAGAATCTAGCTCTGTGGCTTTTCTTTAGATGCACTCAACCAAGTTTGTTTATTTTTTTTTAATTTCCAAGCTCCGCATTTGATGATGAATAATCAACTTCAAAATATCTTTTGCAAAAACAAGGTGACCTTTCATCACTTTCCATTAAAAATTTCATTCTCAGTGTGTCACACATGGATAAATTTGAATGTTAAGGCTTGTTTAAAAGAGATCATCAAGTTTAAAATTCCACTAATGTCTACTGGAATCATTAGTATTATGGCAATGATTAGTAAAACCACACACTCCCCAGACAGTTAAAAACAGCATGTAGCAACAATCAGATGTGCATTAGCAAGACCTAAGAATTCCACTTCATGATACTTCCAGTGCTATCATTTTTGATATCAGAAGCAGTTTCAGACCTCCTAACAGAGCAAGTACTCTATTTAGTATTCATCATCCAAAAGAAATAGTGATAATTAACTGTATCCGCTGAGATGGCTGCTAATGATATGTGCTGAGACCAGGCGGCTGAAGCTAAAATATATTGAAGTAAAAGACAGCTATTTCCCAAACCAGTTGTGAGCTTTTTTTATTCCTTAGAAACTCCTTGATAAGAACTACTATCTAATGGTAATTACTAATTGCTTGATGAAAAATTGTATGCGAATGATGATTCATTGTTTAAAAATGACATTTTGTGCTATAAAAGTTGGATAGTATTTGTGAGAATTGTAAGTCTGTCTCTGAGCTCTTGATCTATGCTAATAATGTTAGCTATTCTAAAAACTGTGTAATCATGAATAGTGTAGGATTATTATTCCTCCACCTTCATTTTAAAATGTTTTGTTTTTTATGGTGATGTCACTAGTATATACTAAAACAATTAATTTGGTGGCAAAGGTTGGATAGCTTTCCCAGGTTTTGAGTGATAAAAGAAAACATCAAAAATCTCAGGGTAAAAACATGAAAGCAATGCTCTGTAGAATGTAATTATTACTGACTAGAAACAATATAAAACCCTAGAAAAATTGCTTTATTCTCAGGAATTATAACCAAACCTTAAAATGAACATCTTTGGCTAGACAAAATCCTAATGTAAAATTCAATAACAGCCAACATCTACTGAGTTGTTATAGAAATGTCAGAGTTTACCTTCCTTTACAGTCTGACTTTGGCATATCACCATGGTGTGAAGCTGACCTTAGGTACTTAGAGTTTATAAGCACTGGCCTTTTTTGTCCAAAGTGAAAAGTCTTAGATGATTTAACATATGTCTATCATCTGAAAATCACCCTGGGTAGATGTTAAGAGACTCCTCCAGAAAGATGGCCATAGGCCAACTAATTCATTTATCCATAAGTCATAAAGATAATTTAATGAGATAAGGAGGGCATAAAAACTACCCGTAGATGAGATTTTGATTCAATAAATAAGTATCTTTTGAAGCTATCTAAAGCGGCTTCAAAGTGACTCTAGGAGAGGGTTTCTTAACTTGGGGTTTATAGACCCACAACAAACTTGTGGTTAGATTTTAAGACATCCATGAACTTGGATGATAAAAAGTATATCTTCATTTCAGTGTACTTGAATTCTTTTGTAGATTTTTGTAGTGTGTGTGTGTGTGTGTGTGTGTGTGTGTGCATGTGTGTGCATTTAAAGACATTGTTCTGAGAAGAGGTGCATAGGCTTTACCATGTTGTCAAAGGGTACAACAACACACTAAAAATGTTCAGGACCCCTGCCCTACAATAAAATAGTAATAGAATATCCTCTTTTTAGCCTTTAGGTCCTTATACAATCTGGCCTCAACTGATCTGATCAGCTTTATCAGACATTACTCTCCACTTTGAACTTTTCAGGCAAGCTGTATTTTTCTCTCTTACAACACTTATGATTCTTTTCCATCTCATCTTTGTCCCAGTCATCTATGGCTGGAATGCATTTACTCTTTCACCACCTCAGAATCTCTCTTTAAAAGATGCAGCTCAGTATAAAAACTTTCCTGATCCTTCCCTTCTCTGCCCCATCCTCAAACAACTTTACTTCACTCCAAAATTATCAAGGGTTTAATTTCTTTGCATATGCTTGTATTTATTAATTTTGTTTATACCACATATATATTTATATATAATTTTTATATCCACTCTTAGAATGTAAAGTCATTGCAACTAGGGATTGTTTTATTTCTTTGTACTTGTATGCCCAGTGCCTGACACATAGTAGGCACTTAAAAATACTTGTTTCAGTGATTAAAGTATTGATATATGTTAGAAATGACAAGAGAAAATATGAACAATGCTTCTAACCTAATGAGCCTGAACTTAATAATACTGCTGGCCCAGTAAAGCATTATTTGAACATTAAATCACTTTTTGTTCCATTATCAATAAAATTTTATTCATATATTAAATAATATATTATTATGGCAGTACCTCAGTCTGAATGAAAATCACATTAACTCAAAGAAGGATAGATAAAGCAGAGAATCAGAGAATATCAGTGTTAGAAGAGACCTTAGATGCCATTTGATCCAACCTTCACTGCAGTGCAAAAATCTCACACAAGATTCTCTAACAGATAAGATTATTAAGCTTCTGCTTAAACACTTTTCATTATGAAGAAATCCCTTCTTTTCAGAGTTGGCAATATTTCCATTATCAATCAACTTGTTTTGTTTTTTATGGTGATGTCAGTATTATATCCTAAAACAATTAATTTTGTTGCAAAGGTTGAATAGCCTTCCCAGTTTTTGAGTGACAAAAGAAAATATCAAAGATCTCAGGACATTAGGTATTGAAATATCCCCTTTGAGTGCTATGTTTCCTTCCTATTGGCCATCAGCCTGCTTTCTAGAGTAGCCTTAAAGGTCTTCTCCCTTGCATGTGACAACCTTCCACATATTTTAAGATATCATTAACTCACTCCATGAATGTTCTGCTCTCCAGACTGAACCTCTCTTGTTTTCTTTGACCATTTTTCACACAGCATGGTTTCTTGACCTTTTAAAAGCTTAGGCATTCTCTTTCCATACATCATCATTCTGCCATTAACATACCATCTTTTGTTCCAAAATTTGTGCCTGTTTACAGGTGAAGCACCAAAAACAAATCATTTTTATCTTCAATGTATTGAATTATTGTTCTATAATGGGTGCTATAATGCAGGATTTCTGTAAGAAGAATGGGAGACAATTCTACAAAAAAGTGTGGGGAAGGGAACTCTGTTTGCTGTTAACTGTGTGAAAATGCCGTCCAAATTGTGGGTTATGCATTTGTTGACAGTTATAAAACTATTCAAGGAAGTGCTTAAGAGAGAGGATCCTGGGAAGATGGCAGAGTAGTTTAGGAAATTCAAAGGTCTCAAGATTTCCCCCCACAAAGGAGATAAAATACCATCTTAGAGAGAACAAAGTGCTGGTAAATATTAATAAGAATTGGGGCACAACAGGGGTCTTCCTGGAACAATTCCAGAAGATCAGAAGAAAAATCCCAGGACTAGGTATGGTCCCTGTGAAGATTAAACACCTCCAGGCTAGCGTCCTAGTTAACAGTAAGCAGCAAAGCCTGCCATTAGTTGGTTTGGGAGGTTACCTCAGCCCCAACTACAGGAACTTTTATCCCTGGGATAGTGAGGAGAGTTGGGTGTCTGAGCCTGGGAAGATGGAGGGAATCTCTGCTGACAAGGAATGCCAGACCAAGCTGGGAAGACTTGTAGGGGTGAGAAGGAACCAGCTTATGGCCTGTGAGTGCAGAAACAGTGGGGCAGAAAGCCCCTGACTGTGGGCACTTACAGGAGGTTGGAGGTTTGGCTTTGGTTCCAGGCTAGAGGGGAGAACTGAAGATGAGGGGCAAGAGGCACCATCCCTCATACCCCAGGGCTAGAGGTGATTACAAAAATTAAGCAACTACTACAAAAAAATGCAAAGGCAAAGGAGAAAATATCCAACCACAGAAAGTTATTTTGGGAATAGAGAAGACTGGGTTTCATCTTCAGAGGAGCATACCGAAGCAAAGAAACCTTCTTTTACCACAAAGAGTAATGTCAAATGTTCACCTGCCCAAAAAGAACTCATAGAAGAACTTAAAAAGACTTTAAAAATCAAATGAGAGAGATGGAGGAAAAACTAGAAAAAAGTAAATTAAGAATAATCCAAGAAAAACAAGAAAATTATGAAAAGAAAGTCAACTAATTAGAAAAGGATATACAGAATCTTAATGCACCTTGAGAATTAGAATTGGGTGAGGCAAAGGCAGCAAAGTTATGTGAGATCTGGAAATAATTAAAAAAATATGAACAATGAAAAAAATAAAAGAGAAAGTGAAACATTTTAAGAAAAACAATTGATTTGGAGAACAGATCAAGAAGAGAAAACATAAGAATAATCAGACCACCTGAAAGCTATGATTCAAAAAAAAAGAAACTTGATACAATAATATGAAAAATAATTAAAGAAATTTGTCCTGAGGCATTATAACAAGGGGAGTAGAAATAGAAATAGAAAAGAAATAGAAATAGAAATATCCACCGATCACTACTTGAAAGAGATATTATGAGGAAAACTCACAGGAATATTATAGTCAAATTCCAAAACCCCCGGCTCAAGGATAAAATATTAAAAGCAATAAAAAACAGCTTAAATATGATGGTGCCACATTTAGAATCACACAAAACCTATCAGAGGATACACTAAAGAACTACAGGTCTTGGAACACTATATGTTGAAGAGCAAAAGAATTGGAGTTCTGACCAAAAATATCATACCCCGTGAAGTTAAACACAATCTTAAATGTAAAAAAAAAATGAACATTTGATCAACTGTCAGACTTTCAAGACTTTGTTAAAAAAAACCCTGAAATTAAAGATTTGACATACAAGAGCCAAGAGAAACATGAGGTACATATCAAAGACTGATTATAGGGGTTGCAAGAAGGAGGCTGTTTACCTTTTATCTATGTAAAATGTAAAACACACGTCTGCAATTGTCATTAGTTATTGGGTAGTTCTCAAGAAAGATTGGGGTAGACCTAAGTATGATATGACTTTAAAAAGTAAAACCACTTTAGGAACAGCTAAAAAGAGTAATTTTTTTTATATAAATGAGGTGCAAGAGGAATAATCGATACAGAGGAATTAGATGGGGAGGAGGGCTTATAGTTCTGGTAACTTACTTTCATCAGGAATGAGTTTAAGAGGGAACAATACATACATGTCTAGAAGAGTATAAAAGTCTAAATTCAGAAAAAAATAAAATGTCAAGGGAATGGGGGGCAGAGGACAAGAGAGGGATCTCTAGAGTGGAAGGTGATGAAATAGGTTAAAGGGTGGTACATATAAAGGGCGTTTAGATCAATGGGAGTGGAAGGATAAAGAAGGGATCTCTAGAGAGCAGGGTGAGGGAATAGATTATGGGGGTTATAGACGGGTGTTTAGATTGATCGGAATGGGAGGATAGAGTTCCTGACAGGATCCTGAGTGGGGGGGGGGCGGTAGGCTAAGTAATAGGAGGGCAGGGTAGCATGTAGAAGTAAAGTAGAAAACAAAGGAAAACTTACAAGGAAGCAAAGAAAAAAAATGACAGCTCTCAACATAACATACAGTATTTATCACATAGGCTTTCTTGAAATGAAAATTTGTTGTCACATATTTTGAATCCTCTCATATTCTGCTATGCACACGACATGCTTTTTTCTTTTCTTACTTTGTATTTAGGTTCCAATATTTAAGTTTATGTTTTTCCTTTCTTTTTCTATTCTATATTTGTGTTCTGGTGTTTGAGTCTAAAATAAAATTAAAAAAAAACAGAAAAAAAAAACAAAGCAAACATACTTTATATAAGCTGAAATTAAAAAATGCCACATATGTGTATTATTTTTCAAATCTATATAGCTCTTGACTACTAAATTGCAAGTGCAATTATGTTTAAATATATGAGTAACACAGAAAGTACTATGTAGGGTTCACAAAATGCTTTGGTGTTAACAAAGGGTATTTATGCTCTAAACTTCTCTTGAGTCTTAGGCCCATAACACCAACACTTTGGGCATTTCCTCTGCTTCTCAAAGTCCACGTCTAGAACAGTGACCACATTCAAAATCTCAGTCATCCTTGACTTTCCTCCCTCTCATATCCTACCCCCATCCAAACAGTTTTTAAATCTTATCATTCATGCTACCAGGTCTTCACTACCTCTCTCTTGGATTGAGGTGATAGACTCCCACTTGATCTCTCTGCCTCCAGTCCATTCCCCAAACAATTGCCAAATGGATATTCCTAAATTCAGAGTTTGAGTATTTTAGTTCTCTGCTCAAGAAATCTTAAGGGATTGTTATTACCCTTAGGGGAAAAATAAACTCTGGCAGTGAAATGCCATCAGAATAAGGTTCCAACTTACTTTTCCAGATTATTGTAAATTACTCTCCTTCATCTATTGTTCATTCCAGTCTAATCAGCACACTTGATATTTCTTATATATAATATATACTGTCTATACTATATACACTACACTAGATATAATGTATAATATATACTGTCTATACTATAATATACTGTCTTCTATTTCCGTGTCTTTACAAAGTCTATCCTTGGTGTCTGGAATGCTTTCTTCCTTCCTTACCTCTGGAATCTAGAATCCATAGTGTCTTTAAAGGCTCAGATCTAGTACTACTTCATACAGGGGACCTATTCTGATTTCTAATTTCTCCTCATTATCCCAGACATTAGTATCATCTCTCTATGGAAATTACCTTATGTTTACTTTTGTATATATTTGAACTTACTCACCAGTGTTCATGTTGTCTCCCTTTGCCCATCCCTTGAATGATAGAATACAGGATCCTTGATGGCAGAGACAGTTACTGGTTTTTGTTTTGTTTCTTACATCAACTCTAGCAATACTGTATTATGTAAAAAGGTTAGAAATCTCAGGTATATAGGATTATCTTTGTTTCTTGCATAGATATCATTGTATTTAACTTCATTTTTTTTAATTTCACATGACTACTTGCAGGTACAGAACAGATGCTTCAATTTGATTTATAATTGATGTTCTCAGTTTCAGACTACCTTATAGACAGATATATGCCCCCTACATCTATTCTCTTTTCAACTTCCTGAACATTGTAGATTCCTCTTTTCTTGGACTTATATATCTGAATGGCACAATTTTCTCTCAAGGAACTCTTTTGGTTTCAGAATTTTATTCTTTTTCCAGATTTCTAAGCCCCTACCTTAAATATACAAACTTTTTAAGTTCATTCAGCTCATCAAGGAATCAGTCTATGTCTTCAGTTTCTCCCCTTTCCATTTCAATCTCTATGTAGCTAACAAAATAATCTTCCTAAAATGTCTGATAATTCTGCTATCCTGGTCAAGGACTTTCAATGACTTTCAATTCCCACAATATATTATAAGATTGTAACCATCAAAACTATTTTGTACTGGTTTAGAAATATAAAAATAAATCAATGAAAGACTTTAGGAAAAACACAGAAGCAGTTGAATACTGGAGTCCAAGGTTAAAAAAGGTAAGAATATAAAATACTAAAGAATGGGAAGTATAGGGTATGAATCCTTATTTGAGAGATCCTATGTTAAAAAACTTGAAATCAGATTGGGAAAAAAGTAGGTTTTCATCAGCATCTTAGAATAGCTATGTTAATAAGGTGCAAGGGAATTCATAAACTGAAGATACAAAGTTTCATCAGTTAAAAAGTAAGAGAAAGAGAATAATGGAAGGAACTACCTTTAACAACTATAGCTATGAGGAAAACCCTTTACAAAACAGGAAAATATTTATAAAAGGAAAAATAGTTAATTCTAATTGCATAAAATCAAGAAGTTTATGAATAAACAAATCATGCATATAAAATAAAAAGAAAACTTGTCAAATGATGAAGAAAAATTGTTGTGACAAATAATGATATTAATGCCAGGAATTCAGAACTGGTCCAATATTAAGAAATCTATTAGTGTAATTGACCATATCAATAACAAAAACAATAAAAATATATGATTATCTCAATAGATGCAGGAAAAAAAATCTTTTTAACAAAATAATTTCTATTAAAAACACTAGAAAGCATAGGAATAAATGGACATTAAAATAACTAGGATCTATGTAAATGATAACTAGTATCTATATAAAACCATTCGTAAGCATTATCTGTAATGGTAATAAGCTGGAATCCTCCCCAGTAAGACTAGGGATGAAACAAGGATGTCCATAAACACCACCACTATTGAATTTTGTACTAGAAATGCTAGCTATAGCACAAGAGAAGAAAAAGAAATTGAAAAAATGCAATGGGTAATGAGGAAACAAAGCCATTGCAGATGATAAGACAGAATTCTTAGAGAATATCAGAGAATCAACTAAAAAACTAATTGAAATAATGAACAATTTCATCAGACCTGAAGGATATAAAATAAGCTCTCATAAATCACCAGCATTTCTATATATTACCAATAAAGTCCAGCAGCAAGAGGTAAAAGAAAAATTCCATTTAAGATAACTTTAGACAATATAAAATACTTGTCAGTCTAGTTGCCAAGACAAACCTAGGAACTATACGAACAAGATTGTACAACACTTTTCACACAAATAAAGCCAGATTTAAACAATTAGAAAAATATCAATTGCTCATTGGTAAGATGAAGCAATATAATAAAAATGACAATTCTGCCTAAATTACTTTCCTTATTCAGTGCCATACTAATCAAACTACCCAAAAATGCCTTTGTGGAGTGAGAAAAAATAACAACAAAATTCATTTAGCAGAAGAAAATGTCAAGAATATCAAGGTAATCAATGGAAAAAAATGTGAAGGAAGGCGGTGTAGCCATAGAAGATCTCAAACTGTATTACAAGGTGGTAACCATCAAAACAACCTGGTACAGGCTAAGAAACAGAGTGGTGAATCAGTGGAATATATTAGGTATATAATACACAGTAGTAAATGACCATATTAATCTAGTTTTAGATAAACCCCCAAGATCCTTGATTTTGGAGTAAGAATTCACCATTTGACAAATTTTTCATGGAAAGCTGGAAAGCAGTTTGGCAGAAACTAGCCATAGACCAACATCTCACACCATATACTAAGATAAGGCCAAAATGGGTACATGATTTAGACATAAAGGGAAATATAATAAGCAAATTGGGGGAGCAAGGAAAATCTTGCTAGTCAGGTCTATGGATAAGAGGAAAATTTATGACCAAAAATATAGAGAGGATTACAGGACATAAAATGAATAATTTTTATTACATTAAATTTTTAAAAATCACTAACAAAACCAATACAACCCAGATTGGAAGGAAAGAAGGAAACTGGGGGAAAAACACAGCAAGGTTCTCCAGTATAAGCCTCATTTCTCAAATACGTATTAAGAAAATGAGTCATTCCCCAATTCATAAGTGGTCAAAAGATATGAATAGGCAGTTTTCAAAACAAGAAATCAAAATTATAGTCACATATACCCAGAGGATAGCCATTGAACTGAGAATCAAGAATTGAGAGAAGAGGACTCTCAGAACTGCAGGAGGAAAGGTTTTGTTTGGGGCTCACTCATTGGAAGAATGTTGGTGTGGAGATGCTGAGTAGCTGTTAAGGAGTTCTCTGGCTTTGAAAACCCAGAGGTTGATGCTTCTCTCTCTGGTGACTGTGTATGTATTGTTGTGGTCAGACAGATAGAAGCCTGTCTGTTGATTTGTGTTATTTTGCTTTGTTTATAATTTCTGCTTGTAATTTCTGTTTGTATTTGCTCTGAAGTTTAGGGTACTGACTTTTCCCCCTGAATTAAGTGAATGATATATGTATGTTTAATTAAAATGAGATTGTAAACCCCATTAAAGTTGCTTTCCTTAGAAAAGCAGATGAAAGAACCTGTGTTAGTAGCCCTCCTGTGTGCTATTGTGTGCCACAGTAGCCACAAGTAGCATTTTTGTTACACACTTCACACCTACCAGATTGGCTACCATGAGAGAAAAGGAAAGTCACAAATGTTGGAGGGGATGTAGAAAAATAGGGACACTAATTCACTGTTTGTGGAATTGTCAACTGATCCAACTATTTGGGAGAGCAATTTGGAACTATGCCCAAAGACCTATAAAACTGTGCATATCCTTTGACTCAGTAACTGCACTACTAGTTCTGTATCCTAAAGAGATGAAGGAAAATGAAGACAACTGATTTTTACAAAAAAAAATCTTTGTAACAGTTCTTTTTGTAGTGGCAAAGAATTGGAAATTGAGAAGATGACCCTTAATGGGGGAATGGATGAACAAGATGTAGTATATGATTGTGCTGCAATGCTATTGTGCTATATGAAATGATGAGCAGCAGCATGGTTTCATAAAAAAAAAACCTGAGAAGACTTATAAGAACTGATGTGAATTAAGCGAGCAGAACCAGGAGAAAGACCATTGTACACAGTAACAGCAATATTGTATGATGATCAACTGTAAGGGACTTAGCTATTCTGATCAATACAATGATTGAAGACAATTCCAAAGGACTAATGATAAAAAATGCTACCCACCTCTAGAGAAAGAACTGATGGAATCTGAATGAAAATTGAAGCACACTTTTTAAACTTTATTTTTCTTGTTTTATTGTTCATTGTTGGCCTGCGTTTTATAACATGGCTAATATGGAATTATATTTTGCTGTACTTCACATCTATAATCTATATGAAATTGCTTGCCTTCTCAAGGAGGGGTGGAGGGTATGGAAGCAGGGAGAGAATTTGGAACTCAGCATTTTATAAAATGAGTATTAATTTTTACATGTGATTAAGAAGTATTTAATGAAATAATATGTAATGAGAGATAGTCTTGCATCTAAGACATAAAGAATTTTCACTCCATCAATTGATAAGCATTTTATAATTCCTACCTTGGTAATACAAAGGTATGGGTGAAACAGTCAAGAAAATTACATTCTATAAGGAGGGACAACGGGAACATATATGAGCATATAAAAAGCACATACAAAATAAATACAAAGTAGTTTTAAAGCAGGACTAGAAGTATTGGGGCTCAAATCAAGGAACTGAAAAATATATATGAAAATTAGAGCAATCCTCTAATGGATCTTTTCAAAGAATATGAACATTTTTTTTCAAAAACAGTACTGCAAACTACCAATGATTATGTCAAACCATGTACTAAACCACTAATCCTATGAGAAATGAAATTTGAAACAACTCTGAGGTTTCAATTCTTAATCTGAAGATTGTCAAAGATAATTTTTAAAACTTGAAATAATTAATGTTGAAGGGACTTCACAAGCCTGGAACATTAACACAAAATTTCTGGGGCAGATGGTTGGTCAATTTGAACATTGCTCCAAGCAATAGAAAGTTTACTGGGGTCATAGGCAATGAGACGTTTCTTTCAGTCTTCATGAAAAATACCTGGACTGCTTTTTGGAAACTAAAGAGTTTTCAGAGACCCTAAAATTCTCCCTAAAACAAAAATCCATCTTTCGGCATGGGTATTCTTCTGGGGGTGCCATATGGCTATGAGTTATAAAACACAGTCATCAAAATCTCAGGTTGCCAACAGGGTAATGGAGAGATGCATGGTGCCATAAATAGACTGAAGCATATTGCCAATGACAGCTCATGGGCAAGAAACTGTATGAAAGATAACATCCCAAAAGTATATGAACCAGAAAAGATTTTAGTCAGTCATGTAATAAGAGCAAGGGATAACTAATAGATAGCCCAGGTGGGACATTAATATTCCAGAAAGTTGTAATCAATAAGTTTGTTACCCCTGTGGCTCATCTATGGGAGCACAAAGAGGGGAGTCCCAAAGAGTGAGAAGGCCTAAATGGAATTTGATTCTCACCATGAAAGGCAATATTCATACAATTTAGCTCACAGATCCATTGAAATATGCATATTAAGTAATGCTGTCAAAGAATATGTTTTAAGAGTAGCAGCACCCTCTAGAGACACTGGCTCTGCTTCCATTATGGCCCCCCACAGCCATCATCCAAAGGACAAAACGATGTATGAATGTAATATGACATCTGACTTAGTGTGTACCTTCCCTCTCCCCTAACTAGAATTTCTTCAGAAGCTACAACTACTAAACACCTAATAAAGACCTAGAAAAGAAAATGATTGCCACCAAAGTCCTTGATAGTGTAAAAAAGTTAATATATATGATTTTATTAATGGAAATGACATTAAAGAAGATCTATTACTGTCTGCCTTGCATCTGCATCCTGGAACTTTCCCATCTGACTTACATCTGAAATCTATATATGTTGAGAGCAAAGACTAACATCTTCATTTTCTGTTTATATCCCTCATGATTAGCATTATGCTTTGTACATTGGAAGCCTTTAGTAATTTTGAAAATAAAAGAATAAAGGGAGAAATTTTATGCAGGGTCTTAAAGATCTTAAGATACCACACAATTTTTTTCCCTATATGTGCACCATGTGATGAGACTAATGTTTCTAGGGTTTTGCCTTATGTACCACATAAATAAGTTTCAGTGAGTGTCATTCAGTCTTTGGCATGTTCAATGTGATTTTGTTTGGTTAGACATTTGTTTAAAATTTTGTTTAGATAGAGTTATTTCAGATTATATGTGATTTTTTCTGATTTTACATCAAGTGAGAATGAGAATATTTAAATACATACATGGGTTTTAAGTATAAAATGTAAACACAAAATGGGTTTTAGTTTCACTATCAAAATAAAATTTTTTAAATGTGTAATGACATACTATGTAAAGCTATCCCAGTAATATATGAAGTATCATTTATTGGACAATTCTTTTTTTTAAATTGATCTTATTTTTTAAAGAAAAGATTATAAAATACCTTCAGAATGTTATTGGAAAAATAAAAAAGTTATATTTGGGAAGATGAGAGAAGACATTGTTTTTCCTTTTATTCTTGAATTTTGATGAACAAAAGACAGTTGTAATATGAAACATCTGTGGTTTTCAATCCAAAAATATTTAGTAGTTCATTATTTTCCTTTTTCAAAAATAGATATTTCAATTAAAATTGTTTTACATAAAATAGGAGTTTGTTCTAAGTGCAAATACTCTTATTAAAGCAATTTGTAAAAGTTGTCATCTAATATTCACTAGAGTAGCTGAGCTAAGGACCTTTTAGTTAAGTAAGCAAATATCACATGGAAATTAGTTTTAGCATATCTTCCCTTGATAAAGAATGAAGAGAAGGGGGAGAGAGATTATTTGGTTTATCTTCTAAAATAATTAAAGTGTAGTGCTATTTCTTTTTGCCAAGAAATAGTTTAGTTCCGGAGACTTACATATTTCATCTAGCCAGTTAGTCACTAAACAAGCATTTATTAAATATTTGCTATGTGCCAAACTTTTTTGGACATGGTGAAATACAAATAAAAACAAAAAGAAAGAGTTCTTTTCCTCAAAAAGCTTACATTTCTGATTAAGTTGGGAAGAGATATCACATAAAAGGGAGCAGAAAGTATACTAATGGGGAAGAAGGTGGTGAAGTCATAGAATTAAATCTGGGAGAGGAATGGTGGTAGTTAGTCTAGACCACAGCACAAAATGGAGGCGTTGGGGGGAATTCATTCATGAGAAGAGAGAACCATTGGGGGAGGGGTAGGGCTTTGAGCCAAGTTCGGGGGTGAGAAGACTAATGATTAAAGTTCTTAAGTCTTTCATATAGTTGTTTTTCTTCACAATGCTGTTGTTACTAAATAAGCTTTTCTCCTGTTTCTGCTAACTTTACTTTGAATCAATTCATATGATTCTTCCCAGATTTTTACAACACCATTCCTTGTTTTCTTTTTTATGGATCAAAAATATTTTGTTACAATCACATGCCATAATTTGTTCAGTTATTCCCTAAGGTCCACCTTTATTAATGCCAGTGTTCTCCTGGTATTGCTGTATTGTAATAAAACATGGAATACAATGATTTCTGAAGAATTTAAAATTACTGTAAGAGGACAGTGGAGAGTCACAGGGTTGGAGTAAACAGGCTGTAGCCAATGAAGAACAGAAATAAAAGACTTTACCAAACTTTGGCACTAAAATAATTGAGACACTGTTCAGCTGAGCTCACAAGCTCTGGGAAACTCTCACTTCACTGTACAATTCTCTTCCACTATGGTTTATGGAAGAGTTTTGTCACTGGGAAACCTGTGTCTGGTGGGAGGGGGCTTCTCTTTTCCCATACTTGTTAGCTTTTTTGCAAACCCTCATATCGGTGTCCCAGGGAAAATTGCTTTATGGGTTGAGTAATAACTCACATCTAGGCCCCCTAAGGAGGAAACTGAAAAGGTACTTAATGTACAAATACGAATTGGGTATGAGACAAGTAGGTTAATCCTATTCAGAAAAAATGCTAAGCATGAACAAATCACAGTGCATCTTTACAGAATTAGGAAGATTCACTAACTTAACTTATAACATTAGTTACATTCAGTTGGGAATCTAATATTTTAGCTTCATTACAACGTCAGTTTTTCAAGACTGCTAATAATGCCTTTTATATTTCCTTCTGGTATTACAATGTCAGCTGCTCTTGGAATTTTGTTGACAAAACAGGATAGACTTGAGTGATTCCTATTGTTTTTGGCCATCTTGTTTGATGCTAAAGCTTCCCCTTTGATCAGCTACTTCATAGGCCTTATACAGACAGCCTGTCCTCTTATTTCTCCTCAAATACGGATAATGCAAAAGTTCAGCATAGAGGAGAACTAGAAATACAGTATTGGATAGGAAACACTTGGTCCTTCTCTGTACTATGAACCATTTCTCACTTTTTAGAGATAAGTTGGAATATTTAAGAGATTAAGAGAACTCTAAACTGAGTGGTCAAAGACACCAGTGGTAGAAAAATTAATAAGCCTGGGAGGGATTTCACAACAAATTAGCCAAGAAAACAAAGAGAAAGATAGACTCTGTATTAAAATGAACCAAGCTAAGCCAAAGATTTATAATAAATATTCAGAAATAGTTTTTTATTACAACTTAATATGTGGTGTAAACAAGGGACAATGAAAGACTAGTGAGAATGGTACAAATTTCAACCCTAGGTTTTTATTTTAAATTTCCTGATGCAACGGAATGTTTTAAAAGTAGTCTTAGTTAATGTTGTTTAGGTTTAGCAATTTTGAAATTTATATTTTCACAAAGTAGCAAATAAGAGAGAATTCATGGATATTAACATGCATGAGTTTGATGAGAAAGTCCTATCAGAATCTTACATAAAGTAAATATACTTTGATTATTGTGCCTTAAACACCATAGCCACCTATGTCATCATACCCAAATTTCAGATTCAAAAATTTTTTTATAGGAGAATGTTCCTCACAGAAAAGATGAAATGTTCAAACCATATCTTCATGAAGATATGAAGTGACAACAAAAATTACCAGAGACAGAATCCTTCCCAATTTTATTATAGAGAAAATTCTATGTTGATTTTTTACTGATACAATTTTGTAATCATGTAATTTTGATCTAATAGGAGCACAACAGGCTGGATAACTTTTTTGAAATTCCCTAATCATTTTAATGACCCTGTTAAGAACCTTCTTGATGCAAGGATGCATCATTTAAACATCAGCATTTTCCAGTGACACTGGTGGACTCAAATCATAAAATACCAGTGTCCAAAGACTCTGAAGAATTGAAGTTGCTAATAATCCAAAGGAAGAGTAAAAGGTGAGTGATTAGTGTGAAACATGTTACCGATGAAGAACAGGACAGGTGAAACTTTATAAATTATATCATCAGAGATGGAACAAAAATTTGTATAAATGATATCACCATAATGAGCCAAAAAAGGAATTGTTCTAATGGTGAAGTTAGAATGACTGATGGACAATCCACATCCTCCATTGGTGTCCACATCAACCAGATCTAGAGGAAGGCCCCTAGTATATTGAGCAGATGAGAATGTATTGAGGTTTAGAGTCTGAAAAATTAGGATACCCACATGGATTCCCATTGGTATTTCCAGAAAAGAAGGTACTATATGTGCATATATTTATGAGTAACTATTATTTAATGAAACTGAGATATCATTCAGTGTGGGAATATGTTACAATCTATAGACACTTTTTCATTCTGTTTGAGTCTTGTCCAAATCCTCCCATTAGCCTTCTCTTTCCTTTCTCTAAGTCTTTTAACATTCCATAAGTAACAGTACAACATAAAGATATTCAATGTGTTTGCATATGTAGTTTCCATTGGTTACCCCACAATCTTTTATATGTATGGCATCTTTCTCTCTGTCTTTGACTGGATGTATACCTCTCTGTCTTTATTGTGTGTGTGTGTGTGTGTGTGTGTGTGTGTGTGTGTGAATGTGCATGTGTGTGTGTATGTCTAGGAGAGGATTTGTTTCTTCAAAACAGATGCACAGTTTAGCAAATTTTCTAGTATGCTTCCAAATTATGGTCCAGAATGACTGTACTAATTAACAGAATCTCGTAGACCACATACATAACCTTTCCATTACCCTGTCAATATTTAACATTTTCCTTTCGCAATCTTTGCCAGTTTGGTATGGGTAAGAGTTGTTTTAATTATCATTTAATTATCATTTCTCTTATTATTTGTGATTTGGGGCATTTACATGATCATTGAATCATTTTGATGGTAGCTTTCAGTCCTTTTGAGAACTTGTTTCTTGAGCTCTATAATTATAATGCCTCGAAGGAGAGATTAGAAAATCCACTTCTGATGTCATCTTTGCAGAAATAAGCCCTACAGGTATGTGTATGGTGCTATAGTAAATTCCATATACTTTCAGTGGCTTCTCACTTATTGGAAGTCTTTAAATGGAAGCTTTCATTTCACATGTTTCAGAGGGGATTTCTTTTATAGATAGGTAAGATTGGATGATTACTGAAGTCCCTTCTATCAAATTATATGATTCTATTATCATTGGGAAGTTTATGCTTATGCTAAAAGCCTAAATTTATATGTAACAGATTTCTATCTGAATACAACTATACTCATTGCTGGACTTCATGGTTATGATCAAATTTAATTATTTTATTCCACTCTATACTATCTTCCCAAATAGCAGGATTTATACTGGCTGGTTTTGAATGGACTTCCCTCATATTTAAAGGATGCCTTGTGTTATGGTGGGAAAAATAGCACCAAATTTGGGTATCTGAATAGTTGGGTTTAAGTTGTGGTTAGCATAGTGTAAGGTATAGAAGCCTAACTGTTCAGGGAGAAGGGAATTAGTTTTAATATCATTATTGTAGGACCAAGGACAAACCATTTCAGTTTTGTGGCCCTTCATTTCCTCATCTGAGAAATGACAGATTTGAACTAGATAGTCCTTAAGGTCTCATTTAACTTTAATTCTTAAGGATTTCTTTGATTTTTGGTTTCCTCATCTTCAAAAATGATATAACCTTGAAGAGTTGTGAAGAAGTACATTGTAAACTTTAAAGTAATGTGTAACTATGAGCTATTATATATTCATGAGCACTATTAATAATAAAATTTATGAAATTTTCCATTTTAAAAGAAGAGAGGGAAATCTGTATTTTAAACTTTGGATATGACTATAAATGTTCTACTTCCTTTGTATGGATGTAATGGGTGTAATAAGGTGGTTTATGCCTTCAGTAATCCATTTTTCTTATCAGAGAATTATTATAATTCTTTCTGACAGAAGACTTGCTTCTCTCCCCCCAGAAACTTGATGACACTGTGTTGGTAACCAAAAATGGGCTCCTTAGCACTTAGTCAACAAGTGCCCTTGACTAGTTTGGCTTTTTCCCCTGAACTGAATGCTGTTTGTATGTTGGATTGGAGTAAGCTTGTCGGCCCCTTCACCTTGCTTCCCCTGTTTAAGCTGATCGAAAGAACCTGTGCTTTCCCGGTCAACCCCCTTCACCTTGCTTAATCAGATCAAAAGAACCTGTGCTTTCCCCGGCATACCTCACACCCTTGTAGAAGCAGGATGGTTAAAAACAGCTTCCATTGGAGCCAGAGGCTGCTACAGCTACAGCCACAGCCAAAGCTGAAGAAGGAGCTGCCGGTAGCAGAGCTGACCTACGGGAGGAAGCTGAACAAGGACTTGAGGCCAGTGGGTAATCTTTTTACCATAGAGGGGAAGCATGTATATGATTTTGCTGTACACCATCATGCTTCTCTGTGGCCTCCTGGTTACTCTTGTGAGGCGGACTTATTGGGCCTGGAAGCTTTTGATCAATGTATCAAAATGGGGATGCTGGTTCATGGGTTGGTTACTGTGGAGCCTAAATATATGCTTTGATTCTTCTGCCTCCTACTTTAAGAGTTTCTTATATCCATCGGTTCCGAACCTTTCAGACATATATATGATCCTCTTTGAAATTATAAACTCTGCCCTCCTAATAGAGACGCCTAACTGTACATGTAATTGAAAGGATTTAGTACACATAATAGAAGTGATTTCCACTTACTCTCACATGGTATTAGGCAAGAGGAGAGGGGGAAAAGATTTCATTCCAGTGAAATCTGTTGCCAAATAATTGATATACAGAATGAAGTGCTCAGCCTGAGCACATTTGGATTTCCATTTTGTTTTTTCCATAGTTCACAGAGATGCTATCGGTCTCATAAATTTCCTTTTCATAGAATGGAAAATGTTGGAATAAGATTCCATCTAGCACAGATGAAAATGCAGTACATTACTCTATATTTTCTCAAATGTTAATCATGAGTTCATAATTTGGGGGGTGAATCACATGCTCACATAATGTTTCCTACAATATACTCTGTTATATTAACAACACAAATTAGATTGCATACATTGTCTCCTTGTTTTAGGAAATTTAAGAACCACAATTAATCCATTTCAAAGCTGAACTGAGATGTTTAGAATATTTAATTGTAAAAATGTACAACATATATAATATTTCATTTTATTTATATGTTCCTGTATTTAATCAATTTTCACCTAGAATCATAGGTGTGCTGCTAAATATTTAACAACTAGTATTCCAGAAAAAAATGCACAACAAACTTTTCATTTAATCTGCATTATTAACATTTTCTCAATCAGTTTCTTAAATCTAGATCAAGAGTTGGCAAACTATTACACTCAGGTTAAATCTCATTGAATTATGTGAATTTCACATTTCATGCTCAAGAATTGGTACTAGATGGGGCATTGACAGAGTTAATGCATTGATAGTAGGTCTTTCAGAGACACCTGAATGTGGTGCCAGGTCATGTTTTTTGCTTAGGGAATTTTGTGTATGTGTAGGGGGAGGGAGAGCTGAATCTTTCCAAGCATTTCTTACTAGAGCCCTGAGTTGCTAGGAAAGTTTAGGTCCCAGGTGTATTGGAATCCTAATGCCATGGCCCCCAGAGTTATTTTATACTCTTGGTAGATATCTAATGGGCTATTTGAGTAATTTACATTTCTGTATCAATAGCTAGATGGCCCAGTGTATGAAGTGCTAGACTGAAAACAAGGAGTTCAAAATTCAGCCTCAGACACCACTTACTGTGTGACCTTGCCTAAGGTTACAACCTCTGTTTGCTTTAATCTACTAGAGAAGAAAATGACAAACCATTTTAGTATATTTGCTAAGAAAACCCCATGAACATGATTGATGTGCTATGGTCCACTCCATGGGGTCATTACTCCTGTTGAATCCATTGTGTCTTAAGCATTTTCTATCATGATTGAAATAAAAGCTGTCCTATATGTATATACATACAAACATACATACATAGATACACACACAAACATATACACATGTGTATACATACATATATATTTATAAAATTAAATGCTTGTATGGAAGTTGGAAACTTTTCCCAGAAATCAAGATACAAGTGATCCTAAACTTTTGGAGATTTCTCTAATCAAATTGCAGTAGTGAAAGCAATGGAGTAAAAAGAAAAAGCTGACTCTTTAGGGTCAGGAACTCAGAATTCTACCTAGTCCATGTGAGCTCAAAGTCCTTCACTGTCCCTAGGTCACAGGTTATATGCATATATTCTTTGTTTACTTATATGTATATACATCCATACATATACAGGCTCTTTCTTTATAAAATATAAACTGCCTAAGAGCAGAGACTCTTCCATTTTTTGCCCTATTATTAGCACAGTGCCTAGCATACAGTGGATACTTTTTAAATTCTAACTGAAAGATTTAGAAATTATTTCCAAATAAGAATAGCATTTTTCAACAGGTCAGAATGTAGCCTATCTCACTTTTGGTGTGTTATTTAGTGCTCAACATCTTCCCCCAAAGGAATTATATATAATATTCAGCAACTTAAGCATTTATTAAGTACCTATTACTTTCCAGGCATTATGCTAAAAGCTAGGGATATAAAGAAAGGCAAAAGACAGTCCCTGTCTTCAAGGAGCTCACAACATAAAGAGGGAGACAACAAAGCAAACAAGTACACACAAATATGTCATCTCTCTATGTATTATCTTCATTTATTTATTTTTATTTGTAAAATTATATGTATATTTATATATATATATATATGTATACCAGTGCTAAATTCTATTCTATCGCATATAATACACACATATGTATGTATATATGTATGTGTATATATGTATGTATATGTTTGTGTACATATATATACATATATATGTGTGTATTTTATGCGATAGAATAGAATATAGCACTAGTATACATGTATAATATATATATATAATTTTACAAATAAAAATAAATAAATTAAGATGATAGAGAGATAGCTTGTTTGTATGTACTTGTTTGCTGAGAGAGAGAGAGAGAGAGAGAGAGAGAGAGAGAGAGAGAGAGAGAGAGAATTAATAGAGGGAAGGCACTAGAATTTTAAAAGGGATTGGGAAACCTTTCTGAAGAAGGTAGAATTTTAGCTGGGGCTTGAAGGATGTGAGTGAAGCCGTGGCATCTAAATGTAAGGCTTTGGTACTGTTTACAATGCCAAATCTTCAGACTCTCTAATTCCTTCCTTGCGAGCCATGTTTTCCAAAATATTTCCATGCTATCTTTCTTTTTATCCATATTTGCTTTGAACTCACTGAGTACTCAAGTATACACTGATTTAATTTAAAAGGTTTTAATGAGATTTTTTTGCACAATTCTCTACTTCCCCATCCTCTGCAAAACATGTTAGCATATAAATTGTTCAGAACACTTACTTGATTTCTTTGAACCCATCATAAGACTAACTCAATTTATTGCCTCTCTGAGGAGTACTTAATACTGAAGTGAGCTCCTTAATACTTATTTTAATACTTTAAGGGTCTGTGATTTCCTGTGATTCAGACTGAGACACCTTTCCTTTCTTAGTAGTTAGAAAAAGGGAAAATAAGCTTGGGATCAGGAAGACTTTATATCAAATCCTACCTGTGAAATTACTAGCCATACTATCATGGGCCTAAAGCTTAATATCACTTAATCTCAGTTTCCTCATCTGTAAAATGGGGTTAATAATCCTTCTATTACTCACTTCACAAGATTATTTTAAGGGTCAAAGGAATTGTGCGCTCTGGGTCAGTTATTATTACTATCATCAGAATTTCGGAATTGCCATGGCTGGAGAGGAAAAAAAAATTATTGATGACCAATCTATGAGAGATGAGTTTTCCTGAATTTTCTTAAACTGGTCCTTGAGTGATACACATACAATCTGTCATTGGGCTGAAAGTTGCAATATAGCACAGCCTGTCAGCATTCTGCTGGTAACCTCCACAGTACAATGAGTTGTTAGAAGAGGTACTAACAGGAGGAGCACACTGAAGAGAGGAATAATCCCCCCAACATTAATTCATATGGGCATCCATAAAACATGCAAGCTCTCAGAGGTGAATATTTGCCTTTTTATATATTCAGTATAGGTCCTCACACACTCAGAACTTTCTAAATGTTAAATCCTCAGAGCGATGCGTATGCAGAAAACATTAAGAACTGAAGTAAAATTACTTTATGCATACTGACAATCGTACATTCTAAGAGACTTTTAGGTTTATGATTCTTAATCTTGACAGGAAAATGTGGGAAATTGGCAGTAGAATGTCCTCTGTGAAAAAGATAATGATTTTTATTTTAAAAGAAAGGTTTTTTCCTACCCTCCCCCTTTCCATTCTCTACTGTATAAGGAACTTCAAGATGTTCTTTCTCAGTTTTAAGTAAAAAAAGTTGTAAATTGTCATCTCTTTGTCTCCTCCTCCTCCTACACAAGCACACAATGAAAATCAATTGCTCTTCAAATGTCCTATACCAAACTTCACTTAAATAACTATGAATAGAAAAATAAAACAATCTCTCATGACATTTTTATGGTACCTATGTGATTTTTAGATGTTTAAGAACTTGGAGGACTTAAAAATCATTTCAGAATAACCTCAAAACATTTCAAGGACATTAATTAAAGGTACTTTTATTGCCCTTCACCCTACCCCATTCAAATATTTTCAAAGGTGATATCACTTGAAGGTGTGCAATGACCACATAGTAGAAAGAGTCCTGCACAAGGAATGAGAAGACCTGCTTGTTACTCTTGCTATTGTACTTAATCCAATATAACTAGTTATTTCTTCATTAAAACAGGAATGTTAGGAATATACTTGATGGGGAATGATTAGATATAAATTAGATATAATTAAACTTAATGGTGTTCACTAAGTCTGAGAACAAAAAGTTTTTGGAGGAAATACTTCTCCCCACCCCTCTTTGTCAAAGCTATTGGGAAAACTGGAAACTGGTTTGGCAGAAATTACATTTGACCAAAATCTTACAACATATGCCACAGTAAACAGCTATGCAGGATGAATATGTAAGGTTATGCTTTTAAAAAGAAAACTACATTAGGCATTTTAGCAAGTATGGGTATAGGTGTAATTCTTAGCTAAGCAAATAACAAAACTGATCTGAAAAGACAAAATAAGTAGTTTTGGGTATGTGGTGCTACAAAGCTTTTGTATTCCTCAAATGCACACAATTAGGATAAGAATAGAAAAGGTCAACCAGGGAAACACCTTAGCATCAAATGTTTCTAGTGATGGTCTAGTACCAAAGACATATAATAAATTATCGCAACAATATAAAACCTCAGACTTTCCACTATTGTGGCAATAGACCAAGGTTAAAGATAGGGGAGAAAAGGCCTAAGATTCACCAAAATATTAGCACTTTCTTTGTTTTTCAGTTGTTTCAGTTGTGTCTGACTCTTTGTGACCACTTTTGGTGGTTTTCTTGACAAAGATACTGGAGTGGTTTGCCGTTTCCTTCTCCGGATCATTTTATAAATGAAGAAACTAAGGCAAAGAGGGTTATGTGTGGGTTGGATAATTGTGAAGACTCACAGGGTATGTCTAATGGAGAGGTTTTGGGATTTGGCCTTGTAATTTTGGGAAGGCATGCCCTTCCCCCTCTCTCTCAGACATTAGAAGATAATGAACTTCCTGTGAGCTATTTGTTCTCTGCTCTGGGAAGGGTCTCTCCTTCCCCCATCCCATTTCTCCTCCTAGACTTTCAGACGCCACCTTGGCAGTTGAGTTCTGATAGGGAAAAACCTGGACGAACTGGATCAATCTTGGTCCTCTGTGTAGTTTTCGCGCCTACATTGTAAGTCCACCTCCCCAGCCAATGGTGAGAAGGGATAGAGGTGGATGGGAATCTTCTTCATTAAGACTATAAATTAAGGAAGGTTCTCTTTTACCTTGCCTCCTCCCTTATGGAGGTGTGCCCAAGTCTTGCAAGGTTTGTAGAATAAATTTACTTTGTTTATATCTCCCATACAAAGGTTTGTAGAATAAATTTACTTTGTTTCTCTTAAAGATGTCTCTCCTATTATTTTAAAATTCTGTCCCATACAATTAAGTGACTTGTCCAGGATCACATAGCTAGTAAGTGTCTGAGGATGGATTTGAACTCTGGTCTTTATTACTCCAGGCCAGTGCTTTATCCACTATACAATTTCACTGCCCTAGTCTTTTTTTATAAATACTTTTTTTGGTAACATCAAAGAATTAGAAACAAAATATATGGAGAGAAGATTCTGGGAAGATGGCGGAGTAGGTCAGAAAATTCCAAGTTTTCAAAATTTTCCCCCACAAAAGAGTTACAATAGCACCTTAGGGCAAGGGTGGGTGGAGACAAAGAAGAATAGGGGCATAACCAGGATCCTCCTGGGACAGTTTGAGAAGATCTGAAGAAGGTTGTATAGATCAATGGGAATGGGAGTATAGAGGAGGGACCTTTGCAGGGGGGAAGGCAAGTAATAGGAGGGTGACATAGTAGGTAGAAGTAAAGTAGAGGAGGGATAGGAAACAAGAGATATGTATAAACATAGAAACAAAAATCAGGAGTAGAGTATGTTTGGGAAAGTATATGTCTATATAGGCATATATATGTACAAGTGTATGTATATATCTGTATGTGCATGTATATATCAAGAAACATTTCTAAACTATATTGTAACCTTCTGGGGGTGGGGGGAGGGAAAAAAGAACAAAGTTAAAAAGTGCACAGCAGAGAACAAAAGAAAACACAAGGAAGCAAAGAAAAGATGGACAATTCTCAACACAAGCTGTATCATTTATCATACAGGCTTTCTTGAAATGAAAAGTTATAGTTAAATATTTTGAATCTTCTCTTATGTTCTGCTATCCACATGATATTTTTTTTTCTTTCTTTCTTTGTATTTAAGTTTCAATTTTTAAGTTTATGGTATGTTTTTGTTTCTTTTCTCTATTCTGTATTTGTGTTCTGGTAAAAGAAAAAATATTTTTGAAAAGAAACAAAATAGAAGTCAATTGATTGGGAAATGAAAAAAATGTAATATATGACTATAATGGAATAATACTATATCATAAAAACCTATGTATACAAAAATTATTGAAGAAAGCATGGGAAGATCTATAAGAGCCGATGTAAAGTGAAGTGAGCAGAAGGAGAGAAATGATATACACAATGATTATAAAAGTACAAATGGAAAGAACAACAAAATATCAATATTAAACACTCTATAGTTATAATGGCCAAACTTAGAAGAAAATACCTCAGAGTCAGAGCCAAGATGGTGGAGAAAAGCCAGGAAGTTGCCTGAGCTCTCCCCAGTTTTCCTCAGAAACAATATTAAATCAAGCCACTTCTTCTGGCTTCTGGAGTGACAGAACCTATAAAAAGATGGAGTGAAACAATTTTCTAGCTTAAAATAACTTAGAAGGACTCTAGGAAAGGTCTGTCTCACTTAGGTAAAAGGGGAGCACAGCACAGCTTAGACGGTGTCCTAGCAAGCCAGTGGAAGGCTCTTAGCCATAGCACAGATTAGCAGTCAAGGCCTCTACATCCTGGCTCAGCAGGCCAATGGCACTGCAGGCCAGTTGTGAGGCAACCAGCCCCAGCACAGAAGGCAGTTTGCCAGTCCCAGAAACCAGGCAACAATCGGAGCAACTAGGCTGGGCCACCCCAGGGCAGTGAGCATGACAACTTGGGTTGATAGGCAGCCTCAGCCTTAAAAACCTTCCATCTCACAAACAATGTGGGGTTTCTGATGGCTGAGTAAGAAAACATAAAAGGACATTCTACTGTTTAAGGATGCCAAGCATTGTTCTGCTGACCAAGGCGGTCTCAGGTTGTGGCTGCAATGAGAAGCGGCTAGCACACACCTTGTGAGTGCAGTAGTGAGGGACAGGGACCCTGTTGGCTGTGGGTACTTGTAGGAGAGGAGAGTTCCTAGTTTCATTTTCAGGGCATAGAGGACAACATTAGTTTGTAGCCACCAGGGGGACCAAGTGGCTGGGGGCACTGGTTGTGGCTTAGGAGTACAGAGGAGAGCCCAAGGTTGGGTTCTGAGACAGAACTCAGTAAATAAGAGTAAGAAGGACCTGAGGCTTGGACATTATTCCCCTTACCTCAGGACTACAACTTGATTACACTAATAGCTGCTGTAAGCAAAGTAAAACAAAAATAAATAAAAATCAGCAGGCAAAGGAGAAAAAAACCCAACCACAGATAGTAACTGTGGGGATAGAGAAGATCTGGGTTCATATTCAAAGGAAGATAATGGAGCTAAAAAAGCTGCTCTTTTTTCAATTAGAAATGTCAAATGACATCCCCAGCACAAAAAAAAAGTTCTTTGAAGAATGGAAAAAAGGACTTTAAAAATCAAGGGTAAGAAAGGTCAGGGAAAAATAGAAAAAAAATGAGTAATCCAAAAAATTATGAAAAGAAAATCAATCAACTGGAACTATAGAATCAAAAATTTAAGGAAGAAAGTAATTCCTTGAAAACCAAAGCTGGGCCAGGGGAAGCTAATGACATTTGAAGACAACAAGAAATCATAAAACAAAATTAAAAGAATGAAAACAATAGAAGAGAAAGTAAAACATCTTATCGGAAAAACAACTGATGTGGAGAACAGATCAAAGGGAAATAATATAAGAATATTTAGACTACCTGAAAATTACAATAAAGAAAGAATCTTGATACAATATTAAACTAAATTATTAAGGAAAATTGTCCTGAAATTCTAGAACCCAAAGGCAAAATAGAAACATAAAAAATCCACTGTCACCACCTGAAAGAGATCCCAGGACAAAACTTACAGGAATAACATAGCCAATTTTCAAAGTTCCCATGTTGAGGAGAAAATATTGCAAGCAAGAAGAAAAAAAAAACAATTTAAATACCCTGGAGCTACAATAAGGATTATACAAGACATAGCAGCTACTACATCAAAGGACCTTAGATCTTGGAATAATATAGTCCACAGAGCAAAAGAGTGGCAATTATGACCAAGGGTAACTTACCCAGCAAAGTTAAGTATAATTCTAAACTTTTTTTTTTTTAAAAAAGGAAATTTAACAAACTCAAAGACTTTCAGGTTTTTGTGACAAAAACCCCAGAACTTAAGGGAAAATATGACATACGACATCCAGGAGAAATAAAAGATAAACATTAAAGACCAATTATAGGGGACTCAATAAGGTCAAATTATTTACTTCCTATATGTGAAAATATTAATGGTACTCTTGGGATTTTTATCATTATTTGAGTATATTGAAATAAAGGTGTGGGCTGAACTAATGATGATGGATTGATTAAAAAAATAAAACTGTGAAAGGGGAGATAAAAAGGAGTAATTATCTCAGACAAATGAGGCATAAAAGGAAAAAAATGATACAGAAGAAGCTAGTAGTGGGGAGAGTGGGTAGTGCTGGAACCTTACTGTCATCAGGAAAGGGTTAAAGAGGGAACAACATATATATCTAAAAGGGTGTAAAAGTCTTCTAAATCGAGAAAAAATGAGGACAAGGCAATTGGATGGAGGGGAGAGGATAAGGGAGGGACTTGCAGGGGTGGGTAGCTTAAGGAAGAAGAGGACAAGTTAGTAGGTAGAAGTAAAGGAGAGGGATGAGGAGGGATAAGATAAATACAGTGAGAGGGATAGTGAGGAAAAATAGGAAGGAGGAAACTACACAACAGGTAATTGTAGATTAGATTGTGAATGGGGCAAATTTACCCATAAAACAGAAATGGCTAACAGATTAAAAAATTTGAATTCAACAATATGTTGTTTTCAGGAAACATTATAAAAATGGGAGGTACACACAAAGATAAAATAAAGGGCGGGAGTAGAATTTAGTATGTAAAAAAAAAGCAGGGATCTCAAAATTAAAGCTAAAATAGATTTAATCAAAGCTGAAAAACAGAGAAACTACACTATGTGTCAGCAATATTATTCAATATTGTCTTAGATCATTTAAGATACCTAGATAGAATAAAATACCTGAGCTTATAACTGCCAAAACAGACACAGGAACTATATGAACAGAAACATAAAACACATTTTGTACAAATAAACTCAGATCTAAGTAATTGAAGTAATATTTATTGTTCATGGGTAGGTAAAACCAATATATTTATTCAATGTCATCCCAATTAAATTACTAAAATAATATTTTACTGAGTTAGAAAAAATATTAACAAAATTAATTTGGAAGAAGAAAAGGACAGAAACTTCAAAGAAACCAGGAAAAAAAAGAAATAGAGGAAGTAGATTTAGCAGTATCAGACCTTAAGTTATAAGGACAGAGTATTGATAAAGTGTAAAAGAAGGATAATTTTGATAATTTTAAATTAAAATTTAAGCCAAGAATAGAAGGAAAGCAGAAAATTGGAGGCCAAATAACTTTCATAGATAATCTCTCAGATAGGATGTGATTGGGGTGGAATATTGCTGTGGTGTAGGAAATGATGAGCAGGCTGATTTAGGAAAAACAGAAAGATTGAGACTTATGAAGAAATATTCTGTCCACCTTCAGAGAAAATAAGTGTAGTACAGTTTTACATATATGTATGCACATATAGGTAATACATATATGAGTGCATATGTATATATATATATATATATATATATATATGTTTGTATGTATGTGTGTATGCAACCTTTTCAGGATGGAGGAAAGGGAGGGGAAAATAAAGTAAAAAGTGCACAGTAGAGAACAAAAGAAAACCAACAAGGAAGCAAAGAAAAGATGGGCAGGCAGTTTTCTGATGAAGAAATTAAAGCTATCTAGTCATATGAAAAAAATGCTCTAAATCACTATTGATTAGAGAAATGGAAATCAAAACACCTCTGAGGTATCACTTCACAACTGTCAGATTGGCTAAGTTGACAGAAAAGGAAAATAAATGTTGGAGAAGGTATGGGGGAAATTGGAGCACTAACGTATTGTTGGAGTTGTGAACTGATCCAACTATTCTGGAGACCAATTTGGAACTATGCCCAAAGGACTATAAAACTGCATACTCTTTGATCCAGCAATATTACTACTAGGTCTGTATCCCAAAGAGATCATAAAAAAGGGAAAAGACCCATGTGTACAAAATATTTATGGAAGCTCTTTTCATGGTAGCAAAGAATTAGAAATTGAGGGCATACTTATCAATTGGGGAATGATTGAACATACAGTGGTATATGAATATAATGGAATAGTATTGTTCTATAAGAAGTGAGGAGCAGGCAAAATTCAGAAAAACCTGGAAAGGCTTACATGAATCGATACTGAGTGAAGTGAGCAGAACCAGGAGAACACTGTACATAATAACAGCAATCTTGTGCTATGATCAAGTATAATAGACTTAGCTGTTCTCAATAACACAATGATCCAAGACAATCCTAAAAGAGTCATGATGGAAAATGCTATCCACATACAGAGAAAGAACTATGGAATCTGAATTCAGATAAAAGCATAATATTTTTTACTTTTTTTTCTTCCTTGTGGTTTTTCCCTTTTGTTTTGACATATATAAACTATGTCAGATTTCTTGCTGTCTTAAGGAGGGGGAAGAGGAGAGAGAAAGGGAGAAATCTGGAACTGAAAATCTTATAAAAATGAATAGTGAAAACTATCTTTATGTGCAATTGGAAAAAAAATCAAATACTATTAAGTGGGAAAAAAGAGGAAAACCCCTTTCCATCTTTTGCATAGGTAGGTTGTGGGAGGGGTTATGGATCTGGGGTATTATTTGACTCTAAAATGAATGGTATTGCTTTAAAAGAAATGTTGTGGAGTTGTAGTTTTTCCTAAAGTCAAGAAGGATTTACTACAAGTACCTGATCAGAGGACTTACATGGCTACACTTTGACTCAGTGTCCTACATACTCTATTTAATTGGTCTAATAAATCCTTGTGCTTCACAATCTAGTAGATAAGTAACAACTTTGCTACCTCTAGGCATACCTATTACAATATGTAAATGGAAGTGTTATTTGAAAAAATGAAAAAAAATGAATGCAATGTTAAACCATTAGATATGTTACATTACTATAATCCAAAATGTGACTAGTATCCTTTCTCAGTTTCACAGTTTCTAAGGGTAGATAGAACCATTTAAAAATACTTGATACAAATATAAACTAGGAAGATACTGAATGCTTTCAAGGAGCTTACATTATAGTGGGGTTAAACAACATAGAAATGAAACAAGAAAGGGGGAAGGATTCCACCTCCCATGGGGTACAGGTGGCTAGGAAGTAAAGTAAAGGCCAAGATCTGGACATGAGAAAGCAAAAGTTTACCTATATCAGTCCAATATGGTTTCAGTCTTTGAGCTCATGGTTCCATTAGGCAAAAGGTGAAGATGATGGCTCAGTTGGAGAAGAAATGCCATGGAGATGACCAAGAAGGTTCATTTCAAAGTGGAATATCTCTTAGCTTTAATTTTCTCTTTTAGAGAAAGTGGCATCATTTGATGATATCAGATATTTGATGATACCATCAAAATGGCTTCATTTAGAGAAAATGGTACCATTTTTTATGATTCCATGAATAATCTATAAGGCTATGCTTTACTCAAAAATGTAAAACAAAACAAAACAAAATCTCCTTAGCTCATTAGCCATACAAAAACTAAATCTAGAGGCATTCCAGATCTAACCCTCAGGTTGTGGTTTTCTGACCCCTGAAATATTCAAACAGGCCAGCAAGCTATCCTACTTATTGGTCTCCACTCCATTATCAGTCTGTCTGCATTTTATACAGGTCTTTAAACATGACTATCCTACAGTCACCCCTTCATCCTTTAGTTGTCCTGAGTATGAACAATGGTAGAAGTCAGAGTTTATGATTAGCAACAACATGCATGACCTGGTTATTTTTTTTCAAAATATGAATGTAGCGAACTGTGGTTAGTGATATATTATATATGCCTTAGACTGAGAATAATAGCTCTCGAGCTAGAAGGCTATTTTGTCCAACTCATTCATTTTAGAGATTGGCGACCCGAAACCCATGGAAGTGAAGTATGTTGCCATAGATCACACAGGTAGAAAAGGAGAAAAGCTTTGGGTAAGCAGTATATGTAGTGAGTGTTGGTCTTGTGTATGGAAAATTTGAATTCAGATGCTGCTTCAAAAACTCATTAATTTTATGATTGGGCTAGTGCCTACCTCTCTAAACTACAGTTTCAAATGGGTATAATGCACAGGGTTGTTATGAAGATGAAAAGGATAACATGTATAATACACTTCAGACTTCAAAACAGTGAACATATTTAGCTATCTTTATTATGCTACAGACAGTTCCCTCCGTGTAGTTTCAGTAGGACAAAAACTGTGACAAGAAATATTGGGGCAGTTATCTAGTATTTAAAATAAAAAGGAAACCCAAACTACTTTGATTGAAAAATACAGATAATTTAGGGCAAATAATTATCAAATTGAATTATCTTGATAATTGTCTCAAATTATCTATTCCACTTAAGCTAGTCTGCCTAAATGTAGGAAAAAATAATTTAAACTCTGACATTATGCATCACATACCTTAATTATTAAATATGCAATTTGTTCATTTGGTGAGTTATTAATGGACCTGAATGCCAATTTAGGATAGTTGAAGATTGGAAGGATTTTAATTGATACAATTAGATGAATGTTATTGTAACAGAAAAATGTAAATTAGCACTACTTCGTAGTGCTATATCTATC
The DNA here is from genome assembly GCF_011100635.1 of Trichosurus vulpecula. Taxonomy (NCBI): domain Eukaryota; kingdom Metazoa; phylum Chordata; class Mammalia; order Diprotodontia; family Phalangeridae; genus Trichosurus; species Trichosurus vulpecula. Next base: position 174,022,477 of record NC_050578.1, read on the forward strand.
AGTCTGCATTCCATTCCTAAACTCATTTATAAACTGATGCTAATTTAAATTTTAAGAATAAAAATTAATAGTTATGAAAAGTGATATCAGCAGGTCCCTCTTTTTATGGGTGGAATGTTTATAATAGAAAAAAAATGTGGGTGGGGAGAGAATGGAAGACAGTTTTAAGACCTGTCAACTTACTACCTGGTAAATAATTCCAGGATATGCAAATGCTTTTATAATTCCACCTCCTAGTTTCCCAAAGTTAATTATTTATGTTTCCGTCATTGTTCTCTGTCATCAAATATCTACTAAAGGCACGTTGATCAGAAGAAATGGTAGCTAATGGATTACTTCCTAACTTTTCAACAATAGTGAAGAATTGGTGAAAGGTAAAACTATTCCAACTGATTGCTAAAAAATATCTGGCCTTTTTCTCATTTCCTTATACCTTAATCATAAATGAGTCATTTTTTGGAAATTAATTGTCTAAAATAACTCAACTGCCTTGAATTCTTTGTATGCAAATAAGTTAAATCTCACTTAAATTCTTTTATATGTTCTGAAATAAGTGTGATTATTCAATTACTGTCAAATTGCTTGAGATTTTCACTACCAGTTTAGATATCTGAGATTATATAACAATGCTTTTCTTGACATTTAAACTAATGGGCAATACTTCTAGAGAGACAGCATGGCAAAGTGAATGGAAGACTTCCTCTCTATAGAAAGACACTTGGTTCAAGACTGATATGGACTAGCCAAGTGACTTTAACCAAGTCACTTAACCTCTCAATGCCCAGACACCCTTTTCAGGCAGTGACTAAACTGCAGTGGAGTATGGAATTTCCCATTGAAAATTCTTTAAACTGATCAAAGCACTGGTCTAGAACACAGATCATACACATTCTCCTTCTAGTCATCCCAGCCACAACAATACTGTTTGCTCTGATCTCCTCTAAATAAGAAAGGACTCCAACAGTTTTTAAAGAAACTGTTTCTAATGTTATAGGCTCTTTCCTTTTTCCCTCAGCTTCCATATCCAATTGGTTAGTAAATCTTGTCAATTTGTTCCTGTCCTTTACATTTCAGTGCCATGAGGTGAATCCCAATTGAACTGTCCCACTTATGACTCTACACTTAATAAGTATTTGTTGAATCAGATTGCATCATCATATAATTATAAAATATCAACAGGAAAACCATTTGTAGAAAACTATGTGAGCAGGGAATTAAAATGCTTGTGAAATGATGGATCAAAAAAGGCATTAATTTTGGTGGCACTTTCCTAAAAAGAATACCATTATCAGGCCTTGGAATGCCTTTTCCTGCATGAGAATTGTCAGTATTTTGCTAACTGCTGTTGTTTGCGACATATGTGAGTGTTCAAAGGCTTCCGAGGGAATCAAATGTTTCCATTTTTATTTCCCAGGTTATTACTGTCTCCCGGGAGATGAAAGAAACCTACTGCTATCACATGGATCACATTACTTTGTGCTTATTTGTTTTTATTACAGGTCAGAGATTCCCTTTGAAATAATAAATAACTAAACTGAAGTCAAATATATGCAGATAACATAGGTTTATTTATTTTTTCAATGAGAGAGAAGATACAAACAAAATAAGAACTCTTTGAAACACTCTAAGAAGTATCAGAACAGATGTTCTATTTTTATGAGCCAATGACTTTAATAAATCTCAAGTGTCTTCAGCTAGTCATTTTCTAGGCATTTCTTTTAGAACCTTAGTTACTAAATTGTATTACCTGTCATAGAGTAAAAAATACAGAGTCAGCATGGCATAATGGATAGCTAGTGCTGTCCTTGAAGTTAAGAAAATGCTTGAGCCCCACCTCCAAAAGATACTGATTATGTTAGCCTGGGAAAGTCACATCATTCTTGGTGCCAATCAATGTTGACTTGAGAAATTGAGCATTTGTGGATATGTTGATTGTATAACAGTTCTCCAAATCACTGAGATGTACATCCCAAAGAGATTATAAAAACATGAAAAGGACCTACATGTACAAAAATATTTATAGCAACTCTTTTTGTGGTGGCCAAGAATTGGAAATTGAGGGGATGCTCATCGTTTAGGGAATCCTGAACAAGTTGTGATATATGAATGTCATGGAATACTATTATTCCATGAGAAATGATGAACAAGCAGACTTCAGAAAAGCCTGGAAAGACTTATATGAACTGATGCTGAGTGAAGTGAGCAGAACCAGGAGAACATTGTAACAGTAACAACAACCTTGTGTGATGATCAAATATGATAGACTTGGCTCTTCTCAGCAATGTGAAGACCTAAGATACTTTCAAAAGACTCATGGCTTTCAGGTAGTCTGATAATTCTTAAATTATCTCTTTACAATCTATTCTCTAGGTCAGTTGTTCTTCCAATGAGATATTGCACATATTCTTCTTTTTTTATTCTTTTGACTTTGTTTTATTGTTTTCTTGAAGTTTCATGAAGTCATTAGCTTCCACTTGCCCGATTATAATTTTTTAAGGAATAATTTTCTTCAGTGAGCTTTTGTACCTCCTTTTCCATTTGGCCAATTCTACTTTTTAAAGCATTGTTTTTTTCATTAAAATTTTGTACACCTTTCCCCCCTCATTTTTATGTTCTCTTTGCCAAGCTGTTGACTGTTTTTTCTTGATTCTCTTGTATCACTGTAATTTTTCCCCAATTTTTCTTCTACTTCTCATTTGATTTAATAGTCTTTTTTGAGCTCTTCTAAGAGTGCTTTTTGGGCCTGAGACCAATTCAAATTTTTAAGGCTTTGCATGTAGGTGTTTTGACATTGTTTTCCTTTTCTGAGCTTGTGTTTCAATTTTCCCTATTACCATACCAACTTACTGTACTCAAGTTCTTTTTTTTTTGCTCATTTTCTAGTCTATTTTGTGACTTTTACCTCCATATTAAATTTAGCCTCTCCTCCTGAGGTTGAGGGGATACTGTACCTAAGTTTCTTGTACTGGGGATTGGGGCCTTGCTTCAAGCCTGTGTTGGGGGCTCAGGGCCTTGCTGCTAGCCACTCAGGGTGGGAGTTTGGGGTCTCTCTGCTGGCTTGCTGGGCCTAGGCTTGTTGTTGGTTTGCTTGGACACTGTTTCCATGGGACTGAGCTGCTTTTTTTTATAACCCCAGGTAGACAGACCTTTCCTGTAGACTTTCTAAGTTGTCCTGAAATGTAAAATTGATTTACCCTGCCCTTTTGTTGGTTCTGCTGCTGCATAATACATTTTGAGGCATTATCTTATAATTGTTTGGAGATGGATTTGGGAGAGTTCACGAAAGTTCCTGTCTTACATTTTGGTTCTTTCGATATTGTATTTTAATAATGCATTTCTATTAATATATTTTGTTTTTCATGACCCATCTTTCCCTTTTGATCCTTCTCTTCTCAGAGATCCATCTTTTATAACTATTCTGTGATAATTAGCTGTATCTCTGATGAGCTCACAAGCTCCACAGTATAGTACAAGCCAGAAGAATCTTAGTGGAGTGTGACTCTTACCACTATGACAAAGCTAGGGGAATTGAGGAGTACTATTGTACTCTGTGCTTGTGCTTATTAATAACCATGGATGTTGTATTTTTGTATTTGTATATCCCTTGCTTACAAGAGGAAATTTTGGCAACTGACATCTTTACCATGCCATCCTAGTAAATGCCTTTGCTATGAATAAATTGTGCCCATTGTCTATTAATGGAAAACTGGCCAGTGCATTCTAGTTATTTACATTTTTGGAAATGCGAACTCACATGGAAAATCCTTAAAAATTGGGGTAGTTAAAAAATTGGGGTAGTTTTTGCTTTTCTGGGGCCCCAACCTGCTAGGTTCTTGGTGGTCCAGTTGGGGAGATTTCTAAAGGGGGAGTACTATATAGTTTATTTGTTATGGCATAGAAGGGACGTCTTACAATGTAGGGAAACACCATTTAGATTATCTGTCTTCCCCTTGCATTACATCAGGCTATCTCAGGTTATTCCAGTGCTTACTTACCTTTCTATCTAATTTCAAGTTTATTTGCATGCTACCTCCTGTATGTTTTTTCTTTATTCTTCCAGCTGTCAATGGTCTCTGTGCCCATCTCCAGCCATCAAAATTACTTTGTACATGCTTTGTTTACTCATCTGTGTTTATGTTTTATAATAGAGAGTATTTTACATTTGTCTTTGCTTCCCCAATGCATGTCAAAGTGCCTGGCACACAATGGGTATATTGTAAGTGTTTACTGAATTAACCTTAATTCTGTAAATGGACTTATCATCTTTAAGATGAAATTACTGATAGTGAAGGCACAATGATAAAATAGTTTGACTATGTGATGATGTAATGAAGATGTATAGTTCTAAGGTACCCACACAATTATTGTTGCTTTATTTGAGCCAGAGATGATATGCACAAAAACTAAAACAACAACAGTAAATAATGCATGAATTATAGTGTCATGGGAGACTATTGTTCAAGACTGAGGCATGTGGGGAGAGAAAATAATATGGGATTCAACTCTTTGGATATGCTCATTCATATGATAACATAATGAAAAGGGAATAATGAAAACTGCATATTAAGAATCAAACTGAACTTCCACATGTGAAGGCATCTGTCTGATTTGTGGCAAAACCTACTGGTCCCAGATTGGCCTCATTAGTTATCTTAGAGCACAAAAATAGATTGTGTGTGTGTCAATACACACACATATATAATATGTATATATATATATGCATATATATAGCATATTTGCATGTGTGTGTATTTCTATCTTCATCTACAAGGGATTGCTGATTGTGCAAAAGGATATTTCTTTTCTCCCTACTGTTTATGTATCTATAAAAGTTACACATGATTACAATTATATGAAATGGCATGCATATATGTACACATATACATAGATTTCATGAACTGGAAAACAACCTTAAAATGATGGCATTGTCTATGTGTAAGAACAACATAGCCCTGATCAGCTCCTATCCATTGTATGATGGCATCTGAAGGGTGGTACAGGCACTTTGGCTCCAATGGCCTTTGGTGAAATGCAGCAGAAGGTTAAGGACCTTATTTTGTGTCTACCATCTTGATTACAGGTGCTTCCAGGGATGGAAAACAAAGTGGCAAACAGAAAGAGAAAAACGTATATGAGTGTGTGTGTGTGTGTGTGTATGGGTGCTTGGGTGTGACTACATGCCATGGCATAGCTTTTGGAATATCAAGTTGACCTGTTAACCATTTGCTTCTAAGGTTTAAAAAATGTACATTCGTATATATGTTGTGAAGAGGTCAAAGATAGACATGTCCAATATTTGCCAAAATATCCACAACAGCCCTTTTAAGGCAACAAACAATGGGAAACAGCATGAGTACTGAAAGATCGGGGAAGGGCTGAACAAATTGTGGTATGTGAATGTAATGTAACATTATCATGTCACAAAAGTGACAAATATGAGAAATTCAGAGAAGTATGGAGAAGTGATGGCTACGATCTTGATAAACAGTACTAAGCAAATAATGCTAAAAGGAAGCTGAACCATAAGTGGTTGTAATGATCCATCTACCTTGCACCCAAAGAAGAGATGCTGAAATGCCCCTCTTCCTCCTTTCAGTAGAGAGGTAGGAGACCAATTCAAACCCCAAATCCAAAAGCTCCTATTCTAATCTCCAGGATTCCACAATTTTCTTCACACTGAGATGCATTGACTGCCTTTGAGCTAAAATGCAGGTGTAGAATAATGTATCTGCTGTCAGACTTAGCCACCATGTGGACTTGGTTTTCCTTAACAATTATTCTTTGTTTCAGTGGGAGGGGTACAACTGGAAATGACTATGATGAACAAACAGCGTAGTCATAAACCTTTTTTTTTTTTAAAGTAAACATGGCACCAGAACAAAACAGGGTTTGGGTGGTCTCAGTGATTTCTGGTGATCTTTTCTAGCTTGCTGATTCTTTTCCAAACAATCATCCAAGGTATCCCAAAGGTTCTTAGTGTATTTTAAGACTATTACAGCTTAAAACTGCCTTATTTTAAAAAAATACTCTGGTACAACCTCTATAGCAAATTTATATAGGTATGTGTGTGCATATATATATATATATATATATGTGTGTGTGTGTGTGTGTGTGTGTGTGTGTGTGTGTATACATATATATACATATATGTAAGAATTCTTAGTATTCTCTATACATTTATTTACAATAGTAAAAATTATAGTAAAGTTTAATTTGAAACCTAAATGCTAACACAAAATCACTGCTTTTGAGTTGTGAAAAAATAGGAGGCATTTCTTAAAAGCAATAACCATGGAATTTTAAGTTGAAAATTCCAACTGCATTATTATATGTACAAAAGTACCTAGCCCAAATGCAAATATTTCCTGTAAATATTCTAGGTCCAAAAAGCTATTTCAAAGTAAAATAGTTTTCATAATTTGATCAAAGAATCATTATCCACTAGAGTTTAAGTATTCTCAAAATAAATTATGGATTTCTGTGAGGATTATTCACATGCAAATAAGGTTTTGTAAAAACTAGCATGTGCTTATCAGAAAGTAAGTTGAGATTATCTTGTAATGATGAAAGCATAAAATGGAGTTATGATAAATATAATTCTTTATAAAAACACCACAGTCCTGTAGATTTAGCAAACTATTGACCAGAAAAGGAATAATCAGGAACAGTGACTTTTGTTATTGAGATGTTCAGAGAAAAAAAAGCTGGATTTGAGGTCAGAAAACCCAGATTCAGCATCTGTGTCTAATACTACCTAAATGGAGAATCATTTAACCTCTATGTGCCTCAGTTTCTTCATAATAATATCATCATCAGGTCTATTCCTTTCATTAAACAAAGGAGAATGAGGAAACAGTTTTCTTTTAGGTGTTACTGCATACTGTCACTTTGATTTATGATGTGTATACTTATTTGATTCAATTCAAACATCTATTAAGTATCTACAGTGGAGGCAAGGAGGTCAACATGATTTTTTCAGATTAGCCTGAGATGATAAGACAAGTTACTATCAGTCAAAAGAAAGATTTTAGAATACTGATCTTTAACACTCTGTAAGACCCAGAACTCAGATTGCTTTTTTTTCTTCTTGCTTCTGGCTATAATGGCTTCCACACCAACTATAGGCATTGGTTCTATGTTAGATTAAACATGAGCTTCCTTAATTCTGCCAACATGTTCTGGTGGTTAATCAGTGCAAGGCTGTTAGGGACACTAAAGAGTTCAGTAACCACAGTTTTGTCTTGGAATGGATTGTCAGATCTCTTAACCTTATTTCACAAATGACAATTTAAATTTATACATATATGCCTGCATATGCATATATATACACATACGTACACACATGTGTGTGTTTGTATAAGCAACTAGATGCACAGTGGATAGAGAACTGGGCTGGGCATCAGGAAGACTCATCCTCCTGAGTTCAACTCTGGTCTCAAACACTTACTAGCTGTGTAATTCTGTCACTTAACCCTGTTTCCCTCAGTTTCTCATCTGTAAAATAATCTGGAGAAGGAAAGGACAAACCAGTCCAGTATCTTTGCCAAGAAAACCCCAAATGGGGTCATGAAGAGTTGGGCACAATTGAAAAGTGACTCAACAACAATTATGCAAGTGCATACCTATGTTTATATATACATATATGTATGTGTGTACATGGATAGATAGGTGTACATGCACATACTTGTTCAACCCAATAAACATTTATTAAGTTCCTACTGTGTGCCAGAAACTGTGATAGCCTCTGGGTATACAAGGACAAAAATGAGATAATTCCTGTCCTCATGGAAATTTTACTTATCTCTCTACATGTTTTATCTCTCCATGCCACCTCACTAAACACACACACACACACACACACACACACACAGAGGTGAATGTAAGCACCTTAGGGAGAAAGCCTCACTTCATTTTGTTTGCATTCCTGGGGTGAAGTATGCAATAAATACTTAATACATGAGACTAGATATGGATAAAGACTCATACTGGACCAGTAATTTCATTGCTCTAGATACCTAACAAGCTAGGAAACTCCCTTTTGGAGTACAGATTGGCACCTTTTTCTAATTTAAAGTTTTAAAGAGTTGCTTAGAATGTTGATTAGTTAAATCACCTGTGCAGGGACACACAGTATATGTCACAAAACAGGGCTTAAATCTCTGTATTCTTGCCTTTAAGACCAGTTCTTTCCCATTATGACATGAGGCTTCTCACAAAGATTCTTAAGTATTAGAAAGCTCAGATTCAAACTCAGGTCCTTTGACTCCAAATTCAGTCTTCCAGATTCACACCACACCTTCCCAATGATAGTGTTTTTCTTTTCCCAAACCAAAATTCTGGTTCCTAAATTTGGCTTAATATTCTAGTATTGTGTATGAATTTTATCATTTTTGGTATGTGATTACAGCCTCAAGAAATCTGTAATACTTAACAAGTAGCAACTTCCCTGCCATTATCACAACATTGCTAGGAAATTATGAGCCAGAAGAAGGTCTCATTATAAGAAAGGTTAGATATGTCAGGAACATTTTATACCATTTTATATCATTTTTGTAATTTCAATAAGACCCAGAGCCTGAATTAATGATCAACTGGAAGAAGAGCCTGGATGTGGGCTTCTTTGTTCTCTGAAGTTTGCTCAGAGAATACCTATTTCCTCTGTCAACAAGGCCAGATCAGGCTGACCTAAGAACATTCCTTCCCTTGTTAACCATTAAAGGATGAGACCCTAATCCTGAGAAACTACCTCACTTAATATTTTATGGGTATATACTATGTTATGGAATGTTAATGGTAAACTAAACACAGAAACGCTGGATTGTAGTTTCAACTGACCCTTGTCAACACTCTTATCTTATTATATTTACAACCTATTCCATGAAGGAAAATCCTTGCCTTGCATCATGGTCAAACATACATGGGGATCATAAAATTGAGTAACAGAAAAACATGCTGAATTGTGACTGTTTTAAAATATAAAAACCTGTTCATTCTTCTGTATAAGTCAGTCTGACTTTCTCTGGCTCAATCCATGATCATGTCTGTCTGCTATGCTTAAGGGAATAAATGAATAAGTAATATAAATGTTTCAATCACCTAGTCTGTTTGCCTCCTTTAACCAAACTTTCAGGTTAACATATGGAAAGGGACAAAAATATTTGAAAGATATTGACTAAAAAAGGTCTATAATCAACTAGCCAATTCCTCTACCAATCAATCAACAGTCATTTATCAGACATGCACTATGTGCTTGGCACTGTGCTACGTGCTGTCAATATAAATAAGAAAGTGAGAGGGTCGCTAACTTGAAAAAGCATACATTCTACTAGGAAGATATAACATGTTCATATATAAGTAAATGGAATATATAGCACACATATATAATATGTATATATGTATAGATATGTAGAATCCGAAATATGTTCTATATAGTACACATACATACAGATACCCTAGAGCCAGATTGTAAAAGGCCTCAAATGCCAAAAGGAGGAGTTTGCATTTTAACCTACAGGCAATAAAGAGTCATTAAAGTTTCTTATAAAGAGGAAAGACATTATCAGACCTGAACTTTTGCAATCTCAGTTTAGCAGATATATGAAGGGTGGATTATTGGAGAAGAAAGAAATATGAATTTGGGATCAATTAGTAGATTTCTGCAATAGTCGAGAGGAAAAAGTGATGAGAGCCTGGACTACTGTGATTGTGATTTAAGAGGCTGGAAGGAGATGGAGGTGAGACATTTTGAGAAAGTGCATTAAAAAACAACAAACATCTTGACAACTAATTGGATTTTAGATTAGTCAGAGTAAAGTGTTGATGATGACTCTTGGCAAATGTACTAACATTTTACATTAAGTTTATATAAAATGATTAGAGCTATGTTTAATAGATTAACTGAAACTTTTCTCTGACTAAAATAAGACATTTCTCATCTTTGATAAAAGAAGTAGGATGCCCTTTGCAGAAACTGAAGGCTTACAAGGAGGGTTGGGTTGGTGAAGAAAGATAAAGATAAAGAGAAGCTACATATAATTGGGTTACTTTGAAAAAAAACCTCACGGACTCTTGTGATGAATAGTACAGGTGGGTTTTCTTTGTAAGGCTTTGAGATATAGTTGCTCTGTTAAGAGAATGAGGTTCACGGAATTATGCAGTCACTTGGCTCAGTAGTAAGATATTTCTCTGTTTGGTGAAGTACACCATTAAGTTTCTTTCAAGTTTATATTCATGTTCTGTTACCTTGACAAACAATTCCTTAAATATTCAGGATGTCATGTCTGAAGGTAGGCACACAAATTATATTTGTGAAAGGTTCTTAATTGCTTAACAAATGATGAAAATGTTAAATCAATGAAAATATTTGAATTTAGGAATTCACTTACCCCAACACCCTCCTCCTAAAATGTACTTGTGCTTGTTATGCATTCCCTTTATTTTCATCTTTGAAAGGATAGTGTGTGCTCAGAAATGTGTTCCTTATATTCCTGTCTCATTGAAGAATCTGGGAGTTTTGATTTATGGTATTATTCCAAAGGGAGAGGAAGAGCTAACAGGGGAACTCCACTTTTTGACCTCCAGGTTCAAGTCTAGAGAACAGACAGGATAACAGAATTCATCAAGGAAGACCTCTCATTTTAGAGATTAGGAAATTGAGTCCCAGAAATATTAAGAAACTTGAAGAAATTAAACCAAGGTCCTATGACTTGGACCTTGCCTTACTTTCATCAAGTACATCTCAAAGGGATTGTATCTTTAAAAAAAATCTGTACTTCTCTATTGCTTGGAATTGAGTCTTACACAAAGCAAACCCTTTAGAAATGTTGGCTGAATGAAATATTTTTCTACCTAGTCTCTCCTACTGAATTCTTTCATTCATATTTATATTAGAATTACTTGAAAAGATGGCGGCTGGTAAGCAGGGAATAGCATGAGCTCCGTACCGAGTCCCTCCAAAAACTTACAAAAAATGGCTCTGAACCAATTCTAGAATGGCAGAACCCACAAAACAGCAGAGGGAAGCAGGGCTCCAGCCCAGGACAGCCTGGATGGTCTCTGGGTGAGGTCTATCCTGCACAGAGCTGGGAGCTGGGAGCTGGGAACGGAGTGGAGCGGAGCTCAGCCTGAGCAGCGTGGACCAACAAGACCAGCAACCGGGCAGAGCATGCCCTAGTGCCCTGAATCAGTGAGCTGCGGCAGTTACGAGACTTCTCAACCCACAAACACCAAAGACTGCTGAGAAGGTTAGTGGGAAAAGCTGCGGGAGTGGAAGGAGTTCATGGTTCAGCTTCCAGCCCCGGGGGCAGTGGAGGTGGGGCAGCTACGGCTATTGATGCTACCGGCTCCAGGCCCACCTGGTGGGAGGAATTAAGTGGCGGATCAGAGCAGGAGTAAAGAGCCTGCTGAAGATCTAAGCCCAGTTCGGGTTGGGGGTTCTTGGGGAAGGAGCAGTGCTGGTATGGCAGAGCTGGCACCTCCCCCCCAAACATGGAACATAGAACTCTTTAGTCTACAAGCAGTCATACCCCACAAGCAGTCATACCCCACTGAAAAACTCAAAGGTCAAGTTAGTCGGCTGGGAATATGGCCAGGCAGCGCAAACGCACCGAGATTCAGCCTCAGACTTTGCATTCTTTCTTTGCTGACAAAGAAGACCAAAACATACAGACAGAAGAAATTAATATAGTCAAAGGGCCTACAACAGAAACCTCCAAGAAAAACATGAACTGGTCCCAGGCCATGGAAGAGCTCAAAAAGGATTTGGAAAAGCAAGTTAGAGAAGTAGAGGAAAAATTGGGAAGAGAAATGAGAAGGATGCAAGAAAACCATGAAAAACAAGTCAATGACTTGCTAAAGGAGACACCAAAAAATAGTGGAAAATATACTGAAGAAAACAACACCTTAAAAAACAGACTAACCCAAATGGCAAAAGAGCTCCAAAAAGCCAATGATGAGAAGAATGCCTTGAAAGGCAGAATTAGCCAAATGGAAAAGGAGGTCCAAAAGACCACTGAAGAAAATACTACCTTAAAAATTAGATTGGAGCAAGTGGAAGCTAGTGACTTGATGAGAAATCAAGATATTATAAAACAGAACCAAAGGAATGAAAAAGTGGAAGACAATGTGAAATATCTCCTTGGAAAAACCCCTGACCTGGAAAATAGATCCAGGAGAGATAATTTAAAAATTATCGGACTACCTGAAAGCCATGATCAAAAAAAGAGCCTAGATATCATCTTTCAAGAAATTATCAAGGAGAACTGCCCTGATATTCTAGAGCCACAGGGCAAAATAGAAATTGAAAGAATCCATTGATCACCTCCTCAAATAGATCCCAAAAAGAAATCTCCTAGGAATATTGTTGCCAAATTCCAGAGCTCCCAGATCAAGGAGAAAATACGGCAAGCAGCCAGAAGGAAACAATTTGAGTATTGTGGAAACCCAATCAGAATAATCCAAGATCTGGCAGCCTCTACATTAAGAGAATGAAGGGCTTGGAATACGATATTCCGGAGGTCAATGGAGCTAGGATTAAAACCAAGAATCACCTACCCAGCAAAACTAAGTATCATGCTCCAAGGCAAAATATGGATTTTCAATAAAATAGAGGACTTTCAAGCTTTCTCAGTGAAAAGACCAGAACTGAATAGAAAATTTGACTTTCAAACACAAGAATCAAGAGAAGCATGGAAAGGTAATCAAGAAAAAAAACAAGAAAAAGAAATTGCAAGGAACTTACTAAAGGTGAACTGTTTTGTTGACATTCCTACATGGAAAGATGACGAGTATGATTCATGAGACCTCAGTATTAGGGTAGCTTAAGGGAATATGCATACATATATGTTTATGTATATATATGGGTGAATGTGTATGTATGTATTTATATATCTATGTGTGTATGTGTATATATATATGTATGTATGTGTGTATATATATATAGAGAGAGAGAGAGAAAAAGAGAGAGAGAGAGAAGAGAGAGAGAGAGAGAGAGAGAGAGAGAGAGAGGACACACAGGGTGAGTTGAAGATGAAGGGAAGATATCTAAAAGAAATAAAATCAAATTAAGGGATGAGAGAGGAACATACTGAGAGAGGGAGATAAGGAGAGATAGAATGGGGTGGATTATCTCGCTTAAAGGAGGCAAGAGCAAGCAGTTCTGTGGGAGGAGGGGAGAGGCCAGATGAGGGGGGAATGAGTGAACATTGCTCTGATCAGATTTGGCCTAAGGAGGGAATACCATACATACCCAATGGGGAATCTTACCCCACAGGAAAGAAGAGGGAAGAAGATAAAAATAAATGGGGGGGGATGATGGAGGGGAGGGCTGATGGGGGTGGAGGTAGTCAAAAACAAACACTTTCAAAAGGGGACAGGGTCAAGGGAGAAAATTCAATAAAGGATGATGGGTTGGGAAGGAGCAAAACATAGTTAGTCTTTCACAACATGAGTATTGTGGAAGGGTTATACATAATGATATACATGTGGCCTATGTTGAATTGTTTGACTTCTTTGGGAGGGTGGGTGGAAAGGGAAGAGGGGAGAGAATTTGGAACTCAAAGTTTTAAAAACAGATGTTCAAAAACAAACAAAAATGTTTTTGCATGCAACTAGAAAATAAGATACACAGACAATGGGGTGTAGAAATTTATCTTGCCCTACAAGAAAGGAAGGGAAAAGGGGATGAGAGGGGAGTGGGGTGACTGGGGAACAGGGCAACCAGAATATACGCCGTCTAGGAGTGGGTGGGAGGGTAGAAATGGGGAGAAAATTTGTAATTCAAACTCTTGTGAAAATCGATGCTGAAAACTAAATATGTTAAATTTAAAAAAAAGAAAAAAAAAGAATTACTTGCACATGCATCATCACCACTCCTTGACTAAAAGCACATTGTGGGAAATGACTTCATTTTTAAGCTTAATAAATATTTGTTATATTCTGTACTTATAAGCATAACAGCTATGTAATCTGCACAGAAGACAGGGTTGAAAAGATCTTTGATTCTTTCCTCTCTGCTCCACATCCAATTAGGTGCCAAATCTGCCATTTCACCTTCCATAGTATATTTTATTTCTGTTGCTTCTTCTCTACTGCCCTGGCCACTATCCTAGCTCACTTCCCTGATGTCTTCCACCTGTATCTGCATTGTTTGCTTTTTTATTTTTCTCTCTGATCCTAATCTTCCATCAATCAAGCAAACAATAAGCATTTATTACATTCTGCTATGTGCATTGTATGGCACATATTTTCCAATATATTCTTTAGGGAAAAGCTTCATGAAAACCTAGTTATGCTATCATTTAAGGTCCCCCATCATCTGGATGCAGACCTCTATTTCTTGACTGTGTGCCTTTGTCCATGTGGTCACTAATGTCTGGAATAACTCAGGTGCTACCTTCAAGCAGGGGTCTTTCCTAACTCCTCAAGTTGTTATTCTCACTACATCTTAGAATTATTTTATATTTCTTTTGCATTTCCTTATATGTGTATATCTCATGTCCTTACCCCTAGCCCCAGAACAAGGAGTATTTCTATTATTTCCTCTCCCTCCCCCTTGATCTTTGTATCTTTAATGCTTAATGAATGTCGAATTGAATTATCTGGCAATGTGAAAATAACAAAATCTTCCAATGTAAAAAATAACACAAAATTGTAACTGTACTAGTGTTTTACATTAAATTTACATAAAATGATCAGAGATATGGTTAATAGGCTAACTGAAACTTTTTCTCTATGATAAGATGCTTCTCACCTTTAATAAACTATCAAACTATTAGAAAACTCATTACAGTTGACATTTCTGAGCTCACAGCTCACTGACAGCCTCTTGCTGAAAGTGATAGCTTTGTACAGTTTGAAAATATTAAAAGTTGCTCATGTTTGAAACTTGGTCCTAATTAATTATTTTTTAACTGTAGACCTTATCTTAGGATTTTTATAATTTTTAATGTATTGTAAGTATTGTGGATGTAGAAGTTGATAATATTTTAGATGGAATTGTCAAGGTCTTACTTTGCAAACTGGCATTTGCAAAAAAAATCAAGGAAAAAGGAAATCCATTAATTTAAAGGACAGCTGGATAATCTTTCTAAAATGTAATTTTCCTAGGTTTTAAAATTTAATATGTTAGAGGGATAGTATCACCTAAATGAGAAAAGTATAGGAGGTACTTTGCCTTAGTGGCTCAAAATTCATGATATGCTATCTACCCAGCTTTCTGCATGCCATCTGTCTGTAACCACAACCACAACAACCACAACAACAGCCACAATTTGCTTTTGAGGAAAATATTAATTTATTAGCATAGACATTCATTATGTAATCCCAGCTTTAGACAATCATATTTTTTTCTGCTACATACCCCTTAAAATTCCAAATTCAAAAAGAAGATGCTTCAAATAAAGAATTCAAAACCATTCAGAAAGAAAAGGCACTTAAACTGCTTACCTGTTCCTGTCTTTTTTTAATAATTATTAACTTCTTAACTGACATTAAATCCTAATGGATCATTATTTGATTGCAGCCTCCATTTTAGCACTGGGTTGTGAGCAATTCCATCAATAATAATTGCTCTAAGAATAATTAACATTTCAATTATGCAGTATTTATGCAAGATATCCACTTTGACAAAATGCTTTCATGTGGTATAGTGACTTAAAGGCTAATTTGAAAACAATGGCCTATCATTATGGAGACAATTAAGTCTGAGGAAATGAGTTGCAAACCACAATGTAAACCTTTATGTCATAAACATATAACAGGAAGATTGGCAGGAACTGAACTCTTAAGGAGCTGATTGCTTTTCAGCTCCATAAACTTCAATTCCTAAATAGGGTTTGAACTTGCTATCTTCTGTAGTGGTTGTGTCTCAATATCTGCTCCAGCTTACTTAGTGAGAATAAGTCTCATCCTTTAAGCAAATGACAAGGGTTTAGAATTGAAGCTTTACAATGGCAGAGTAGCAGTTTTATTATGCACAACATTTTCCCCCTTTTTATTCTTTCAAAGCACATTATCTCAGAAAGACAAATTCTATCTTGCCCTACATTTTTGCTTTAACACCTAAAAAGGATTGAAACTTTTCAAAATCTGTTTAGAAACAAGAAATGCATTTCAAGAGCATTTATTTCACAGCATCCAAAAAATCATTTGTGGATAAGGAAAATACTTTAGGTGATTTTAAAACCATCCTGCTCAAACTCTGCTTTTTAACAACAAGAAAATATCTCTTGTTCACGTACGAAATACCCTATCTTTCCTACTTAGATGGCCTGTCCAGGGTTGCCTTTCACCCTTCTTCTTAATGGTTTTCATTTCTGTGGTGATTAGGGCTAGGCTTCTTCTGCCAACTTATAGGGCTAACAGCTCCATAAACTCTACCAAAGAAGTTCATTTAGCTGTTTACTTAAATTAGAAGAACGCTTGTACTAGATTTTTGCAGAGTTTGATAAAGTATCATCTGTGGGAAACACAGAAACGTTCTCTGGATAGTAGTACAATTAGATGGATCTTAGATGGATAGAAAGAGAGACAGATATGTAGATCTACTATGGGAGTTCTTAACCTGAGATCTGTGAACTTCAAAAAAAATACTTATTTCAATAGAATTTGTTTACTTTGTAATCCTAGATATTGTATCATATACACTTAAAACATGATTCTGAAAGGAGGTCTATAGGTTTTACCCAACTGCCAAAGAGGTCCATGACACAAAGAAACAAAAAAGATTACAAATCCACTTGAGTCTCAAAGAACCTCAGGGATCACTTAACTTAACCTCCTTATTTTTATGGATGAGGCCCAAGGACACTGTCATTTGGCCAATTCACATAAGTAGCTTTGGAAATGGATTATAAACCAAGATGCTGAGTCCATAACTTGTATAATCATAATTTTTTGAATTACCCAATTCAAAGAGTTATTGGGTTAACATCAACCTGATAGTAGAATGGAAAAGAGTTTATGCAGGATCCTGTGCCATTTAACATTTAACAGTGACTTAGATAAATGCATGGATGATATACTTATCAAATTTCCAAGCGATGCGAAGCTGAAAAGGATAATTAAAAAGCCGGAAGACACTGTCAGGATTGAAAAAAAAGATCTCGATAGTTTAGAATATGGGGCTTAATCTAATAAAATGCAATTTAATAAAGTTAGAACATAAAATCATAAATCTAGAGCTGAACAGTGCCTAAGAAAATGTTTAGTCAATTTGCCTTCTTTATAGATGAACACACTGAGACTCCAGGAGTTTAAGTCACTCACCCAAGGTCACCCAGGTAGTAAACCAGTGGTGGGATTCAAATGAATAAACTGCTCTTTCTCCACAAAACTGAGCTGAGGCATGCCCCACCCCCAGCAACTGGCTTGCCAAACTAAACCTAAAATTAGGAGCCAGTTCTACCAAACCAGCTGAATCTCACCACTGTAGTAAACCTTAGAGAATGGATTTGAACTCAGGTTAACTGCATTCTTTTGAAGTGACTGAGGCCCGCTGGTTAACATAATATCTTGATATTATGGTTCAATGGAAAGAACAATGATTTTTCCTACTTGATATAGGCTCGTAAGCTCAAATCCAAGCTCTCTCACTTACTACATGTGTAACCTTGGACAAGGCAGTCAGTGTCTCTGGGCCTTAGGTTTCTCGTACATAAAATGAAAGGATTAAACAACTCCCATGTCCTTTCCAACTGAAGATTTATGATCCTGTGGTATGAGGATGTTACCTTGGAAGGCATGTGAGGAAGGTCAATGATTTTGACATACACAAGGTGTTTTTTTTAAAGAAAAACACTGAACAAATCTTTGTTTACAGTTTATTCTTAAGTTTTCCCATTTTACTTGGTGCACTGGGACAGCTTCATTTCATCAGCACAGGTGCACAATTAATAAAATTAATCCAGTAACTTACAGTGACTACTCTCTAGGCAGAGCTAAAATGGTAGATGTGATTGTCCATGAAATTTGGTCTTCAATCTAAACTCCACCAGGAACCTAGAGACACTTTCAACTCTAGTAAGAATTGCCAGTGTATATGAGCCATCTGGGGAAGAATTCAGTCTTGATTGCCTTATTCCAATTTGTCATGGGAGAAAGAGCCAATTAGGGGAGAACTAAAAAGTAGGACACCTGAATGATTTGAAGGTACCACATAGAGGAGAAAGGAGGGAAGATAGAAAAGACTGAGAAAGGGAAAATATTTCTTTTCCCACATTACATTTTCAGAAAAATATAGTTTCCTTTGATCCATGCCTAAATTACAAAATATACAAATTCCCAGTAAAAACAAATCCCCTGTGTTTGTGAACCACTTACAATACACTATTTGGCTGTTTTTTTGGCCCAAATTTCCTTTCTTTATATAAGCTGTCAGGCTATTTACTTCTGTCCCCCTCTCCATTGCTTGCAAAATAAGTTGTCTTTGTAATAAAATCTCAAAATGTGAACAAATGTGGCACGTAGTAATTTATTTTCTCTCAATGATTTCTCCTCCCCTAGTGGTAGATTAGGGAAGATGAGCCTTGAGGTGGCTCAGCAAACACTTGTTGTCAGGAGTGTTATCACAATAAGGAAGGAACCTTCCATACCTCAAAACCTGAATAACTTTTCTCTTCCATCCCAAATGAAGTATTCCTAAAATTATGTAAAAGTATTTTGTTTTCCATTTCTTTGTTCATAACCCTTCAAATTTGTTAGTTTCTAGTGTTCTGTAAAGGAGAATGGATCTTGTTTTTTTTTTTTTTGGAGGAGAGAAGGCAGGGCAGTTGGGGCTAAGTTACTTGCCCAAGGTCACACACCTTGTAAGTGTGTCAACTGCCAGAGGCTGGATTTGAACTCAGGTCCTTTTGACTCCAGGGCCGGTGCTCTACTCACTGCACCACCTAGCTGCCCCAAATGAATCTTATTATTATGTTCTAAGCCATTATTCCAAGTTTTAGAAACCTTATTCTAGCATATCTAAATTCCAATTCTGCCCCTAACTCTACAACTTTTTTATTCTGATTTGTCCAGATAAGTCAAGATTTTTCATGTACTACAAAGTGCTATAGGGGAGACTAACATTCAACATCATCACTCAATAACCTTTGGCAACCACTATGTTTAGAGCACTCTATTAGATATGGAGAAGATACACTGATGTTATGGAGTATAAAGTCAAACAGGGGGATATAACAGAAACCATCAAAAAAATAAAACAACACTATAGTAATTCTCAAAGGGGGAAGTCTGTGAAAAGTCTCGGAGATCAGAAATTGAATGTCACATAAAAGGTACCACAAGTTGGTCAACTTGCCTGGAACATAGTATATGTGAAAAGTGGTAATAAACCTAGAATGGCAAGTGGTAGTCTTGTCACAAAGGTCTTTACAGGCCAAAGAGAAGAATGTGTATTTTTTCCTATAGGCCATAGGGAACAGTCACTGACACTTCTTGAGAAGTGAATAACATAGAACTATGCTTTAGGAATAATAGTTTGGTAACATCTAGGTGGTTCAGTGGATGGATACAGTATTGGTCCTAGAGTCAGAAAGAACTGAGTTTGAACTCAACCTTAGGCATTTCTTAGCTGTAGGATCCTGAGAAAATCACTTAACCGCCATCTGCCTCAGTTTCCTCATCTGTAAAATGAGGATGAGGATAATAATATTGCCTACTTCACAGGGTTATTGTGAGGGTCAAGTCAGGTAATATTTTGAAGTGCTTAGTACATTTACTGGAACACTGTAGGCACTTAGTAAGTGCTTATTTCTTTCCCTTTCCTTCACCCCCAATCTTATAGATAAATTAAAGAAGAGGAGACTTGAGGAAGGGAAAGAAAGTTGGAGGTTATTGCAACATTTCATGTAAAAGATGATGAAGATCTGTTGTGAATAAAGAAAACTTGGTGGATCTGAGAGGTTTTGTAAAGATGGAAATTGACAAGGTTTGACAAATGATTAAACGTAGAGTGGGAAGTACGAGGAAGAGAGAAGTTTTGAATAGGATGCCAATGTTGCAGATATGGTTGAATAGTATTCCTTATTCTCTATAGAATAAAGAATAGTAGGAAGAGGGGCGGATTTATAGATAAGGAAAATGAGTTCTGTTTTGCACATACTGATTTTGAGATGACTTTGGAGCACCCAGATGAAATGTCCAGTAGTCAATTAGCAATGTGGGACTGGAGATCAGAAGAGAGGCTTAGCCTGAGTATCTGAATCTGGAGCTAATCTGTGTAGGTATGATAACTGAACCCATGGGAGCTGAAAAAAAATCACTGAGCAAGAAGGTAAAGAAAGAAGTGGAGCTTGGATATCTTCATTAGGAATAACTAGTGTTATGGTGTAGGATAGAAATGATAATTAAGTAAAGCACATTAAGCAGTGGCCAGACTGGTGGGAGGACAATTAAGAGAGAGTAGTGTGATGAAAAATTAGGGGAAGGGAGTGGTCATCTATGTCAAATGATTCAGACAGGTCAAGAAGAACGATGAATGAGAAGACTTCATTGAATTTGGAAATCTTTAGTAACCTTGGTAAGAAAAAATTCAGGTTTCCTCAGCTTCTAGCAAATGACAATTTGTCCCCTTTCCTGAGGGCACCAGCTCTTTAACTTGGACATTAGAGGAAGAATTCAACAGTGGCTCCCTCAAAATCAAACATATTTCCTATCCAAACAGCTTTCCAGCCTGGAGGGACATTATTTTTCTGAAGCCTTTTAAAACAAAGATACTAACCAATGGGCAAGTCAACTCCTTGCTTGTAAGGACATAAGAGTCCCACTGTTGGTTTGATCCAGTTTGGGGATGGGTTAAGCTGAGCCACTCCTCAGAGCTGCTGGCAAACTTGCCACTGCTGTCTAACTCTGCTGGCTCTTCCAGAGTTTGGTAGCTCACAAAATTCTTCAGTCGCCATGACTGCTTCACCTAAATTTAGGAAATAATAAACAGAAGGTAGGATAAGACAAACATTATGGACATGGTTTCACACAACATTTTTGGGGACAGAAAAAAACACAACAAAACAAAACGAAAAGCTAATGCCTCTTTCTAATTGGAGGCTTATAGCACTTCTATACTTGATCACTTTTAGGAAAGAGAGAAATAGAATATATACTTTGGAGTCTTTTGTATGCACTCATAGTTCTGCCTCAGTAGCCAATTCAAAGGAAAGTTATTCTTATCATATGTGAAGTAGAAAGGGAAAGGGCACAGAATGCCTGAACATGCTCTGATGTAGGAAGGAGACTCAGCAAGCCACGATATGAGTTGGATGCAAGCAGAGCCCTCCATGAACGCTTAAAGGATTGCGCTTTTGTTGTCCAGATCTACTCACTTACATTGTAATACAAATTGTGAGAAGCACACACACACAGAGAAAATTGTGATGGGGCAAAGACTGTAGGACAGAACATTCGACCCCTAAACAACAAGTTTAGGAATAAGGGATTTAGAGTTCTGACATTTATAGAAAGTAGAGGAAAAAAATTATATCATACACTAGGCTTCAATTTGATTCTAGCTAAACTTCTTGCTGAAACCATGGATCCTGCTCTCAAGGAGAACGTATTCTAATAGGTAATACTATATAAATAAATATATGTATATATGTATGTACCAATTAGAAGACTCTTGAAGTATTTCACATGAGAATTGATGAGGGTCTATGACAAGAAGATTTTCTTACAAGTAGATCTTCTTTCCAAATTACTCATTGGATCAGGGTAGCTTGATATGGTTTGCATTCATTCTTTCCCAAAAGCTCATGTAGTATATTTCATGGGATATTTTCCTGCATATGAAAGAAAAAAAAATCCACAGTTATTAAGAGAATTGTATTTCCTGAGCCAGGTAGAGTTTGGGACAGAGTACATGTGGGGAAATCTTTAAAGGTAATTTTCTTTTTCTTTTTTGGAGAGGGGAAGGCAGGGCAATTGGGGTTAAGTGACTTGCCCAAGGGCACACAGCCAGTAAGTGTGTCAAGTGTCTGAGGCCGTATTTGAACTCAGGTCCTCCTGACTCCAGGTCCGGTGCTCTAATTGCTGCGCCCCCTAGCTGCCCCTGATAATTTTCTAGACATTTAAAAAGTCACATGCCTGAAAGAAATTGCCTGCAGGAGTAAAAGTATTTTTAACATAGCTAAAGTTAGTCCCTTGAAGGATGTTACCCTCTCACTAGAAGAAGTTTATACTGAAGTTAAATTTATATACACAGAATCTTAAAGTTTGGCAAATACCTTAGATATCATTCAGTAAAACCTCTCATCCTAGTTAGTATTCTCTCTACAACTCTCTTGAGAGATTGCTCCAACCAAGTTTTCTTAAGTAATTGTAGTGAAAAGGAATACAATCTTACACAAGATAAACCACTTTGGTAGCTCTATTAGATTGTTATTTTTTGTTTGCTTTTTTCTTATACATAGTCAAAATCTAACTAGTTAGAGATCCCACTATGTTAATTAATATTAAATAGACTGTTGATGGAAATCTTATTTGATTGACCAGATGACATATTAAAGATAGCCCTTCATAGAGCAAAAGAATGGTACATTTATTGTTCAGGTGGCATTTATATTCCCCACTTCTCCATTCTCACCTCAACTACTCCAGTGCCAATAGATTTCCCTGATTTTTTGCTTAAAAACTTGAATAATTCAGTTATGTCATATTTCAAATATCAAGGGAGTCTGAAATATGATGCTAAATGTTTGAGGATTGATTGATCTTTTCATATGTAAAAGAGGGAGAATCTTTGCATGTGTTCTAGTTATTTTATCTTGAATAGTTGGCATTTGCCTTTGTTCTCTCAGTTTTTGTTATTTTATTTTATTTTACTTTTTTTGGTCACCCATAGTAACATAAAATAGATTGACAACTGGAGAATCACTAAAGGAGACAGTCAAAATAGTGAAGGCCTTGAGGATCATGTTCTATGAGAATCAGTAGACAGAATTAGGGATGTTTTCTCTGGAAAAGAGGCATCACAGAGGGGTACATGATAAGTATTTGAAGAGCTGTTTTTGGTCTTTAGTGTGTTATACTTGACCCTAGAAGACTGAACTAGGGAAGAATTAAGGAGGAAAATTTAGGGGTCATATAAAGAAACATCTTAGCAGTCAGAACTCTCCCAAACCAGAATTTGTTCCCAACCAACAGCATAGCTAGATGCTATGATTCCATCCAAAGGTACAACAAGCAGCTGGGCCAGGTAAAATAATACAGGCCTGACCTATTATATGACCTTCAAAAACTGTCCCTAGAGTGACAGTAAAAGGAGACACTTTCTTTTTGTCTTGGATACTTTCTAGTTCTTGAAAACTAAGTAAAGTACTCCAAATTTCAAGTAATCTGAACTTGTGGACTCATACAAGTTTTGAACAGTGAAACTCTGGTGAAGATTTATAAAAGCATTAATTTAATTAGCTATGTCTTGATGGTTCTTAATTAATGAGATTTTTTTTTTTCTGTGAAACTGCTTCAGTCCTCTGCTCTGATTTGGTTAGTAGAGACTTGGCCCAAGAGGACTTAATTTGCCTTTTATACTCCTTGTCATAATCATCAAGTACCTACACTAATCTAAGTAAAAGAGGGAAATGGAGCAAAATAACTCTGCTTCCACATGGCTGAGAGATAGATATTGTTTTGTTTTGAGCTTCCTTGTAAAATTATATAGCTTGCTTTGATGAAACATTTTTTTTTAGAAACTTAAAATGATTATCCTGACGACAATGCCTAATGGTCGTAATGATGTTATTGCACTCAACGTTCAGAGATTACACAATTTTACCTCAGTGCACACAGACAGAATTTTATAGATTGCTTTTTGAATTAATTGACCATCCCCCATGATGCTCCAGAGCAAAACTATTGCCTAGCTACCATACCTTTATATGGGGTGTCTCTCCATATTAAAAATAAGCTTTTAAAAGACACAATATCTCTCTCTCTCTTCTGTATTTCTATCTCTAGCAGTTTGCACAATGATTGGTACAAAGAAAGCACTTAATAAATGATTTTTTAGTCACTTAATGAGTCATTTACAGAGTCTCACTTGACCATATTTGCTATTATCTACCTACCCATGTAGGAAAATCCAAAGATAAATATTTTTCTTGTCTTTATTCAGTCATTTTTCAGTTGTGTCTGACTCTTTGTGACTCTATTTGGGGCTTTCTTGGCAAAGATACTGGAGTGCTTTGCTATTTCCTTTTCCAGATCATTTTGCAGATGGAGAAACTGAGGCAAATAGGGTTAAGTGATTTGCCTGGGTTTACACAGCTAGTAAGTTATCTGAGGCCAAATTTGAACTCAGGAAGATGAGTCCTCCTTATTTCAGTCCCAGCAGTTCATCTACTTTGTCACCTAGCTGCCCCATTTTAGTTATTAGCAGCATATAAAACATTTTTTTTCAGTAGATGGTATAGGCATTTTGAAAAAGAAATGCAGGAGCCAAAAGAAACATAGAAAGGTACATACAGTCATCTATTTGGAAAATACTTTTGGAGATTAATTTTTCGTAAGTTAATGGGGGATAATATGGAAAGGATAGAGTGCTGAACCTGGAGTCAGGAAGATCTGAATTCAAATCTCCCCTCAGACGCTTAGTAGCTTCATGATTCTGTGCAAGTCATTTAACCCATCTCAGCTTCAGCTTCCTCATTCATAAAATGGGGATAATAATAGCACCTATCTCTCTAGGTTGCTTTGATGATCAAATGAGATAACCTCTAAACCTTAAAATTTATTACTGCTAGCTATTATCATCATTATTGTCTTTGTTATTATTATTATTAGTTATTTAGTCTTTCTGTCTTTAAGGATTTTAAAGAAAGGCAAATATAATAAGTCCCGTGAGTAGTTTTGTTTTGGTTTTTTCTCTAGAGAAGACAAAAATGAGAGGGACAAAAGTAAGGAGAAGGAATGGGAGGGAAATAACTGTCACATAGGAGAAGAGGTTAAGGTGAGTAATATTTAATCATTGAGGCAGGGGTAATAAGAATGATCAAACTGTCAACCTTTCATTTTAAATGGATAATGAATTATTGAACACAGTTATACCCCCTCAAATACACCACACAGATCTCTAGATAGAAATACATTAAACTCAAAAGAGGAATAGGAGGGGACAGGGGAAAGAGAGGGGCAGAGAAGAACTTATCATAGAGGGCAAACAACACAAGGGAATAGTCCTCAGCAAAATAAACTCAAACATCAAAGATGAAATGTAAAGCCAGTGAAAAGTAAAAATCTGACATCAACAGCGGGGAAAGGGGAAAATAAGACACGCAATTAAGCTGAAATCTATTTGTTTTAGAAGTCACAAAACAAGTGGTCTTCTCCTATTTTACCATCCTTTTTTTTCCCATGGAGAGGTGTGGGAGCTGAGAGGAAAAATGTATAAGAAGTCAGGAAGGAGGGAAATATATGATTACAACTATGGACATGATTAGGATAAATTTCCCCATAAAACAGAAGAGAATAGCAGAATGTGATGGAAAACAGAATCCAACAATATGCTGTTTAAAAGAAACATTTGAAACAAAGATTCAACTAAAGTTAAAATGAGCATCTAGAGCAAACTATTATACTTTAGGGGAACTCTAAAGAGCAAGGGTAGCGATCATGATTTTAAATAAGGCTAAATTAAATATAGAAATGATAGAGATACATAAGAAAACTACATAGTGACTAAAGGCTTCAAATAATGAATCAATATTACTGCATACAAATATATATACACACATATGTATATAGATATACATGGACACTGAATAGCATACTATGTAACAATTATTAAGAGGAAAAGGTAATCAAACTACAGGGACAAATAGACAATAAAACTATAAAGAAGGTGATTCTGACATATTCTTTCCAGACCTAGACAAATCTGACAAAAAAAATAACCAAGAAAAAAGTTAAGAACCTAAATAGAACTTTAGAAAAATTAGAGATGACATTTTATGTATTGGGGTATAAAGATAATGAAAAACATAGAAAAGCAAAAACACTAAACAACTGATTAATAGCTGGTCACAGTGGAATAAAGGGGTTTGAAGAAATTGTTAAAATTACTTAAATTAATCCTAAAGAACTAGAAGGTCAACCAACAAATTATAGAAAATTTTCCCAAAGAAGTTACAAAATAAGAACATATATAAAAATTTATAAGATGCAGCTAGCATAATTTTTAGCAGGTAAAGTTTATTTCTAAATAGTTTCATCAACAACAACAAAAAAGGAGAATGAACAAAACAATTAATTGGGCATGCAATTGAAAAAATGAAACAACAACAAATTAAGTCTGAACTAAGTAACAAATTTCAGAAAAAATTTCAGAAATTCTGAAAATTCAAGAAGTTAATAAAGTTGGAAGCAAAAAATTGAATCGATAGTGTAATTCATAGATATTTAAAAATAATAAAATTGATAAACAGCTACTATTACTTTTAAAAAGAGAAGAAAAATGAAAAGAAAAAGAAAATTCACAGGAGTTGAAGAAAAAATAAAGGAATAGCACAAACTATTTTGCCCTATTACATGCTAACAAAAATAATAATTTAGAAGAAATTGGTAAATATTTATAAAATATACAGATCAACAAAAATAATTTAAATAACAATATATCATAAAGAGAAATTAAATAAGTCCCAAATAAACCCAAAGTGGAAAGACAAAACTTGAGCACCAGATGTACTTAAGGATTCTATCAAACAAAGAACAATTAATTCTAATATTATATAAAGTGTTAACAATTATTGGACAAAAGAAACCCCACTTTTTTGAAATACCAGTAAGCCACTTATACCTTAAAAGGGAGAAACAATGTACAGAAAGAAAACTATAGCGCAATATATCAGTGAACATAGATGCAAAATTTTTAAATAATATATTTAGCAATTAGTCCAAAACAATATATTAATTAGAAAGAGAATACACTATTCCAAGGTTGGATTCGTACCAGTAACACAGAATTTGCTCAATATGTGGAAGACTATAAATAAAATTAACTGTATTAATAATACCAATAATAAAAAAATGTCATTATATCTGTCAATAGATACTCAAATGGCTTTTTGCAAAATTCCATATCTGTATCTGCAAAGACAAATACAACACTAGAAAGCAAGGAGACAGGTAAGTCTCTATAACTCATAATTGTCTACTGTAGGCCTTGAAGTTCTCAGTCTTTTTAGGGAACAGTCTGCTTCATGTGCCATATTCAGGGCAAAACCACCTCTCCACTATGTGCTTGCCTTCTGGTCTTTACAGTTGTCATGGACAAAGCTACTCCTCTGCTGCACTTGTGCTGCTGAAGCATGTCAAGCTTTTTTAACACATAGCTATGATTGCAGTGAACTGAAAAAAATGTTATACTTTTTAAGCAAAAATATATTTGAACAGCTCAAAGCAAAACAAATGCAAAACTTCTCAATCCTTTGTTTTACCCTCTCAAGCAATAGACAGTAGTAAAGAGCCACACAGGCAGCCATCTGACTGAGAGAGGGATTTCCTTTCTTTTAGGCTATAGATCATACTAAAAGGCAATAAACCCAATCAACTCATCATTCAAGAAGAGGATTCTGCTTTCCCCCTACCATCCTTCAGTAGTTAAAGGGCTTTCCATTAGTTAAACAACTCTATGTGTTTGCTGCAAAATCAGCCTGTCAATTGTATTCAGCTACTGCCTACTTCTAAAGTTAGCCTTTTATAAGCAGGTTATTTCTTAATATTTGGTATGTTATATGTTACTACATCTGCAAATATATTTTTATTACACACACACACACACACACACACACACACACACAAGAGTTTCTCAGTTCCCTGCTAATGGTGTCTGTGCGTTAGTAGGGCTTGACACTGTTTCATTGGTCCAAGAGTAGTTCTTTCAGAATGAGACCTGTGTAGAGCAGAAGGCAACGTTTCCTTGGACTTTTCCTGTGCTTGACTTTTTTTTCCAACTTCTGCTTTTTCTTCTCTTATTTTCTCTTGGTCATCTCTCTAAGGAGTCACTTTCAATCTATAGTCAACTAACCACTGAGTTATTACCCATTAGTAAATTTCTGGGAGTTCTGAGTCCTATTTCTAAGATAATAATTAAATCAGACCTCATAAGAGGTCTGAAAAAGTTCCACGTACTCCAAAATATTGTTAGCTGCATTTTCTGCCCTAGCAAAGCATAGAAACAAAATAGATTTCCTCTGATTTGTGAAAAATGAACATATTACTCGTATATAAAAAAAAGAGGAATGTGAAGGATTCAGAGAAGGAAGAGGGAAGTAAGCAGAACTAGGAAAACAATATGTACAATTTATAAACATGTGAATTGGAAAAAAAGAAAATGAATGCTGTTTAAGTAAAATGACTAAGTTTGCCCTAGAGACAATAGTTTAGAAAATATTCTTCTCTCCCTTCTTTGCAGAAATGGGCAGACTATAGGTACAGAATATTGCATATTCAATTAAGCATGCTTGGTGTTCTGATTAGCATTGTCAAATGTATTTTTGTTTCTTTTTTAGTCTTTGTTAAAAGGGATGACTTTCTAGCTAGGGAAAAAGAGAAGAGGTATGCATCTAATGTGGATGTTAATTTTTTTAAAGATGGTATCAATACTCTAGCCAGGGTTTGAGGGTTACTTGCACAAAGTAGAAAAACTTCATCTTTTGATCTTCTGCAGGAGGACAGAGCAGAAATCTTATGTTCTCTCTTTTGGCCCCAACCCTTGGAATGTGGTCCAAACCCTTCCCTTCTCCCCCTATTACTAATTTCTTCTCTGTGCTACACCCTTAAAGATGGATATATCTACATGTTTCTAGGAAAGCAATAGAAAAGGTAGCAGCAAACTCAGCAGTATCCAACCCTCTAACAGAGTAAATTTCTGTTTTTAGCTCCTAAAAGAGCAAAAGAGAGAAAGTCTAAATCCATGTTTGCTCCACTTTGGATGGTTTATTTTTTAAACTTATTCTTATTCTGAATTTAACAAATACCAAATAAAATTGTTTCCCCTTCCCTCATATACGTAGTAGAACAGAAAAAAAGAAGAATTGAAATGAAATTGCGGGTATCTATTATATATATTCTGATTTCCTTTTAAAGTATAGTATCAAATAAAAATAAAATAATAGAGAAGATAAATAAATGCTGCTTACTTAAAGCCCCACTGACATATAAAAGCAAATGTGAATACATTTGGTCCTTTGGGGCTTTAGTAAAAGGCCTACATTATGAAGTACTCTTTACATTATTTCTTTAAAATTTCAAGAATCAATTATTTTGTCATGGTCCAGGCTCTGCCAATAAAGACAAGAACTCTTCTGTGTTTCATTAAAAAAATAATAAAGTATATACCAACTTTAGTATAGAGCTTTCGAAGCTGGCCTACTTGTCTGGACTTCTTTGGGCCTTCCTTTTACTTTTTTCCTGTAGTTTTTTTTTAAGTGTTTCAATGTCTTTTTCTTTCCTTGTTTCTCTCCGTCTATTTTTCCTTCTCCTCCCTCTTTCCTTCCCTCTTTCTTTCCATTCCTTCCTTTCTTTTCAGTAAGTTAGGGAGGGAGAAGAACAAAATAAATTCTTGATCGTTGAAGAAATCATTTTAAAGAAGGATATTTTTCTTGAAAGTACTAAGTTAAAAAGATGGATGGAGTGATGTCAGATTATGATCAGATAAAAGCATTCCAGATTTCTTTTTTTTAATTTAAATTTATTTATTTAACATATTTGGTTTTCAGCATTGATTTTCACAATAGTTTGAATTACAAATTTTCTCCCCATTTCTACCCTCCCCCCCACTGCAAGATGGCATATATTCTGGTTGCCCTGTTCCCCAGTCAGCCCTCCCCTCTATCACCCCCCTCCCCTCTCATCCCCTTTTCCCTTCCTTTCTTGTAGGGCAAGATAAATTTCTACGCCCCATTGTCTGTGTATCTTATTTTTTAGTTGCATGCCAAAAACTTTTTTTTTGAACATCTGATTTTAAAACTTTGAGTTCCAAATTCTCTCCCCTCTTCCCTTCCCACCCACCCTCCCTAAGAAGTCAAGCAATTCAACCTAGGCCACACATGTATCATTATGTATAACCCTTCCACAATACTCATGTTGTGAAAGGCTAACTACATTTTGCTCCTTCCCAACCCATCCCACTTTATTGAATTTTCTCCGTTGACCCTGTCCCCTTTCCAAAGTGTTTTTTTTGATTACCTCCACCCCCATCTGCCCTCCCCTCCATCATCCCCCCCTTTTATTTTTTTTATCTTCCTCCCTCTTCTTTCCTGTGGGGTAAGATACCCAACTGAGTATGTATGGTATTCCCCCTCAGGCCAAATATGATGAGAGGAAGGTTCACTCATTCCCCCCTCACCTGCCCTCTCCCCTCCTCCCACAGAACTGCTTCCTCTTGCCACCTTTATGCGAGATAATCCACCCCATTCTATCTCTCCCTATCTCCCTCTCTCAGTATGTTGCTCTCTCATCCCTTAATTTCATTTTATTTCTTTTAGATATCTTCCCTTCATCGTCAACTCACCCTGTGTCTGCTCTCTCTCTTTTACATATATGTATGTATATATATATATATATATATACACACACATACATATATATATACACATATATAAACACACACATATATATATATATACACATACATACACATACATACATATACACATAGATATATACATACATACACATTCACTTATATATATACATAAACATATATATATATATATGCATATTCCCTTCAACTACTCTAATACTGAGGTCTCATGAATCATACACATCATCTTTCCATGTAGGAATGTAAACAAAACAGTTCAACTTTAGTAAGTCCCTTGCAATTTCTGTTTCTTGATTACCTTTTCATGCTTCTCTTCCTAGCTCCCAGCTCCCAGCTCCCAGCTCCGTGTGGAATAGACCTCACCCAGAGACCATCCAGGCTGTCCTGGGCTGGAGCCCTGCTTCCCTCTGCTGTTCTGTGGTTTCTGCCATTCTAGAATTGGTTCAGAGCCATTTTTATAGGTTTTTGGAGGGACTCGGTACAGAGTTCACTCTAGTCCCTGCTTACCAGCAGCCATCTCATTCCAGATTTCTTGAACATGAAAGTAGATACCTTTCAATGATTTGAGATCAGGTGTCACAATGTTTTTGAGTAACTGAGGAAGAATAGAACAGGAGAGTTGATTAAAGATGTGGAAAATTAGGGTATTTAAGCATATACCAATATGTCTATTAAAGTACATTAGTGTAAAGGCAGGAGTTGTAGTGCAGAGGGAAACCATGACCCAGAGATTGAATTCATTGAGAAAGGAGGCAGAATGCCACGGGAGGCAGAATGTGGTTAGACCTCGAACATGAATTGAGTAATATAGTTGGACAGAGTAAAACTTAAAGGAGGAAAAGTTGTCAAGTTATGATGGTAGAGGGAGAGTCTGTAAGTGCCAATGGAGATAAAGAAATATATTGAGTCTCTTGGCATCAGTGATTGGGATCATTAGGTAAGATGCTATTAGTACTAGAAAAAATGGACAAGGATACATTTTCTTTTGTGGGGAGCCAAATCCTAACAAGTGTCTGAAGATGGAAGAACTAAGAGAGGAGAGGTCTAAAGTGAAAGCAAATTTATGTTAATTATGGATCAGGAATTGAGGGTACAATGGGAGAGGGTAGATAGATAAGAAGTAGAATATTGTGGGGAGTAACATGGAGATCACTGGGAATGAAAGAGCAAACAGCTGGAATTGGGGTTGTTCATCATCTCAGGGTGCAATATCACTGGGATGAGGATAGTGTGTAGGCGGATACTAACAACTGAAGAATGAGTCCATTGTTGGAAGGAATTCCCCATTCCTTAAAATTATGCACACTGTACCACTGATATAGTTCCCCATGACAAGAGGTTGGCCAGTCTACTTCTTGAGGAATCATGATGGCATGTAATGAAAATCATGTATATACTTTTAAGAAATGGCTTGGAATGTACAGACCTTCTGCAATTTTTCGGATCTGCTGACACCCATAAATAATATCCTCTTTTATTGACAGTAACTATGCTTGTGGAACTGGGAAAACATTCAAAAGGCCCTGGTTATCCTCATTCCACCTCTTGAATTGACCTTTTCTGGCATGGTGGCCCTCAAGTGAGAAAAGAGAAATAATGCTGTAAGAGGATAGGCCTTAGGTCTTTCTCATGAGAGGCTAATGTGTTACCAAATAATATGGACTTCAGTTCTTTGCCTTAGCTTTTGCTCTTTCATTTTATGGAAAGAGGTGAGAGATTGAGATTAGAGATTTTGAAATTTTAGAGGTCAGTAAATTTGCTAAACCTCTAGCAGTTTTGTGAGTAGAGTCCATGCTAAGGTTTGTAGCTAGTTAGGCCAACTTTAAAGTCAGGAGGAGTGAGGAAAGATGTAAGAGACCAGCAGTAGATGTGATAAGGGATTTCCTAGTAGTAATGTCAAATTTGGATATGAATTTGATGTGACCAACTACATGCAGAAACTGTAATAAGTCTGGGCTCACAATCTCTAGATGCCAATGTGATATAAAAGAGACTGTTACTTTGAAGTCTTAGAGGGAAATATTCACTTTCCAATTCTTGTTAAATTTTAGAAGTAATTTTTTTTTGTAAAACCTAATTTATATTAATTGGGTAAATGAGACCACGGTACTAGTCATTGGGTATTAAGAGGGAATCGACCAAATATGAATGGTGCTTCAAGACAGTGGCATTAGAATAGAAACATCCATACCCTTCATGGATATTCCTAGACCCCTGAGGGGGAGATATAGCTAACTTTGCATTGGCATAATAAGACCAAAGAGCTTGCTCTATCAGCCAGAGTATAAATAAATAGGAATTTCTGTTAAAGGCAAGTGATTAGAAGCTAAAGTTCTCTTGGCAGCTATGATGCTTGAAGTGTCCAACCAATCCAAAATTCTCTGGTCTCCTAGAGGCACTGCTGCTACCTGTGAAAATATTAATCAATGAAGGATTTTGGGAGTGAGTACCAGTCAAGAATAACTTGGAAGGAGAAGGATTGTAACAAAAAGAAGTCTGAAGCCTTTTTGTGGCAGGGAGAATGATATGTAATGATGTCATACAGGAAATGAACATATTCAGTATGGGAAAAGGAACAAAGATTTGCTTGGCTGCAGGAGAGAACTGGCGAGAAGTAACTAGAAATGAGGGTGATGAGATGTAAGCTGGGGAGAGGCATTTACTTGAGGTTTGTTTTTGAGCTTCCATATTAAAGCTAGGTTTATTTAAAGAACAACTAAATGAAATGAGACAACAATTCAAACACATAAAAACTATGGATATAATCCTACGGCTGTACTCTTGTAATGTATATTTGGGGGACATTTAAGAATTAAATGCCTTAGATAAAAGAGATTATTAAATTTTAGCTCAAATGATTCAGCTCTAAAAAATACTGTTTATTGAGGCAATTTTGACATAATTTAATATACTGTAATATGACTGGGCCAGAGTCATAATTATTTTCTTATTTAAGTCTTTGATTCATTTATAAGTGGATTTTTTATATTTTGTAAAAAAGAGATGATTGGATTTATCCTTTCCAAGTCTATGACAGTTTAAGAATAATGACTTTAAGGGCTGATAATTTGTCATTAAAACATTTCCTTGAAAAACTGATGTTAGAAATCAGAAAGTTAAAGTAATCTATTCATGGATACAGGAAATGACACCCTTGCCTAAGGATTTTTCTTCTAAGACTAGAAGCATTTTCCTCATTCTGCCTAGACATTATCCCATTTAATCTTCAAATTTCCAAAATGCACCGCAACGTATTTCTCTGAATTGAAGAGTTTGGCTAAGGTGTCATAAAAAGTTACTCTGTATTTTTCTTTGAAGTCTCCTTTGAGTTATTCATATGAGGAAATAAGATATACCAGAGGAGAAAATGCATTAGATGGAGAAGCAGTGGATAGTGATAGAGGAAACAATAATAGGGAAATTGACACTTTGCAAAATGACTAATGAAAAATTGTTTCATATAAATAAGATTTTAAAGTTTGTACCCCACAGAAAAGTTAGGAGAGTGTTCTGGATTTTGACATCAATATCCAGTGAAACTAATTGAGTCTGATGTAGTGTTTCAACTATAAATATATAACTAAAGCATTTTTATGTACTGAATATTTCAACAGCACATTATTACTGCACCATACATACCATTGCAATTTAAATTTGTTACATCTAGAGGTCAGTGGAAATTCAGCAGAAAGAATCAAGGATTTATGACTTATTAAATAAAAAATTATACATACTTGCTTTTTACCTCTTATTTTTAAGATCTTTAGATGGGCCCAAGATATCAAATTACTGACATCTGTTACTGGTACATTCAGCAAAGGAACAATATATGTCTCTTAGACATACTGTGAATAACTCATTTTTTATAATGATAAAGGCAAAATGGGACATTTTAGTTTATTTAATTTTGTTAATTTAATTTTATTAAGTAATGTAGGTGGCCCATGAAAGTCTGTGTTATCCACATGTTCCATATGTGACTATCAGCAAGGTGTGAGTAAATAGCTCTAAAGTGTCATCTGTCCACCCTTCTCCAGGGGGAACAGGTTCCTGCCAGGAGGGGAAGAGGAGCTTAGCACTATTCTAGTCTTTCTGGCTTCTTAGAGAGAACATACTGGGCTAGATTACATCTGAACAACCTCCCTAAAAATTGGTGATCTGAGGAGATTTTTTTTTTAAAGATTCAAGCCATTCTCTTTATCATTATACCTTAACAGGGAGGGAGTACAGCCAATTTCTGTCTGACTTTCGAAGAACTTCAGAAATTGAGTAATTGAACAATGTGGAGATATCCTTTAACCAATATATAAATTTAGTCACAATATGTACAAAAATTAATACAGTTTACAGTTTATTCAGTTCCAGTGGGATATGTTGACTGTTTCCTTTAATGTAATACACAGTGAAAAGAAGAAGATGAATTCAGCATGATCAAAAAGAGTGGTTCTTTCTGTCTGGACTCTCTTACTGGAAAGTATTGAAGTACTTGTACTTTGAAAAAAGAGACCATGCTTTCCTCTCCCAGAAACACATCATTAGAGTAATAGAAATGTAACTCACTCTTTACCTAAGGTATAAATGTTAAATTCCCTTCTCCTTCCTTCCTTCCTTCCTTCCTTCCTTCCTTCCTTCCTTCCTTCCTTCCTTCCTTCCTTCCTTCCTTCTTCTTTCTTTCCTTCTTCCCTTTCTTTCTTTCTCTCCCTCCCTGTCTTCCTGTCATCCTTCCTTTTATTCCTCCCTTCTTTCTTTTGTCTCTTTCTCCCCATTTGCAGACATAGTTGTTCTCCCAAGATAAATTTTAAAAGATTAGGGATATAACTCAAAACTTTGCTTTTCTTTCCAATTACATATTTGTCATCTATGAATGTATCTATTATTTAATCTATTTTTTCTTCACATGACACCTTCGGGTATAATAGTTTTACATTTTACAAATTGCAGTGATGCAAAGCATCACTTTGTTTTTCCACTCAGTCTTGACACATTGTCCTAATGATAGGATGTTTAGATTTGAGGATTCTATCTATATTCCTATTTTATATCTACTTTATGATTATATAAATTTTGATCATATCTTCTTACATGATTTATCTCTCAAGACTACAAATTATTACATTTTTGTCATTTTAAGCTTCTCTATCTTCTTGATAAGCTATATTCTCATAGATTCAGCAATATCTCCATGCAGACATTTCCCCAGTTGACATTACTACCCTGAACTTTCTCCTGAACTTCTGCTTCACATATCCAGATATTTACTGGGCATCACCCCATAGATAACTGCCATCACCTTCAATGCCACATTGCACAGTCCAACATGCTCTAAACCAAGAAGGTGCTCCCCATTCCCTGAAAGATAAAGTCTAGCAGAACCTTTTGCATAAAAGCTACTTAATAGATACTGCAGCAGCGATTTAATATTGGTGGCTAACTCTGGCCACTTACAACTAGTGGCCAGTCCATGAAACAGTGCACTATTTACACACTGTCCCAGGACTACACCATTAAAGGCATGTGCATT
The DNA here is from genome assembly GCF_011100635.1 of Trichosurus vulpecula. NCBI lineage: Eukaryota > Metazoa > Chordata > Mammalia > Diprotodontia > Phalangeridae > Trichosurus > Trichosurus vulpecula. The sequence goes on from NC_050578.1 coordinate 174,058,533, forward strand.
TAGCCCTACACTAAGTTTATATTACCCAACATAAATTCTTTTGTTGGCAACTTGGCAGAGTGGTATAGAACTGGTCTCAGAATTAGAGAGCCCTGAATTGAAGTTCCATTTTTCACGCATCTTGACTGTGTGATGACCCTAGGCAAGTCATAAACTCTCAGTACCCCAGATAACTCTCTAAGACTTTAAACTGCAGAATATTTGTTGATCTTCATCAGTAGAGGGATCTTTCTCACTGGGAATTCTTTATACTGATGGAATCAAAATTCTATTGTGGGAAAAGAATTTTCTTTTAAAATATGAGATCCATGATAATAAAGGAAAAATGATTTAGTATGAGTCCCAGCTGAAGACTTATTTAAAGACTAAATAAACTCTATCCACTTAACTCCTATTACCTTTACTCTTATGCTTATTTACTCCATTGAAAATTTAATTGATTTTTATCAGGTGACATTTTCTCTTACAGAAATTATGTAATACTTTGTTAGTATTGAAATGGAACTTGGCAGTAGCAACACTTGCCTATCATGCATAAGGTTCTGTACCTGATCGCAGGAATGCAATGAAACATCATCCCTGTCATCTATCTTTCATTCTCAGAATTATATACTACTAGATTTGGAAGGAACCTTAGATATAATCTAATACATTCTTCAGGGTTCTCTCCTGATGTCTCTTAGATGAGTCACAATGCCAGTCTTTAAAGGTTGTCATCAATAGAGGTTTGTAAGATTTATCTCATTTTGTCCAACAGTTCTACAAGGTCATTCTACAGTTCTCTGCAAACACTTAGGAATTTAAATCTCAAGGATGTATCTTACTTCTGCTCTGTCAACAAGATATAAAACATCCCTCACATTTACCCTATTTGATAGAGTCCCAGGATAGATAATCCTTATGACAGGAGTGAATTTTTAAAAAATCAATTTCAAATTGCACTGATTTTGTGATTAAAAATATGATCAGAAGGAGTTTGGTTTCATCTTGCTTAAATAGTTAGTTTAGAATTACATTTATATTATAGAGACACTGGAGGGTGCTGAACTAAGCTTTTCCTAGCAATGTGTTGTCATAAATTTTTGTAGTCTCTTGATAGTGGTCAATTCTGCTTCCTCCCTTTGGTCAGGTTCATCAGTGTTGGTCTTATAGCTCCTTTGTTTGTTGTCCTTTGTTTTCAAGAAGACCATGACATCAGGAAGGTAATGCTATGACTTGCAAGTGAATTGGATTTAAGTGAGGGAGGGCTGTGCAAAGTCACCAACCTCACTTTCTCTTCTGGATCCATCTTGATTCAGTGGCAAGATATAGATCAGGTGGACTGGAGATGGCCCCAGAGGCAATGGGAAACCTTGGCCTTTTTCTTATCCCTCTATTCCAAAGAGTACTTTAAGAAGTCAAAAATTCCCAATCTCTTTTTCAGATAACCAACAGCAATATTAACAACAATATTAGAAAAAAAGGCAAGATATTTTTTTCAAAAACTACTGTTTCTTTTTGATAATCTGGTTTGCAAGGGCCATCAGTGATGCTCTAGCTGACTTTATACTTTTAAAGTATTTAAAATCCTTTAATAACTAGTCATATAATATGTCATAAAGTGCTCTTTCTGTATTTTTGGCACATGTTATTTCTATTATTTTTCTAATAGCTTTCCTATACCTTTTTTTAACACTATCTCTCCTTTTAAAAATATTCATTTATTATTAGTAGTAGTAGTATATTTTTTAGAAAATAGATTTTCCTTGGACACAGTAAGAATTATAAAGGGTTGGTGCCAACCCCGGGGCTGTTAGGACCCTAACACTTGACCTGTTTCCTGGGTAAAACCAGACAGGCTTAGTAGGAGTTGGAACGGCAGGCGCCTGGAGGGAGGGCCTCCGCCTTTAACAGCCCCTGTAGTCATCCTACACATGCAGGCAGAGTCTGTCCACAAGGGACTCACAAGCCCAGAAGGAGGGACCCAGCTGGCCATTACCTAATGCTCTTGAACCAGTGCCTAACACAATGCCTGACACAATGCTTTGTTACTTTACTTACTGGAACATCTTTGATACTTTACGGGGACATCCTGCCTCATGCCTCATGTAGCTCATACAGCTCTAATACCATCTTGCAACATGCCCGAGCATTCCCATACCTCCATAGATACTGTAGGGCAATATCCCCCTTTGTTCCCATACCCCTACAGAGACCATCTTGCAATAGTCCTAATCTTTCCCATATGCCTGTAGACACCATAGTGTACTATACATTGCAACAATCCAAATCCTTCCCATGCCTATATTAATACCCATACCAGATCAAAAGTGCAACAATATACCCATACTGCAACATTTCTATCCTGTCCCTCTGCAACATTTCTGTTCCTTCCCATACTGTCATCCCCCTACCCATTGGCCACTTCTGCTCATGTAGTGCAAACCCTATAAAACTGGATGATTTCTCCCAATAAATCGGAGTTGCCTCCACCTTGACTCCCACCTCATCCATTGCATCCTGAGATTGGGGTCTTTGCTGGTCGGGGACCCCCAACAAGAATCAGTTACAAGTAACCCAAATGACAAAGAGAAGAATAATCAAATATATGTCCCATTTAGGACATAGAGTTATAGTGCAAGGTAATTTTTTTTAGCATCTGGTCTTTTTGCTCCTTGGTTCAGGTTGGGAGTTTACATTTGTATTTTTAATAATGAAAGAGTTTTTTAAGCAAATTATTAATGTCAAGGAATTTGCTTAGACTGATGTTTACGTTACTTACAAGAGCAAATGGCTCTCAGTTATTCTCAAGAATATTTAGAGTTTTCCATGTCCACAAAAACAATCAATATGCATTCATTCTTACATATTCATTAAAGTAAGTTTCTTTATCTCTTGTTACATTAAGCATACCACTTTAGGCCCATTGTCATATGTGCTAGTTAGGAGTTTATCTGAAACTATCTAGAAATTCAAATTGGTTTTCTCCTCAAATAGTTAAAATTTAGAATCATTTTAGTCTAATTCTCATTTTGGTATTCAAGTATTTCTCACAATCTCTATTGTGCTTTATTTGGGTAATTATGTTCTTAGTAAGAAGACAATAGCAAAAGTGACAGAGAGTAGCAATTATAAAAGAAATATATTTCTTTAATTGAATCGAACTGTATACAGCACACTTTTGAATGTGATCAAATCAATACATTTTCAGTGTATATACATATATATTAATTTTTCCACTTTAAAGAAATCTTATTTTAGAGATATGGCCTATAATTAGGGAAAGTCTAAATGTTTTCAGGCATCTTTAATTTTATTACTGTGAGTAATCTATTCACTCATGAAAATCACAAACATTACATGTCTACTTATCTTTGGTATTTTTTCAGAAGTTTCCCCATTCTATAAAGAATCTACTCAATTGGCTAAGAGCATTCCTATTCTTTCAATATATTTGAAATAGAAATGTACCATCATTCTGGCTGTGAAATACAATGTCAACTCTATGGAAGCAGAAATTATGTCTTATTTGAGCTTTTACAAATTTCCTTCTAGCACCTGATATGGTAGTCCGGACACAGGCAGAACTTATTAAATGTTTATTGAAGACTTCTGTTGTCTTTCATTCTTGGTACCTGCATGGCCTACCTCAGTTGCACTTTTATGCTTCCATTTCACTCGCAAGTCATCATTGGCAATATGACTATTCATAATGTTTGGTTATTTTTCTCTTTGCTATTTGGGTTACTTGTAAATTTGATTATTTGTAGGTCCTCAAGGTATTCCATTACTTTCTGTGATGTAGTATCACTATAAGAATATTTGCATTAAAATATGACCATTTATGCCAACAAGTAGTTTAGGGGTTATTGAAAACAGAGTACCATTTCCCAAATGTGACACAACCAAATCATTTCCTCCCATATTCAGACAAATATGTGAAATGATTATTTCACTTTACTTGGGAATTGCAAGCATACTTATATCACATACGGGGCCTGATGCTTGGCTTATGTCTCATCCAATGAATTTTGTATCTATAGAACAGGCAAGAGCTATAAAGTAAAGAGCAAAGTATTTAATTGTGACATAAAGCACAATAAATAACATGGGAAAATCAAGCAATTGAATTGTTCTCAGGCTCTATAAAAATGAGTGCAACCTCCTCATAGATGCAGATGCTGTCAGAAGAAGGAAACAAATTTCCAGAAAGTTTAAACACTTCTAGGAACCCCTCTTTTGTCTGTATTCTCATATCTCTGCCATTTGCCCACCTGTGGTACCTTAATTCTACTGTCAGCTCATCACACTGCTTCTTGTTTTGTCCACAGGTTCCCTTGAGCTGAAGCTCTGTCCTCAGCTGATGCTCTGCCTCTGAAGCTGTCATCTTTTGAGGCTCCATCTTTGGTACTTTCTGACACTTTTCTGTTGATATTTTATCTGTCTCCTCAGGAAAGTGTTAAATTCTTTTAGAAATTTCTTGGACTGTATGTTTCAAACTAGTAACACATTTTCAGTTTTCCTACTAAAAATCCCTACAGCTTTTACCTATCTGGCTTTAAAAAATGGCTTGCTTTTTAGGAAGCTATACAAATTTATTACTGGCACTGCTCCACCAACAGTCACCAACCCTTACTACCAAGTGGGTTAGTGATAATACTCTGCAAGCCAGTAGAAAGATCACTAGATTTCCAGTCAAATGTCCCTGGTTTAAATCCTATTACTGATGATTACTACATCCTCACAGGCAAAAAGGAAAGACTGGCTACTCATCTCTGGATGGCTATCTCTAGATAGCCATCTCTAGATGACCTCCCAGGCCTCTCTCATCTCTAGATCTATGATCGTATAAACCTAGAATCTGTTTTCCTGCTTCATTTTGAAGGCAACTTTTCTTCTCACCAATGGTCAGCACTTCCCACTGTATTTCTTAGATTGAGAATCATATACCTATTTTCATTTGTATTATAAATTTGTATCATGCCCCGTCATTGTAACCTTGACCAAATCACTTATCCTGCATGAGCTTCAATTTCCTCATCTGTCAGATAAGACAATTGGACTAAATGTCACCTCAGTCAACTTCTGGCTCTAAATCAATGATTTGATGATTAGCAACATCCATTCCTCAATCATTAAAATTATTCTGGGACTTGGATAAGATTCTAAAAATCACTAGAAACACCTGAAAGGAGCCTGCACTGGTGTCATCATTGGAAAGCATTTGCACCCCTCAGATATAATAAATGCAATTGGAAATGAATTAAGCTAGAAGAAATATATGTCCCAAGTAAATTGTTTTTGAGTTTCCCATCATTTTATATTATAGACAACTTCTATTCACCCTACCCTGCTATTTGTGTGGATAGTTAAAACGTTACCATAATCTTAATTGGCATGGAAGAGTCAAAGGGGAACAGTTAGAGATTTATAGGAAATAGAAAGAGATTAATAGAATGATGAACAATCTTCATCTTGAATATAATACATTACACTTCTACAAAGCCTTAATGAGAAACTAATGCAATAAAGAAGCTAGATATTGTGGTTATTTCAGTCAGTCAGTCAGCAAACATTTATTAAGTGTTCTAGGTGCCAGCACTTTTTTAAGTGTTTGGGACAGAAAAGATGAAAACACATTTCTTGCCCTCAAGGAGTTCACGTTTAAATGGGGGGGGGGATAGCCTCCAAAATAGTTTACATGTAAGACTTTTAAGTGTAAATGGAATGTAATCTAAGCAGACAGATGCTAGCAGTGGGATCATGGGGAGTAGCACAGGTTTGGGAAAAACTTCCTCCCCAAGGTAGGATTTAAGATGTATGATGAAGTGAGCCAAGGAAGGCAAAAGGTAGAGGTGAGAAAGGAGATCTTTGCAGGCAAGGAGAGTAGTCACTGAAACGGTAGTGAGTCAGGAGATGTAGGGACAGAGTTGGAAATGGAGTGCTTTGTTTGAAGAACAGCAAGAAACTAAGAATTATTGGATTATAGAATAGGTAGAAGGGAAGAAAGACATAAAAAGATTGGAAAGATAGAAAGGGGTCAGGTTAATGATAGTATTTTTGTAGTGGGGGTCCAGTTGAGATTATGTAACATGAATTTATAATGACCTTAGTTAACATAGTATGGTTTTGTGATTTCTTCTAGGTCAGTTTAGTGGCAAAATGGCAATGGGAAGTGAGAGTAATCCAAGGTTGGGGTTTGGCAAGGCATGATTGAAAAAAAAGAAAAGGGGGCAAGGGAATAGAGGTTAGAAGGCAATATAGAGTTGAACTGATTCTGGTAATAGTGGAGATAGAGAAGAGAGGAGAGTGTAGTTAGAGCAAGAGTGATGACCTGGGAAAGAACTAAGACATAGAAGTATTCAAGATCTTGGCAAGGACAAAGAACAGTTGTATGGAAGTGTAAGAGAAAGGGAAAGATAGAATGATAAAATATTATCATCAAATAAAGGACTTTTGGAGCTTATTAACATAGAGGTAGTACACTACTGAGTGACTGCCACATGAAGGGTATTAACATTTCCATGTATAGCTAAGGTAGAGTGAATAGTAGGTCATGAAAACTGGCAGAAAGTCAAGAGGTAGGGCACATCACTTGTCACATGGAAGGACTGAAGTTAACAAACAAGCCAGAAAGTGTCTCTTGTTTTAATTGATGAAGTATTCTTCCTTCCCACTTCTGGTACTGCCATGGTGAAGGAGGAGGAATAAGGGACCCCTCAGAGTTTTCCACATCATACCAAAATGACAGATCAATTGAATACTGGGTCACCAAATGGCTGATAAGGGATCAACTAGAAAGTTAAGAATCTCTGATGTAACCAAATACCTAGTCACATGTGTGGTCACCAGGGAGCAGGCAGAAAATATTTGTGCATTTTCCATAAAATGTGTGTTACAGACTTACATATACAGTATGTGAGAGTGTATGCATGAAGATTTCACTAAAAAATAACACTTTAGGCTTGTGTTCTAAAGATTCTTGAATGTGGCATTCTGAAATAAAAATGTTAGTGATGGGTATAACGTGAGCACTTCAAATAACTGATAAGTATAATATATGCATGAATGACAAAAGGCTTTGCTTCCTATCATTAAGCTAAAGTTCTACTTTGTGTTTACTAGAATAGATGGGCAGCTAGGTGGCATAGTTGATAGAACGTCTGGCTTAGAGTCAGGAAGACTCTTTTTCCTGAGTTCATAATTAGCTTCACAAGCTTACCAGTTCTGTGACCCTGGGGAAGTCATTTAACCCTGTTTGCCTCAGTTCCTCATCTGTAAAATGAGAAAGGAGGAGGAGATGACAAACCACTCTAGTATCTTTGCCAAGAAAACCCCAAATTGGGTCATGAAGAGCTGGTCGTGAAATGACTGAGTAACAACAGAATAGAGGTTATTAGCAATTAAAGATTCCCCCTGCCATGGGCTATGGCACCAAATGAGTTAGAAAATAACTTCTGTATCTGAAAATGAAGATTTAATGTCAAACTGCCAATTAGTTTGATGAATCATAAATTATAATATTTATGATATCTCACATAACATTTACAAGGTTTTTTTTAATCCAGTTTCTAATCACAGGAACTTCCTTTGAGGATCTCATTTTTAATTTAAAGTGATAACATGATAGTGATGGGGGAATTTAGAATTTTGAATTATATTTTAATTGCAGCTCCTGCTCTAGTTTCCTCATTGGGATAACTTTTACAAAATGTGGATTACAAACTTTGATATTCACATAAACAGCTTAGACCTACCACCTACAAATTGGTAAGATGTGGAAAATTATTTGTATAAGGTATTTGATATTTATATGGCTGATATTGTGTACTACTTGCTTAAGAATATGGTATTTATAATATAGGTTTCTCTCCACTACATTTGTAGAGTAAGAATTATAGAAACTGATATAACTTCTAAATCTGCACACAAACTAATAGAAAAGGAAATCAGAAATGTAAATTCCCAACATAACAAAAATATGGTCCTTACAGTACCCAATTTTCATAAAAAACATAACCATCCATATTGAAATAATGACCAAATAGTGACAGTAGAAGTTACAAAACTATTTCAAGTCCATTAATCTTCCATTGTACAGTATTTTCCTGCCAAGACTTTGAATCCAAAGGATTTAACAAATTTGTATTTAACAAATAACACATTGATTCAATAGTATAAATTTCTATCCAAAAAATAATACACTGATTTAGTTCAACTCAATTCAATAAGTATTTATTAAGTACACACTATGTGCCAGGTTGCCCTTATTTGGGTGGGGGAGAATTGTTAAGTCTAAGGTTTAGAGAGGTGAACGGGCCTTGTAGGCCATCCTCCAACATTTTGCAGGAGTGTGCTCTCTAAATAAACAGGCATGTGGTAAGCATTTCCATCACATCTCAATGGTGAAGGGAAGACTGAAAGCATAGTTCATGTATTTTAGAGTTTGGTACGCTAAAGCATTTTCAGGCAGCAGGGTGGCACAATGGAGAGTGCTGGATCTCGAGTTAGAAAGAACCGAGTTCAATCTGGCCTCAGACACTTAGCTGTATGACTCTTGGTAAGGCACTTAATCCTATTTGTCTCAGTTTCCTCAAATGCAAAATGAGATGGAAAAGGAAATGACAAATCACTTTAGTATCTTTGCCAAAAAAAAAACCCTGAAAGGGGTCACAAAGAGTCGGACTTGGCTAAAATGACCAAAGAACAATAATACTGAAGGATATGAATTACAGCCAGCTGATTTAAGGATGCAAGGGAAGTACAGAGAGTATGAATGATGCTAAAGCCTCCTCTCTTTGTTCCTGAGGCACACTTCTCCAGGCCTGTAGAGTTTCTATTGTTTTCTATGCCTTTTCCACACTGACAAAGGTAGTAACATCCACATGAGAACTGCAGCTTGAGTCTTTGACCATAGTTTAATTTAAAGTTGTATTGCTCTTGCTTATATAGAGAAAAAAAGTTCTTTGGCCATCCCGCCTTATCAGTAAGGCATTCTTGAAGATCTAAGAGTGATAATTGCCCATGATACATGTCTTAGCTCATGAACTGTTCCTCCACCCGCACCCCACACTGGTGAATTCACCAGAACACATAGACCTATCGTACAGACCATCTGTTTTTTCCACTTGTGGTTGGAGTTTAAGGTACTCAGACTTGAAACGTACATAACATCCTCATCAGACTTAGATGTAGGCACCTAAGAAAAGTAGGAGGGAAAATTGGTAATGAGTTGATTGTCATACTTAATCTAAAGATAATATGCATATGGTGATCTGGGAGGTGGCAGTCATCTAAGGATAAGCAATCTGCTTAGCTTATTTATTAATAAATATTTTGAGAATGACCTTGACAGAAAGAAACTACAGTTATCTTACAGTAAGGGGAGGTGTAACAAAAGCTTTTTAAAGCTATATGAAGAGGGGGGAAAAGTTGAACATTAGAAATGTGAATTTATGACGTTAAAAGTAGCTATGGTGCAAAGCAAAGAATTCTCTTGATAAGCAAACAGGATATAACAATAAATCATGCTTAATATAAAAGTGTATCTTATTTATTAAGGGCTTATCCCAAAATAATGTTTGCATTTGTAGTTTCAGTAGATGATAAAAAATTACAATACAATGATAAAAATGGCTTGATCTATCACTTAACCTTACTTTGACATGTAGAAATCTATAAACTAATAAAGTACTTTGCACTATAAGTCTGGTCACAAGAGTGAAAATAAGGCATTGTCTGATGGAAAAGGCCACCTTTGACACAAGCATTGTACTAGGTGCTAGAGATAAAAAGACACAAATTAAAGCTTATAAAATGTTTGGGGTGATACTGTGTTTAATTTAAATCCTTTATGCTCCATGGGACCCAGCTGAATTAACTCTACAGTTAAAGTGAAGTAGAAAGAGTTTGATGTATACCCAATGGCTGACCCAATGCTACAGAACAGCTCTGTGCCATAGTATTATGCTCCCTTTACACTTGTCCTGAAATTCTCATCATTAAAACCCCTGATAGAATTGGATCAGTGGTCTTATCAGACTTGGAGCTGCACAGGACTTTCAAGATCATTTAGACACCAAAGATAACCAGAAGATCCTTGTTATTGTGCCCATCCCTCAGACTGATTGTTCTTGGCACATTGTATCTGTTTTGTTGGTTAATATGTGTTATGCCATCCATCCCTGGAGTTTATTAGGGATGTAATTTTAAGTGGGGGAAGGGTTTTTTCAACAACTCTCACCCTATTTTTCATTTCTGTCTAAAATTAACTCTGGTGTTACTTTAATATCATGGAGTAATGGATGCTCATAAACTTGATACCATTTAATTATTATCAGAAAATGAATGGCAGAATCAGAACAATAGATTGAATATTTTTTTAGCGAGTTCAAGGTAGCCTAGGACAGGGTCTAGCAGGAACTTAAGCAAACAAACAATATTTGATAACTGAATTTCAATGTAATTAGTTTCCTTTTAAATCCTATTTATTTTATTTTATGAATTAAAAATACTTTTCTGCAAAGGAATACATAGGCTTCCCTAGCCTGCCACAGGGTTGCATGTTACAGAAATGTTTAAGACTCCTTGGCCCAGAGAACAGGGAGTCGGGGGCAGTCATGTTTGTTTTGTTATCAAGCCTAGAGATTTAACAGGGATTTGGGTGAATTTTCTGGCTATTGGGATAAAGAAAAATACATACAACTAAGATTATATGGAAAGAAGTGGCAGGATTTACTGGCATGATGAATGAGGTTCTTTATTTTGTTTTTATTATATGAATTGGTTTCTTGAGAATATTTGATAAATTCACTTCTTTTGGGGGCAATATGCATTATTCTTCTGTAAGGAATATGCTAAAGAAATGACATAGACACAATTTACATATGAATCACAGAGAATTGAAAGCAGCACCTGGGACCAAAGGACCTGAAAAGTGCATAGACTCATTTAAAGTTTGTCACAGCAGATGGAACAAGATGACAAAGTCAACTATCCCAACTGCCAAACCTCCCCCCAAAAATTCTCCCAGAAAATGAGCACATAAAATGCCAAATAGAATTCTAGGAGGAAACTCTTAAGAAAAAGCCACAGTAAATCATTTATCCACCTCAGGGCAGCTTAGGAATACAGAAAGGTCTGCAGATATGGCAGTTGGGTTGGGCCAAGAGCAGGAATGGCTGTGGCTGGAACTACGTACAGCAGAATTAGCACCTGCTGTAGGCTATGGAACAACAGCAAAGCCCAGGGTCTATATAGGGATATCTGGTCAGAAAGAAGTCCTAGAAGACCTCTGTGCTAACATTGATGGCAGGATCAGGTACCATTTTGTTGCTGTATTGTCCAGGGCAAAGAGGAGTGGGCACAGTGACAAGAGAGCAAGAGTTGGACTTGTGTAGGATCAGAATACAGAGTAGGAGGACAGTGACCATATCTCTCCTCAGATCTCTGTACTTTAGAAGTACTAAAAACCTACAGGCCTCTAGATCAAGCTGTGAAAGAAGAAGGACATAAAAGACAGAAGCTTAGGCCAATGATTCCTTGCTCCCCTCTCCTCCTCTCACCACTCTGTGAGATGAATAATGCACAACTCTAACAGAAAGTCCAAAGTCAAGAAGTAATGCAGAAAAATGAAAAAAAAAACCCAGTATCAACAAAAGAACCTGACTGTATAAAAATTACTATGGTGACAGGGAAGTTCAAGATAACTCAAAACAAGATAATGATTTGAAAACATCTACAAGAGAGCCACAAAGAAAAAATGTAGATTGGATACCATTCTAATAAGAATTCTTAAAGCACTAAAGAAAGAGATGAAAAAGAGTAAAAAGAAAAAAATAATTAAGAACAGCAAAGGAAAATTTGGGGAAATGAGAGCTATTAAAATTATGAAAAAAGAATAGTTTGCTAATAGATACAAAAAATACTGAAGAAAACAACTCATTAAAATTAGAATTGGGTAAGTGGAAGCTAATGACTCCATAAAACACCACTAAACAATGAAATAGAGTCAAAAGACTGAAATAATAGAAGAAAATATTAAAAGAAGCTCCTAGGAAAAGCACCTGACCTGGTATGTAAATTGAGAAGTAATTAAAAAATTATTAGACTACTTGAAAGACATGATTTTTTAAAAACGGACTCTAGGCATCACACTTCACAAAATTGTAACAAAAAAGTTCCCCAGATCTCTTAGAACTAGAGCATAAAATAAAAATTGAAAGATTTCATTGCTCACCTCCTGAAATTCCAAAATAAAAACCCCTAGGAATATTATACCCAAAATCCAGAACTCCAAAGTGAAGAAAAAAATACTACAAGCAGCCAGAAATAAAGAAGTCCAGTGCCATAGACCTGTAGTCATGATCACACAAGATTTAGCAGCTACCAATATAGAGGAGACAGGGATTTAGAATATGATTTTCTGGGAGGTAAAGGAGTTAGGATTACAAACAAGAAGCTACATAGCAAAAAAATGAATATAATCCTATAGGAAAAGGACGAACATTTAATTAAATGGAGAATGTTCAAGTATTTCTGATGAAAAGATCAGAGCTGAATAGAAAATATGATATCCAAGCAATACTCAAGCATAAAAAAGTTAAAAAAATGAGTTAGAAGTTATGTGGGATTTAACAAGCCTAAATTTACATTCCTACATGGGAAAATGATACATGTCAACCCTAAGAGTATTATCACCTTTAGGGCAATTAGGAGGAATCTATTTAGACAGAGGCCATGGGTTGTATTGGGATGATCTCAAACAAAGACTAGAAGGGTAAGAAAAAGATGCACTGGGAGAAGGGGTAAGCAAAAGGAAAAAATGGGGAAAACTACCTAACATAAAAGAGGAAGAAAAACAAGAAAGAGTATTTTTTCCCCCAATGGACAGAAAAACAGATGAGGGGAGTAGAGTAGGCAATGGTTGAAGCTTAGGTTTATCTGAACTTGCTCAAGGAAGGAAGAGAATATGTACATGCACATTTAGGTATAGAAATTCATTGTACCCAACAGGGAAGTTGGAGGGGATGGGGATGAGAGAAAGGGAAGAAGGTGTGATAAGACAGAAGGCAGATTAAGGAGGCAGTGGTCAGGAGCACTAGACCTAGACAAACATCTCACACCATTTACTAAGATAAGCTCAAAATGGGTACATGATTTAGACATAAAGCGTGATATAACTAAATTAGAGGAACTATGGGGAAAAAAATTACCTGTCAGATCTGAAGATATTCGAAGAGTTCATGATCAAAAAATATATCAAGTAGATCATAGCAGGCAAAATGGATAATTAAATTTAGAAGTTTAAGATAGTGATATGAAGTATTATTTTAAATCAGTAATAATTAGATAAACACCTCTGAGGTACAACTTCACACACATCAGATTGCCTAAAAAGACAGGAAAAGAAAATGACAAACTCTGCAGGTGATATGGGAAAATAGGTATGCTAATGCATTGTTAATGGAGTTGTGAACTAGTCCAACCATTTTAGAGAGCAGTTTGGAACTAAGCCCAAAGGGGTATAAAACTGTAGATACCCTTTGACTCACTAATACTGATACTGTTTGTACCCAAAGGAGATCAAAGGAAAAAGGACAAATATCTATAAAATATTTATAGCAGCTCTTTTGTGGTGGCAAAGAATTAGAAACTGATTGGCTGCCCATCAGTTGAGGAATGGCTGAATAAGTTGTGGTATATGGTTGTAATCAAAATTTATTGGTCTGTAAGAAATAATGAAGGGGATGGTTTTAGAAAAACCTGGGAAGACTTAAGTGACCTGATGCAAAAAAGTAAGCAGAAATATGAGAACCATGTACACAGTAAATGCAATATTATTAAGATAATCAAAATTCAAAGACAACCATTCTGATCAATAAAATGATGCACAACAATTTCAAATTGTTCATGATGAAAAATGTTATTACCTTCAGATAGAGAACTGATGTACTCTGAGTGCAAATTGAAGCATATTTGTTTCTTTATTTCTTCTTGCTTTTTTGCATCATGGCTAGTATGGAAATGTTTTGCATAACTTAAAATGCGTAATGAGTATCATATTTCTTGCCTTCTTAATGTATGGGAAAGGAGTGTAAGGAGGAAGAGAATTTGGAACAGAAAAGAAAGTAAAGGAAAGAAAAGGAAAGGAAGAGAAGAGAGAAGAAGAGAAGAGAAAAGAAAAGAAAAGAAAAGAAAGGAAGAGTGCATGGACAACTCTCTTTTGTGCTCTCGATGCTATCAGCAGACCAATATTATTAAGGAGAAATAGGACTTGAAACTTCTGTTTGCTTAGCACTCTATAGCAGTTGGAAAAGAAGAAAGAAAATATCTCTGACAAAGGCTAGAATGGTTGTATCTCTGGGAGTATTCCCCTTGTTTCTGTGCAAATAGTTCCCTTGGCCTATGAGTGTTTCTCTTGGTTGCCTTGCCAAGATGTTGGTAGTCTTCCAAAAGAGAGAATATCAAGGAGATTTGGCTGTGAAAAATTTATATCACAAGATTCCTTTAAGCTAAACCCTCATCTTAAAGGTTTTCCAATATTGTGTGTGACTGTGAGAATAAGTTTATAAGACTAAGGCAGAAAAAGTGATATGATTTTACAATGGAAAAAGAATTTTAAGATTCAAATTACATTTTTCTCAGATTCTAGAAAAAATAGTGGCTTAAAATTCTTGTGTTAAAATGGGTGCAGTTGTTTTGATTTTAATCTGTTTTGTGTCTTTTTTTGCAAGCTTTCCTGGGAGATAAGTTTATAATACTATATCCTTCAACTATACATTCTATTAATTAAAATGTTAGTTGGTAGTTTAAGGGTCACTTAAACACTGACTTAAAAAGAGATCATTCAAAATATGACAAAGACATGATTGAGATAATAGGGAAGGGCTCTGAAGGTAGTGCCAAGGAAAAAGTTGTTTCTGGCCTTGAGAAAAAAAAGAGGAATTACTGCCTCATCATTTATTGTGTTCTGTACTAAGGTCTTCATGCATCTTACAATGCAGCCTAAGAAATGGCTTTCTCCAGGGATACATGTTGCACAAGGAAAAACAAATCTAGTAAGTGCCATCATGGCATACCATCTCCCTGACATTGCTCCATTCTACTTTACTCTGCCACAAAGAAGTTGGAAATGGTTCCTCTGCTTTCTTTCCTTCAAAAACACAGAGCTCACCCACCACAGTATATTGCGCTGGCCGTATCACCACTCCAGTGTTGCAGTCTTTTCAAATCTTTTATAATGCTGTCTATAGGCAACTTCAAAGTGGCAGAGAGGATGATGCCCTCATTGGGACTGCTGGCAACAGTTGATGACTCTCTGACCCGAAGATCAACTGACCTGCCTTCCTGATTGCAATAACAAGAGTGCTTTCAGAAACAGAATACACTATCTTTCCCCAATGAGAAAAGACTGTCATGAAATGTCACTTAACTTTTGAATCCTTTATTCCTCTGCCAAGCATTTGAGATTGGCCACTGGGAACAAATGATGTCAAAGAGGTTGGAGCATGCTGACAGATACACAAAGACTGAATATAGAGGTTCTGAGGGAAAAAAGGCTCACTAGGAACCCTGGACAAGAAATGGTATAGTAAACCTGACATTACCTTCTTAGAAAATGAATTTTGTATATTCTACATATTGTTATTCTTGGTCTTAGTATTTCACCATCTATTCCATGGTTATTAGGTCTAATTACTTTTAGATCAGTTTTTCATTAATGATGTTAAATGTTTCAAAAGGATTCGAGAAAGTACAAAGAAGTTTACATGTTCCATAGAACATTGGGGATTTTTGTTTGTTTTACAATTAGCTTTGTAACCTAAAGTTATTGGTTAATATCATTTTGCTATTTCTTCATGTGCCCAAATGTTGGAAAATAAGATCAAGAAGAATAGTAAGATTTTGGGTAGACAGTGAGGCTGAGAATCACATTATTTCAAAACTGAGACTTTAGTAGAAAACACACAGATTTCGATGTCAACAACTTGGATTCAAGTGCTAGTTCTTCCATTCCACCTAACTTCATAACCTTGAGCTAGTCACTTAAACTATATGAACCTCAGTTTTCTTATCTGCAAAATGCAGATGATGACTGTTAAATTATTATCCTGATGTAATTGTTGTGACCATTAAATGAAATCACAGAATCCCATTAGAAATTTAGAATCTTCTCAGAAGCCAACTACCCTATTTAAAATCCTAAAGGAATCTTCCCTGTTATATATTGGAAAAGTAGTTATGCATCTCTGCTTGAATGAAAAGATTTGTACCACTTTCATAAGTGGGCTTTATTAGGAAGTATCCCAAATGTGTAGGCCAGGTTTTGGCACATAGAAATTGCCTAATACATACCATTTTCTCTTTTTTTGTTGTTTTTTCTTTCTTGTGGTTTTTCTCTTTTGTTCTGACTCTTCTTTCACAACATGACTAGTGTGGAAATATGTTTAATATGAATGTACATGTATAGCCTATATCAGCTTGTTTGCCATCTTGGGGATGGGGGAGGAGAAGGCAGGAAGGAAGGAGAAAAAATTTGAAACTCAAAATATTATAAAGTGAATGTTCACAACTACCTTTACATGTAACTGGAAAAAATACTATTAAGTGGAAAAACAACAAAAAAAGAAAGTGGGTGTCATTTGTTATAATGGCTATCAGATTAAATATGGTGGCTAGAGGTTGAGGACACAGTCCTTAGATCATGTGCAATACAATAGGCATGCTAGCAATCCACAAAGAGATTTTGATGAGTGTTTCTTTGAGGTATATGTAATGGAGGGGCTCTTTCACCATTTGAGAGCATATACAGATTGCCTGTTGTTTCTTGTTGAGTATTTATTAAAAGCCTTGGCTGTTAAGGCAGAATTAAGTTCTTATGAAACACTGAAACAAACAGAAGAATTCTTTCTCGCCTGATGACTTTTGAGTGAGGAGCTCTTTGTGAACAAACTAGCTGCTTAAACTAGCCCAGAAGGGAATTGCTACAGTAGCCAAAACACCATGTCCTATGAGCAAGGAGGCCACTAACCCTTCAGCTATTCCACACCCAGAAGTGAACTTGTTAGGTGGAATATTTGGTAGTCACCACTTTAAGTTAGAGTCCATTCTTCCTGTGGACATAAGTAGTGGAGGAAAGTTGGGTCTCATTTTTTTGGAGGTCTTTCCTACAAGGTCTCAGAATTTTCCATTGAAAAAAGCTAAGGAATGGTAATTTTTAATTGATATTGGGGTGAAATGACAGGTAAAAAATGATATTGTAAAAATAATCACTAGTTAGGTGATATCGAGGATATGATCATTGATAATTAATGGTGGCAGGAATAACAGGTCTCAATATTGGGAGGAACACATCACATGAGGCCTCATTTACAACAATACTAGAAAGGCATTCCTAACCACGAAGGTTATGCTTAGAAACCTGAAGGGAGAAGCTGTGAAAGTGCTCTGTTGACTTACCCTGTATGACCCATATCTCCCAGTGAACCTTTATTTGTAACAAAGAATTTGGGGGTGAGGGGAGAAGTTAAGCAAAATCAACTTATGCATCTGCTGCATCTGACAATATATGCAACATTTGACATCAATAATCCCATTGCACTTCAATAAAAGGATGAAGGCACTATATTTCTTTACCTCTCCTCCAAGGTCAACCTTGATCCACACTGTTCAGTTTTGTTTTATTGGTCTTTCCGTTTATTTTGTTGTTCTCCAAAAAACTCAAAACTCAGTAGGGGGAATGATTTAAAACCAAAGAAAACAACAAATTGAAAGAATATTTCTCTTATAGTTTATCGGGGACCAAGCAAAGAGAGGCAGCGTCCACTTTGTTTATATTATATATAAATCACAGATATGGCTCTCTTGGATGGACAGATCATCTTCAAGGTTCTATGTACCTATGGACATTGACCTCTTTGTTTAGTAATTCCAAAAACCTTACGGATACAATTACATTTATTTTGTTATTGCTGTAGAATTTCTTCATTTTTTTTTGTTTCTGTTTCAGTGTTACTATAAAATGTGAGTTAGAAAATGCTTGAGGAAGAATTTTCTGATTTAGCAATAGAAATTCAGTTGGCTAGAAATATTCTTTAACCAAAGTGATTAGGCATTCATGAAAATGTTTCTCTGTCAATTTTTAAAAATAAAGACAAGATACTTTTATTCTACAATATTTATATTGCTTATCTATTTAGAATTTATTGTGGTATAGACTATGAGAGGTTAGCCTAAAATTATTTTTCTTATCTTTCTTTTACTTTTTTCCATCAGGTTTTCTCAAATGGAGTATTCTTCTACAAATACTCTATGCTCTTGGGGATAACAGGATGTTAGACTATTTGTTGGATTATTGATTAATTTGGACAATTTATATTTATGGATGTAATCGTCCATTTTCATTAAGTCCTTAGTTTTCCTAGCATATGATTGTGCATAGAAATATGTGTGTGTGTGTGTATTTTAAATTTCTATTCCATAGAGAATTCTGTTAGTTCATTTCTAGGTGAAGCAGTGAATAAAGAGTACTGGACTTAGAGTTAAAAAGACCTGAACTTTAATTCCATCTCAGATGCTTCTTAACTATATTATACTAGATAAATAACCTTTCCCAGACTCAATTTCTACATTTGTAAAGTAGATATTATAATAGCACTTATCTCATAGGATTGTTGTGAAGATCAAAAGAGTTAATATATGTACAACACTTTGCAAACAGTAAATTGTTACATAAAGGTTAGCTATTAATATTTGCCCATCTTTAAAATAAATACATTAGCTAATTGTTTAGCAGTTCTGCTATTCTTTTTGAAAATCCAGCTTTTTCTTTCTATATCTTTCTGTTGTCTTTTAGGTTTCCATTTTGTCTATTTTTCATCTAATTTTCAATATTTCATCTTTAGTGCTATTTTGGCATTTGTTGATTTATTTATTGCTATGTTTTATTCTTCTGATTATATACTCAGTTCATTATTCCTCTCTTTCTTACTTTTATGATTCCAAATATATGATTAATCCTAAGACTGATTGCCTAAAATTTTTATGTGTTATTTCATTGGTAATTTCCACCTTAACAAAATGGTCTATAATTTCCTTTATTCTTTGACACACTCCTTGTTCAGGTAATCATTCTTAAATCTCAATTTAGGTCAATATGTTTTCCCTATGTTTTCTTGTTAATTACTTGGTCTTTGGGTTTTTTAAATAAATTTTCTTCATCTTGAAATCTTTGTTTATTAACTTTTTATTCTCCTTTTATATGCTTCTGTCACTCTCTTTCTGACTTATCCCACTTTAATGTTGAGTACATTAGCAAGTATGGCCTATAGACCTGTCTCAGCATTCTCCCAAGGAATTTGTATTTCATTGTTCTCAGCTATTTGAGGGTGGAGTAGGAACAGAACCTGCTCCAATTGGCTTCTATTTCACTTCAAGTCCGGTATAGCTACTCAAGTTGACTCCTCTGATTAATTCCTTCCCTGGCTTTCAGTGTTTCTTTCTCTACCTGGGATAGATTAGCACCTGGACTTCTTGTTGTTGAGGCAAAATCCAGGTTTCCAGAAACGTTTGGGTAAATAAGCAACAGATTATATTACTGTCAATGGGCATTTAGAGGGGAAGTAGAGGAAAGAGCAGACCTTTTTTTCAACTTTGCTCAGTCATTAAGGGAATGATTATTACTGGTGGTATCACAAAGTTTTCTGTTTTGAGATAGCTATAGTGCCAGTGCTACTTCTTGATTTCTTCTTTCTCTGCCTCAGTGCAGTATACTTTCTCTCTCTCCTTTTAAACTTTGTGCTGCTGATTTTTTTTCTGTATTGGGTTTAATTCCTTTGTTCTTTACTCTCTGCTTCTAGACCCTCAAAATTTCTCCCTAGTTCTGACCTTGCTCCTACTTTTTAAGCAAACTTCTCAAGGCATGAACAAGTCCCTCATCCAAATAGAGGAGACTCCCTATTGTACCTGATTGCAATTCCTTTGATTGATGCAAGGAGGTGACCAAGCCTTGTTCACATCTAGCTTTGATTTATTGATTCAATCAAGAAGTATTCTTACTTAACAAAAGTAATTAATTTTAAATGAGATAATGAATGAACCTCAAAGAATTCCTACCCTTACATAAGGCGCTTACCTTGGAGGAGTTCTCATTTTCTCCTCCTGCGGATTCAGCTGTATTTCTTGTTCTATATGTGACATAAAATTCCTCCTTTGCATTTGTTTTCTTACTTTGAGAAAATGTCTAGTCTACCATCTTCTTCATTATATGACCTGAAATACATCTTTTTCCTATATTAATTATTATGCAGGGCATCTCAAAATTGTAGTATAACCTTACTACTGCCAAGACTTTTGGAACACCTTGAATGTATGGTATTAATGGCCTATAAAGGATTTGTTTAACATTTTTTAACCTTTGTGCATTTATTTATATCATAATATCTCTATGTTCTAAGACATGGTCTATTTTTGGAAATGTATTATGTGATGCTTAGAATTATATATATTTTAATGGTCTCATTCAAAAGCTGACATAAAATTTTCTGATCTTAGTTCTTTATCAGTTTATTGCTATATTTCCCTTTTTTGTTTATTTTTCTTTTAGAGTTATACAGGTTTGAAAGAGAAACATTAATGTCTTTAATTATTTCATTCTTTATATATGCCATAGATTTCTTTTTTCAGCAATTAATGAATGAAAAAAATAAATACTTCTTCTGTACGAGACACTCTGCTAAGCATTATAGATTTAAGTATATAAAGTCCTAGATCAGGGAGTGATGAAAAGAGAAGGGAACTCATTGGGATGGTAAGAAGACTCATAGGAGAATCATTTGACCACCCTTTCAACAAACAATTGTCCTATTGATTAATTACTGGGCTCTGAGCAAGAAAGTAGGAAGGGAAGGGCAAAGACTGAGAGATATGAACATAGCAACAGAAAGATGGCATTTTTTGTGTCTTTATTAAAGTATTCTTTTACATTGCCTTACTTACTTCTCTACCCTTTTATACTGTTCTAAATTATGTCTGTTAATCCATGAGGTGATTTGGCCACCTAGTAGATATTGTGGACTAAGTGGGTCCCTTTAAGTAATCAGCAAAGGGCTGGGATCTAGGCTGCTAGCTCCAAAGTAAGTGGATTAATATCCTCCTCAGTCACAAATTAAGTTGCTATGCTATTTGGGACATAGAAGTTTAATATTTACATTACTTCATTGTTGCAATACTTTTCAACTTAATATTTACTTCTCTTGACCTATTAATTTTTTTAATTTCTTTGCCTGAAAACATGTAATTCCTTCTTATTCAAATCACCTGACACAGAGTAAATTTCATTCCTGTCTTTCATCTTCATTCTGCTTGTGTCTTGGTTTTAGATGTGTCTCTTACATGTGAAAAATTGTTGAGTGTTTCATTCTTATCCATTCTACTATTCTATTTCTTTTTGCTGTACTCTTTTGTCCATTCACATTTCAAGTACTATATATTACTTTGTTTTTTCCTCCATTTATGAATTTTGTATTGATTTATATCTCTTTCCTTTATAAAGTCAGCATGTTTCTCTGTTTTGCTTACATTTATTTGCCTAGACCACACAGGATGCCTTACTATTCACCTGCTCTATCTCTAGGCCTTTGAATTTACCTAAATTATTCATTTCTCTTTTTGCCTTTTAAATTTTTTATTTTCTCTCTTTTTTTTCCTTTCCTTTATTTGTTCCCCGCCCCCAAGTTTGTGGTTCAAAATTCACCTTCCCTACCACCCCAACCTCAGTTTACATTATATTTTTGTGCCCATATTAAAGAATCTTGCTTTAATTTTGTTTCTCTTATTTTTGTACCCTTCTATACTACTCTTAATTATTTTTCTCTTACTTAGGATATATATTCTTTATGTTCCTTTAGGAAAAAATATGTCCCTCCTGAGAGAGAAAATTTCCTAAGTATCCTCTTTGAGCTCCCTCTATTCCATTGTTATAGTAGTGTATTTGTAGTGCTTATTCTATCCTTTCATCCTGGTGCAAGTATGCAGAGGGGGGATATGAAAGGTCAAGTCCAGAGAAGCAGTAGTTGTCGCCTTGAATATAGAGTCTTGAAAGAACATAGTCTGAAACAGAGATGGAAAGATCATTGTGGATGTCCTTAAATGTGACCCTAAGGAGTTGATATTTGGGGCAGAGCCAAGATGGTGGAGTAAAAGCAGGGTCTTGCTTGAGTTCTCTCCTAAACACCTCCAAACACCTGTAAAAAAATTACTCTAAACAAAATCTAGAGCTACAGAACCCAAGAATGACAGAGTGAAACAAGTCTCCAGCCCAAGACAGCCTGGATGGTTGCTGGGATATCGCATTGTGCTGAGAGTGGAGCTCAGACCAGGGTAGGCTGCACAGGCAGAGAACAGGCTGGAGCAGACTGAGTGGAGCAGGCCCCAGGGCACTAAATCACTGGCAGCTGTGGCAGTTTCAAGACTTCCCAACCCACAAACTCCAAAGACAACTTAGTAGGTCAGGGGAAAACTCTGTTGGACCTGGGTGAGAGAGGGCACAGTCCAGCCGTAGCCCCAGAGAGGCAGAAGTGGCTACAGCAGTGGTGGCAGCACAGCTCAAGGCCCACAGACAGTGGCAGTGAATCAAGCAGCTGATCAGAATGGAAGTGCAGGGATCTCTTTGTTTGTGCTCGGGGAGGATTCTCTTGCTTTGCACTGCTTGGATCTGGATAATAGTCCTGGTTGGTGGTCCTAGGGTGAGGAGGAGCACTGGTGTGGCAGAGTTTGTGGTAGCTGTGGAGAGGGGGGCCTCCTAGCAGTCCCAGGGCAGAAAAGAGTGCTTGAGGTCACTCACAGACCAGAGCACAGGCCAGGAGATGAGTAAACAACTCTCCTTGGATCATACAACCTCAGAAGAACTGAAAATTTACAGGTGCATACAAGTAGCTCAGAAAACAGCAGCACAAAACCCATGAAGCTTGAGACAGAGCATTCTCCACTCTGGAAGCAGAGTTATACCTTGAAAAAGAGCTCAAAAGTCAAGTAATTGGCTGGAAAAATGAGCAGATTGTAAAAAAACTCAGACTATGGAACCTTACTTTGGTGACAAAGAAGATCAAAACATACACTCAGAAGAAGACAACAAAGTCAAAGAGCCTACATCAAAAACCTGCAAGAAAAAATTAGAATTGGTTGCAGGCTATGGAAGAGCTCAAAAAGGATTTTGAAAATCAATTAAGAGAAGTAGAGGAAAAATTGGGAAAAGAAATGGGAAGGATGCAAGAAAATCATGAAAAACAAGTCAATAACTTGTTAAAGGAGACCCAAAAAATACGGAAGAAAATAACATCTTAAAAATGGACTAACTCAAATGGCAAAAGAGGTCCAAAAAGACAATGAGGAGAAGAATGCCTTAAAAACAGAATTGGTCAAATGGAAAAGGAGGTCCAAAAGCTCACTGAAGAAAATAATTCCTTAAAAATTAGAATGGGGCAAATGGAAGCTAATGACTCCATGAGAAATCAAGAAATTATAAAACAGAACCAAAAGAATGAAAAAAATAGAAAACTATGAAATATCTCATTGGAAAAGCACTGACCTGGAAATTAGATCCAGCAGAGATAATTTAAAAGTGATTGGACTACCTGAAAGCAATGATCAAAAAAAGAGCCTAGACATTATCTTTCAAGAAGTTATTAAGGAAAACTGTCCTGATATTCTAGAACCAGAGGGTAAAATAGAAATTAAAACAATCCCCTGGTCCCCTCTCAAAAAAAAATCCAAAAAGAAAAACTCCTAGGAATATTGTAGCCAAATTCCAGAGCTCCCAGGTGAAGGAGAAAATGTTGCAAGCAGCTAGAAAAAAAAAAAACAATTCGAGTATTGTGGAAATACAATCAGGATAACGCAAGATCTAGCAGCTTCTACATCAAGGGATCAAAGGGCTTGGAATATTATATTCCAGAGGTCAAAGGAACTAGGATTAAAACCAAGAATCACCTACCCAGCAAAACTGAGTATAATACTTCAGGGATAAAAATGGATTTTCAATGAAATAGAGGACTTTCAAGCATTCTTGATGAATAGACCAGAGCTGAATAGAAAATTTGACTTTCAAATACAATAATCAAGAGAAGCATGACAAAGTAAACAGGAAAGAGAAATCCTAAGAAACTGATTAAAGTTGAACTGTTTACATTCCTACATGGAAAGATGATATTTGTAGCCCATGAGACCTTTCTAAGTATTAGGGCAGTTGTAGGGAATATACATACACATACACACACACACACACACACACACACATATGTATGTGTATATATATATATATATATATATATATATATATATATATATATATGCATATAGACAGAGGGCACAGGGTGAGTTGAACATGAAGAGATGATGTCTAAAAAAATTAAAGGGTGAGAGAGGAATATATTGGGAAAAGGAGAAATAGAAAGATAAAATGGGGTAAATTATTTCACACAAAAGAGGCAAGAAACAGCTGTTATAATGGAAGGGAAGGGAGGAGGTAAAAGGGAATGAGTGAACCTTATTCTCATCAGATTTAGCTTAAGGAGATAATAACATAAATACTCAATTGGGTATCCTACCCCAAAGGAAAGTAGTGGGGAAGGGGATAAGAGGGGGATATGATAAATGGGAGGACAGATTGGGGGAGGGGGAGGGAGTAGTCAGAAGAAAACACTTTTAAAAGGGGACAGGGTCAATGGAGAAAATTGAATAAAGGGGGACAGGATAGAATGGCGGAAAATATAGTTAGTCTTTCACAACATGACTATTATGAAAGTGCTTTGCATAACAATACATGTATAACCTATTTTGAATTGCTTGCCTTCTCAAGGAGGGTGGGTGAGGAGGGAAGAAGGGAGAGAATTTAGAACTCAAAGTTCTAAAAACAAATGTTAAAAACTATTTTTACATGCAACTGGGAAATAAGATATACAGGCAATGGGGTATAGAAATCTATCTTGCCCTCCAAGAAAGTAAGGGGAAAGAGGATGAGGGAAAGTCTTGTGGAAATGAATGCTGAAAACTAAAAATAAATTATTCTTTAAAGAAGTTGGTATTTTATCCTCTATGCAATGATTGGACTCTAAATGTTTTGAAAAGGAAAGTGATGTAGTTAGACCTGTGATTTATGAAGATTATGTTGGTAGCTGGGTGGAGAGTGAATTAGAGAAAGGAGAAAAATGGAAGCAAATAAAATTTTAGGGGACAATTACAGGTATTTAGGCAAGAGGTGATGTGGGTCCACATTTTATGTAGAGAGAATATATAACCCAAAGTTTCTCAAAAGGAGCTATGATCTCATTAATTTAAATGTTCTCTCCAATGATGCAGATCATCACATATCCTTCCATGCCTACCCATCATACTCAATGCTTATCCAGTCCTCCCATGAGTCACTGTAAGTACTGCCCAAGTCCTCCCAGGGGATCTACCTTCCTCATTTTCTCCTGATATCATAAACACCCCTGTTACCTTCCTGTTATCCCTTTCTCTTGCCTTATGATCAGCTAATCTTCTGTTTCTAGAATACATTTCCCAGATGAATTGTGCTGTTCATGTAGTAGATCAGAAATAAAGCATATATCAATTATCTTTTGGTGTCTGGATAATTAAAGGAGACAATGTACGATATATTTTTAAAAAAAAAATCCATTTCTGTTACTTGTACCTTTAACATCATTCCACAGCTATACAAAAAGAGAAAAAAAAATTAAATCCTTAAAACAGAGAGACCTTAAATATCTGAAAATCTCTCTACATTCTTAGAGTCTATGTATATAAGTTCCTTTAGCTACCTCTTCCTTAGTTCAGCCTTGTAGCTCACCTTTGGGTTGCTGACACTTTTGTCTGATTCAGCAGATGTTCATCTGATTTTTCCTTCCTATCCTACCACTCCATCTTCCTTCTTTATATTATAACAGCCCAGCTCATTCTTTACCTGTCATATTATGTTATCTTTTGCCCTTTGCTTCTTCTTCCTATCTCAGAATTGCAGTGTCCTAATTGTTCCCTGCCTATCATGCTGTCCTAATTTTTAACAGCTTATTTGACTGTCCCGTTTCTAGGGATCTGCATCCTTTTGTCCTTCATCTGTGCCTTCATTTAAATGTGTACGTGCATGGACAAAATTATTTTGGGATCAAAAATTGGATGTAGGTTGAGACATTTACAAGGGCATGAGGAAAAAATAAAGATAGTTTGTAACTCCCCACACACATCCACATCGTATTATTAAAATGAAACATGCATTCTAAGTTAGCAGCGCTTCCGAAGTAAGGTAAGGTATCTTTAGAAATTTTGAGGGCATGAAAGAGAGCTCTGAACTGGGAACAAAAAATGAGAGACTCTTTAATCATTCTACAAGCCAAAAGACTGCAGTGTCAGAGACGAATTAATTTACTGTGTTTTTCCATTACTTCATAAGGTATTGTCTTGGCCAACTGATTTTAAAAGTTGTGAAGACCACTTTAAAGTGTAAAGGATTTATCCTTTTCTTTTATATTCAAATGGAAATTACCATAATCATTATTTTATAAAATTTCATGACAAATAGAGATATATACCTTTTGGCTACGAATAGAGAATTATGCTTTTATGTAGTAGGGAACTCTGGGTAATGTAAAAATATGAAGTTATTAGATTTAAATGTTTTAGAATTTAGAGCTGTAAGAAACTTTAGAGATAATCTAATCCAATCCCATCATTTCACAGATAAGGAAATAGACATTCAGAGCAAGGAACTTATTTGCTATCAAAGCTATTTTAATGGCTGAACCAGGACTAGAATCCAAGCCTGCCAGTATTCTTGAGAACTAAGTCTTTATATATACATATTTCTGAGTTCAGAAACTCATATCTATGTATAGCTATGGAATCAAAATAACAGCATGGCTAATCTAAGCACTGTTCACTGTTTGTGGAATAAGCTGCACAAACATTTAAACTGGCCTGTCAGCTCTCATGTATCTCAAGGCACAAGGTAATTTATCTTTCTTAAGCAAGTCGTTCTTCTTCAGGGTCATCCCATGGCCTAGCTTAGTAGTGGGATCAAAGTGGATACATTATAAGTACTTACTGAGTGAAGAAATGAATGAGTAAATGAATATAAAGTTCCTCTTTGAGTTGGTGTTGAGGTTTAGACTTTGCCCACCCAGGGATGACAAAAACTGCTACAGTTTTAACCCTACCCACCTAGGGACACCAAAAACTGTTGCTATTTCATGATGTGTTGTGGTGGAACCTTCTCAAAGAATTCAGAGTCAGATCACCTCTAGTTCAAGTACCGGCATTTATTGAGATTGACACCTCTCATGAAGATGGCTAAATTCCAAGAGGAACCAGCAACTTCAGAGAAAGCAAGATAGATTTTTATAGAGTAAAGATACAATTACATAACAGAAATTACAAATATTAAAAAGGCAGGAGGGGTTTGTTAAGGGTTTAGGTAACAGGGGAGGGGTACCAGCCACAATGGAATTGTGCATGCAATTACCCACAATGCATACAGAAAAACCCATTTGGAAGAATATGTACGTATGACAATGATATTATAGTAAGCCTCTATGTCTTAAGTTCACTGCAGGTCAGTTCTTTACTATTTATGTGCAGGTGCCTACTTAGGGAAAGTCCCTTCTATTATTTTGGGGTACACATCCTGTTCGGGTATCATGTGGTGTTGCTTTCTGATTGGCTGAATATTGTGGTCCTGTCTGAGACTAGATGGATGTGCTTGTGGTTGAGTGCATGGACACCCCTGGTCTTTCTCTGGGAAATATAAGTGATGGGTCTGGAGGCCATGGCTAGCTTGAGGCAGTGGCTGTGATCCCATCACATGGACATGTTTCCTGTTCTGTGAGAAGTATGACTTCGTGGACACACTTGTTCTAGTGAGCAGTGAGGTATATATGAAGAAGTTAGGATATTGAGTGGGGGGTGGCAGTGACTAGGTAGGGGCAGTGGGCTTGCTATTCAGTGGGACCTAGAAGGAAATTAGAATATTGGAGCTGGGGGCAGCTTTATTAGGAGTCCATCAGTGGGAGGGGTAAGGAAATACTGGCTTTGAGTTAAATCCAGGGTTATTGGTCCAGGGGTTTCTCTTTCTTCATTCCCTATTCCTTGGTGTACTCATTTATATCAACTGCTTGCTCAGAATACAATAAAAATAAGCTTATTTGGAGACAAAGTCCATCATGAAAATAACAGAGGGAAAATGAAACTTAAAAAACAAAACAGAAAAAAACAAGAAATTCCTAATGCCTGTCAGTTCTCTAGGCAGTGGTGAGTCCAGGAGGGGGAGATGGGACAAATTCACTAAGTATCCTGTGGCAACAAATTCTTCCCAGGTAGATCACTGCTAAAGTGGGGCAATTAATCAGACTAGGTTCCAAATGTTCATAATTATATCCTATTCAGGCAGCAATATCCTTCCCTTGAAATTGGCAAGCCACTGTTGTGGCATGTATTTGCTCCTGGGCTTCAAAGTTCTGGGCTTCCATGTCACATGATCCTTCATTCTCTTCTTATGGATGGAAAACAAAGGAACTATATTTCCCATCTATCTCTTTACTGATAAGG
Source organism: Trichosurus vulpecula (assembly GCF_011100635.1). Lineage (NCBI taxonomy): Eukaryota > Metazoa > Chordata > Mammalia > Diprotodontia > Phalangeridae > Trichosurus > Trichosurus vulpecula. The sequence continues at coordinate 174,087,111 of NC_050578.1, forward strand.
AGCTGCAAATGAATGCCATTTCCTCCTTTTTAAAACCTTAAAGTGTTCTGCTAATAAGTACATATCTTACACTTATATAATAATGGACATGTTATTTTTTCCAATTGTTTTGGTCCTGATATAAATAAACTACTCGCTTAGAGTAGTCAAAGAGTTTATGCCGTTTTTGAAGTTTAGTTTCAATTAAACTCCTCCTCAGTTTGCTTCTCTAGTGACACCTAATACACCTTTATAGAGGGTGAGATCAATGAGCAATGACAGCATTTCAGATAGCATTACACAGAAAAGGCTGCTTAGGAGCTTGCCTGAAAAGGAGATAAAAGAACTGGGAGTGGCAGAAATGTACAGGTTTAGCCAGGAGCTGTTCAACAAAATTTGATTTGCCCTTTTCTATTTAAGCAGCCTACTTAGTGGTAGCAGTTACTGGGTGGCCCCAGTTCAAAGCTGATGCTCTCTCCTAGTAAAAGACAGCTTTTAATAGGAAGAACAGCCCGTATAGGTCCACAAAGCCTCATTTGTGAAAGCTGAGAACTACTGTTTCTGTTTCAGGAAATTGGCAAACACGCACACACACACACACACACACACACACACACACACACACACCTTACTCATTTTGCTGGCTCTGCAAAACATTTTGCACAGCTGTACTCAAACCCATTAGCTCAACCTTTCAGAAAATTCTCTCACAAAAATTGCTTAGAGGTACACAGGTTGACAGTTGCTGTGTGTTTTGAGAGCTTTACCTGTAGGAAGCCAGTTCAGCATTCTTTTTTTCTTAATTAGTCTGTAGAGACTGGTCATTTTATAGAGAGAGGCTCCATACCTCAGAGAGAATGACATCTACCTTAGCCCATAATCAGCTAATTTAAGGAATGGGAATACTACTGACTCCTGGGGACACTTACCCACACTCCACATTGAGACTAGGTTAAGAGGCTACAGAAACATATCAATGAATATAAAATTAAGGGAGAATAGGGAATAGAGAAAAACATAACTTCCAAAGTGGTTAAAGTCTATCATTTTAAAATCTGAGAATGTAGTCACCCTTGAGGATATCAGCATAGTAGTTTAAAAGAGAACAACTGATTTGATTTCAACAGTACTGAATTCTAATACTTATATTTAGTTGTAGTTTTGAGTACTCAAGAGAATGATACCAAATCATAGAATCACTCTTTAAAGTCTTTTGTTTTTGCTATAATGTGATACACTAAGAGAGCAGAAAGTTTCCTCAGAGAACTCGTAGTTAAGTCCCTCATTCAGATGTAAAAATGAAGGCCTACAAGCCGCATAGTTGAAGAAGAGCTGACATTTGAATCCGTCTCCGTGTTCTTTCAGAGAATCAATGCCTACAAATTCCATGCCACGCATTAGTAGGATTTCATTTACATTGGAGGGTTCATATAGATTATAGCTAGCAAATATCAAGACAGAAATTGTACTATAGCACACCATCTAGGCTTGCCACCTAACTTTGAACTCAGAGATTTGCAGGTCTTTTCCCCATTGAAATAACTTCCTCAGAGTTCATAAGGTACCATTTGAGCATCTATTTCTAAATTGTTCATAAACTCCAAATGGTATACTTATTAATATTATTATCATTATTAGTTAATATTGTTAACATTAATAGTTAGTACAGGAAATTATCCCTTGGCAAAGGCATTGACTAAGTTATCATAGTAAGAACAGTAACTATAAAACATTCCCCCTCACCCCAGAAACATGGAGCATAGTTTCACACTAATACACTCGGCATCCAGGGAAGAATGGGCACAAACAATACAATGAATATTGAGTACAATGGTATTGAGGAAATACATGTGGCCAAAAGTACTCGCCCCTCTAGTGCTGCCAAACCTCAAAGTCCTTTCACCCTTAGTATAGGTCTCACAAAGTCCCCCTTTGGCACGGTAACTCTACTAGGTATGTGGCTCAGCTGGGTTTCTAGTGTCTATTCCTTTATGAACCTTGGAATTTTTATGGATTCAGCTAGCTCTCTCTTGGGCCTTAACTGTATCTTTTTTTCGTTGCCTAGTTCATGCTACAACAAGCTGCTTCTGATTTATCTGGAATGGGTCTCTTTTCTCTTCATTGTGCCTCAAATGCTCTTTAACTGACACTACAAATCTTGGTTAGGATGTGAGTAGTTCTAGTATAAGTGGTAAGGGGTGGCGTATGGGAGAGAGAAGGAAGAGAGAAAAAAATTTTCTCTGCCTTGAGAAGCAAATCCAAACTCTGAAAGGCTGCAAAGGAATGACCATATGTTAACAACTTGTTACCAAATCAACAACTACTCATTTGAGACTGCACCCCATTGCAACATCAATTGAGTTTAGTCTTCACCTCTAAATGGGAATAAAATAAGTTCATTGAAATGGCATATATTAAAGTTGACAGAGAAAGTGTCCTTAATGGGATATAGGTTATGTCTTCATTGAGTGCAAAGGATAGAGTTGACAGAACTCGGTATCTCAAATATGCCAATATATCTTTGATCACGTTAACGAGACTATTTTCTCCAAAAATGTTGGACAAAACCTTTTCTTCTCTGCCCATTCTATGACATTATTTTATTATTCTACAATAAATTCACCATAGGAAGTTTAACCAAATTCCTGGGACCTGCAATTCTTTAGACATTACACAGATACCAAATGACCATACAAGTTGTTTATCCATTATCCTCTGCTCTCATTATATTACCATAACACTGAACAGTAGCTTATTCTCTTCCTTTTCCCTGGTCATGTTTCTTTCTTGGTATCCTTCATAACTATTTCTCCTACATAAGTCCTCATTTTCAGTGCATCTTGTTTACACAAATCATAGTGTTATTTTTTTTTTTTTCCTGAAGGCAGGAGACTAAGCTGTAAACTCTTCCTCCACCTCAGTGGTAGGAGATGCTTGTGTGACAGTACATCTCTCCCTTCTCCTTCTGAGGGAGGTTAGAGAACAGGAAGGGTTCCTATGTTCTCAGAGGTTCTGTTAGTGGTATAAAGGTTCTGGAAAATTCAACAAGGTTAGAAAGACTTTGCATCTGTCATCCAAGGATTAGTTTAGTTAAATATGAAGAGGTTTATAATCAGAAAGTTAACCAACAGTTGCTTACTCTCTCTCTTGTCTCTCCCTGTCTCTGTCTCTGTCTCTCTCCAGAGATTCACATACATACATATACACACATACATACACATACGTACATATAATATAGGTATACATGAATCTTTACATACATATGTACATGTATATATATGGATATATGCACCTGTGTTGTGTATCTGTGTTTTTGACTCAATGTTTAAACTTTTTCTTCCTGTAAAGGAAGGGGATAAAATCTGGTGCTGCACGATGTATGATAAGAATAATCACAAGCCCTTTCACTTTAATTCACTAAACTGAGTACAGTTTCCCAACTCTTAACTGTCTTTTAGTAAAATCTGGAAACACACTGATTGACTGTAACACCATGAGTCTTTATTTATTTTTCAATTGAGGTCCTTCATTGCCGTCCCCTACTCTTTTCTCCCCTCTTTCCTTTCACACACATATTGACTATACTCCTCCACACATTTTATTTTGCTTAGCTCTTTATATGCTTTGTTCTATTTTGTTTTCAAAATATGGTCTGGCTTCACGCTGTGGTCTCTTGTTAAAACTCAGCAAAATTAAAAATGGGGAAAATCCAGAGTGGGAAAAAAATCAACACAATAAATCCAACTAAATCTTTTTCAATAGCTATGTATTCTTGAGGATTTTCATCAAGATTCTCCAAAGCCTTTCCCCACTCCCTCCCTTTGGATCTGTATAAATGCACAAACACACCTGGTTTTACTTCTTTCCTTCCCTTCCCATCTCAAGTGTCCTGGATCTCAATATCTTCATCACTAAGTAAATATTAAGGCTCAAACTGTGCATGACTATCTGTTAGTTATAAAATGAGAACCTATAGTATGCTATCCTTCATGTTTGAAGATTATACCATCAACCCATTCTGCTATTTACATGCATTCCCACTGATGTGGAACTTTTATTCTCTTTTGTGAAAGACAGGAAGAGAACCCAGATCTGACTTCACACCCAATATTATCAGAACCAAAATATCTACAACATGCTGCCTCTCAAAATAAATGTTCTCAACAGTATTCTGGGGAAGTGGCTAAATAGCCTCTGCCTGAAAACATCAAACGATAGGGAGCTTATTCCTCCTCTGATTGTTGGGATTTTTTTTTCTTTTCTTCAAATTGTCATTGTTACATTTTGGTGAATAGTTGTATATATATATATATATATATATATGTATATATACGTATATATATGTATATATGTGTATATATATGTGTATATATATATGTATATATATATATAGTTGTAGAGAGCAATGGCTTGAATCAGTCTACATTGTTGGACTGGATGTATTGAGAATCAGAGGACATCGTGAAAATAAAGTATAATCTCAAGTTCAGTAATTCTTGAAATATCAAATTTGTTCATCTCTCAAATATGATTACATGTGTGTTTCACAAATCAGAGAGTATAACTTTGTATTTATAGAAACCATAAGGTATTTAGAAGACTTCTTTTTCTTAACCCAGGTAAAATACGTGGACTAATTTATATACCTGACTGGTACATTTACTGACTCCATACAACTGGTGAGATATAGTGTGTGTGTGTGTGTGTGTGTGTGTGTGTGTGTGTGTGAGTGCAGAGTATGGTATTGAGCCACGGAATTCCAAAGTTTACTATGAATTAAAATGAATATCTCACAAGAAAAAAGGACATTTGCATGGATGGTGTGAGTAGCCCGCAATATATAACTAATGAGGAATTAAAAAAAAGAAAATAAGTAAGTCACCAAAGAAAGATATGATAGGAAGTTAAGACAGGTTGGTTACAAGGTGAGTCCCACAGATCAAAATTAATAAACCAGTGTGTACTGCTATTACCCTCACAAAGCCAGAGGTAAGTGAGGAAGGCCTCCAAGAATATTGGATAGATTCTCTGTTGTAACTTATAGAAAGACATTGACAAGATTAACTAGGTTGGCTCAATGACAAAACACATGGGTGTGGACTAATAAGCTGTGGTTTGAAGAGGACTCAAAGGCACATAGTATCTAGAATTTCTGCTAGCTAATGTAAGGCTCAGAATGAGGTGGAAAGTCATGGACTACATAAATAATTTGCAAATTGGTTGATTCATGTACTCACCTGAACACCTACAACAGAGGGGAGAAGAAATATATCTTTCCTCACTTTTATAAGAATTCTTAGTTGTTCTAGATGTGAAAATCAGGAGAGAGGTTCCTCAGAGATCCCCCTCTCTTCTCCCCTTCTCTGTCCCTGCTTCTTTGTGTCTCTGTCTCTGTCTCTCTCTCTGTCTCTGTCTTTCTCTCTGTCTCTCTCACACATACACAAACACACACTCATGCATGCACATGTACACAAACTGGGGGAAGAAGAAGGATTACTATTTTCCACCCAATCTTGTGTGTACTTCAAAAGACAACTTGATTAAAATGTCTTGTCAAGTAGTCATTTCTAGCACCTTGTAATGCAAGTCTGAACCCTGATTATCTGGATAGCTCATCAGGCTAACATACCTGTGTTCAAACTTTAGGCAGTGTTTTAACCTACAGGAAAATGTCTTTGTAATGGGGTGGTGATAACTGGTGAGCTAAAGGGGCAGCAGCATCACCTATGATATTGCTAGTGAGTAAAACAAGAAGTGGAGAAAATAGTACTAAGGCAGTAACTTAAGCAATGAACACAAATGTAGCAAAAGCGTTGAAAATAATTAAACTAAGTACCACCACAGTTTTAAATTAACTGAATTCATGTGGACTTACTGAACACCTAATGTGTATCTAGGAAAGTGTTGTTTTTTCCTTTAAACAGTGTTATATTCTAAGAAAACAAAGTAGAGCATTATGCTGGGCCAAGCATTATGGAAAGAAAACCCTTTGCCAGAGAATTATTTTGGATCCCATTCTTCTGCATGGAGTCTTGCGAACAAAATATTTGAATAAATGGTTTTCTAATCTTTTGTAACTTTGAAGAGTCTTAGAAATGGATAAACTATTTTTCTCTAACTTTATTGAGTAGAATATAAATAGAGTTTAATACTTTCATGTGTTTAATAAAATAGAAACAAAGATATTATGTAAGAGAAGGAAAAACAAAGTTTTTGCCTATTGAAGAAGGATATTGTCCATGTTACCTAAAGTGCCTGGAGTTCCTTTTCATCTCAGAGCAGTTCTCTGAAGTACTAGCTATTTAAGTCTTTCTTTTAAGAAACAAATTAATTATTTGTTTATTTTTAATATTCTTTTCTTTTTAAATTTTGAGTTCCAAATTCTCTCCTTCCTTCCTATCTCTCCACCTCCCACTGAAAAGGCAAGCAAAATCATGTCAGTTTTACATGTGAAATGATGTGAAACATATTTCTATATTAGCCATATCACAAAAAAGGCAAAAAAAATAAAGTGAGAAAATTATGTTTCAATTTGTAGTCAGAGTTTATCAGTTCTCTCTCTGAATATGGAGAGGAGTTTTTTTCGTCATGAGCACTTTGGAACGAATTGTCTTGGACATTGGTATTGATAGTAGCCAAGTCTTTTACAGTTGGTCATCATTACAATATTACTGTTACTGTGCACAATGTTCTACCAGTTTTTCTCCCTTCACTTCACATAAGTTCAAAAAGGTTTTCCCTGAAACCACCAACCTCATCATTTCTTATAGCACAAAAGTTCTCCATCACAATCACATGCCACAACTTATTTAGCCATTCTCCAGTTGATGAGCATCCCCTCAATTTCCAGTTCTTTGACACCATGAAAAATGGCAATAAATATTTTTATACATATAGGTCCTTTTCTTTTTTTCCTCAATTTCTTTGAGATATAAACCTAGTAGTGATATTGCTGGGTCAAAGGGTACATGCATGGTTTTATAGCCCTTTGAGACTAGTTCCAAATTGTTCTCCAGCATGGTCAGATCAGTTTGCAACTAAACCAAGAGTTTATTAATGTATCTATTATTCCTCATTGTCTCTAACATTTGTCATTTCTGCTAAGTTTGAAGTGGTACCTCAGACTTATATTAATTTACATTTCTCTGATCTATAGTAATTTAGAGGATTTTTCATATGACTATAGATAGATTTGATTTTTTTTTTTGAAAACTGCCTGTTTATATCCTTTAACCATTTATCAGTTTGGGAATGGCACTTATTTGTATAAATTTAACTCAATTCTCTACATATTTGACAAATGAAACCTTTATCAGAGAATATGTATGTGTATAAATATATGTATACACACATATGTATATACATATACCAGGGTAGTCAAGTCTTTTACAGTTGGTCATCATTAGAATATTACTGTTACTGTGCACAATGACCTAACAGATAGATAGATAGATGGATGGATGGCACTTTTTAAAGTAAAATGTCATTTCTCTGATTATCTATTTCAATTTACTCTACTTTTGTTTTGTCTGGAATCATTGATGCTACTCTTGCTTTTTTTAAAAAAAATTAACTTTAGTTGAATGAAATGTAATAGATTCTGATCCATCCCTTTATTTTAACTCTCTATGTATCTTTCTTTTTTCAAATTGTCTCTTATAAACAAAATATTGTTGGATTCTGGTTTTTTATTCATTTTGCTGTCTGCTTCCATTTTATGGATGAGCTCATTCCATTCACATTCACAGTTATGATTACTGTGTATTTCCCTCCATCCCTTTTTCTTCTGTTTGTCAATCTATTTTCCAGGTCACATGTTTTTCTGGTGCAATCCTCCACATTTTCTTCTATTTTTCATCCTTTTGCATTTGTTGTATTGTTTCTTGACATGTCATAGAGTAATTAATTTACACTTGTCCACTTCTAATTTTTAAGGAATTACTTTCTTCAGTGAGCTTTTGTACCCTTTATTTTTTTTTTCATTTGGTCTATTCTGCTTTTTAAGGAGTTCTTTTTGTAAGTAAAATTTTTTGTGTCTCTTTTACCAAGCTAATTATCTTTTCATAATTTTCTTTCATCACTCATTTCTTTACTCAGTTTTTGTCCTGCCACTCTGTAATGGTAATCAGGGAAGGATTTTTTGGTTTTCTCTTTTTGAATGCTAAGGTAATCAAATACCTTTAATGAGACTTGCCTTTCAAATGTAAGGGCAAGTAAAGTGGACTTTTTGTTATCCTTTGTCTTTTGTTTCTTTAATTGAATCAAGAGTCTTTGACCTGCTTAAGAAACAAGAAAGCCTAGTTCACATAGGTTTGAGTTTCACGGGTTGTGACCCTTCAAGAAGCTTCACATGGTTTTGAGTCACATGGTTGTGACACCCTTTAACCCTGAAGAAGTATATATAAACTCAGAGGTTAGCATTTTGCCTTTGGGGGCACACTCATTGAAAGAGTGTTGGTGATGAGACTCTGGGTAACCAACTGAAGGAGCACTTCCCCCTTGTTCCCCTGGCTTTGAAAAACCAAGATGTTAGTGCTTCTCTGGTAACTATGCGTATTGTGATTTTGTCAGACAGAAATCTGTCTGTTGATCTGTTTAAAATGTATACTTGTAATTTCTGTTTGTATTTGCTCCAAAGTTCAGGGTGCCGGCTTTTCACCCTGAACTAAGTGAATGATATGTGGATGTTTAATTAAAGTCAGATTGTTAACCTCTTAAAGTTGCTTTCCTTAGAAAAGCAGATCAAAGAACCTGTGCTAGTAGTCCTCCTCTGTGCTGGTTTTATCGGCTTTATACAGCCACAGTAGTGGCAAGCAGTATTGTTGTTACACACTCTTATCTCTTTCTCTCTTTTGGGATTTCATGTTGGATTTGTGTCCAAGTAGCATTTTCCTTTAAGGTTTTGCTTATAACTTTTTTCACATGGCTATTTTCTGAGTATATGTCTTGGTCTTCACTGCCATCATAGTAAGTTTTTATGGTTAATTTTTTTTCTCATTTTTCCATTCTATTTCTTGAATTTTAACTTTATGTTAAAGTTAGGCTTTGCTCACTTGGTGATGTGGAGGCACTATCCCAAGCCTCTGGCTTTTTCATGCTGCTGTTTTGAGAGCTAATTATGGGGCTAGCAGGGTGTTGGTGCTTCCAAGGTGGTTTGCTCTTGGGAGAGGTGTGGTCATTGCTTTCCTGGTCTGTGCTCTGGTCTTTACCCAGACAAGATACATGTTTCCCTTTGACCACAGAAATTAGTAGTCCTCTTGGCTCTTGGACTGTGACAAAGTCCCTTGCTCTCTTGCAGTCACAAGTACTGGTGTTCCTCTGCATTTTTGAATGGCAGCCCAGAACTTCTCCTGGGCAATATAGTTACCAATCAGCATCGGATGTGCCCAGTGTCAGCAAGAGATCCCTCATAATCTCTTTCTGACCAGTTGTCTGACCCCACTTCTGTTTCTGTGCTGAGAGCTCCAGAAGCTACTGGTACTGCTGCCATGCTCTAAGCTGGCTCCTATCTTGGTGTCACAGGGCTTTCTTGCTGAACTCCTAAGTTGTCTGAGTCTGGAATAATGTCTCCCATGATACTTTGTTGGCTCTGCTGCTCCAAAATTTAACTTGAGGCATTATTTTAAAGTTGTTTGGAGGGGAATATTGGGAGAATTCAGCTGAGTTGCTGCCTGTACTCCACCATCTTGGCTTTACACAAAGATATGTTTTAGTCTTTCTATCTGCATGTACCAGTTTGTTTCTATCTTTCACTTGCATGATAATTCTATGGGAATCATAAGAGATGATGTGACAGGCATTGTTGAGTGATCATTTATACAATATTAAATCATGTTTTATTCATAATGTAATGATATGACACATTTATTAAACAAATATATATATAGCATAATTATGTTTATGTATAATGTATTTTTAATATATTACATATTAAGAGTTATTGTAATTATATATTATCCTACTCTCAAGGAGCTTAAAATCTATTTGAAAGTTAAGAGATAAACAGTTGCATAGATATTTAAAGAGTCAACTAGCTGGCAAAGTGTATATAGAAAGAGCCTTAGAATCAGGAAAGAGTGAGTTCAAATCCTGCCTCATGCTCATTTTCTACATGACCCTGAATAAGTCATTTATCCACTTTCAGATTTAGTTTCTTTATATGTAAAATGGGAATAATAATAGCACCTGTGTCACAGAATTATTGTGTGGTTCCAAAGAGATGAAATGACACAAGCACTTCGCAAACCTAAAGTACTATGGCAATACAAACTACTACCACTTCTGTTAGAGATACTACAAGAGCTATACAAAGGACATGAATGGAAGTGTAGTGTAATAGAATGACATTTGTCAGCTATATAACTGTGGATGAATTACTTTCTGTGGTCATGGGGTAAATCTAGATTAGAGGTATCACACTAGTGGCCTGGGCCACAAAGGGCCAAAACCATATTAATATGTAATTGGAGAATGTTTAACAAAATAAATAAAAATACAACAAAGATGAAGTTCATCTGTGGTTTTCTAAGTAAATACAAAGCTTGTAGTAGATACCTTTCTCTCTGAATTTGACCACACTATCCCAGATGACCATATAGGCAGGAGATGATACAGACTTGAACTAGGATTGTGATCTTGGAAATAGAAGGATGGATATGAAGAATTCATAGGATTTGGTGATTGATTGGTTTTGAAGAACTAGGAATGTAGGAGATTAAGGAAAGAATTAGAATAAACCAATTGAGGAAAACTAAGATAAAACTTAATGTAATCTTAAACAGTTAGAACCTTGTGTGGTTTGAAGAGTGATCCACTCAGACAGAAGTTCATGGTTTTCATGACAGCTGGTGAATTTATCCCTTCTGTGCTTTCTCCTTCTTATTGAAACATTACCTCTATCACTCCAAAGAGGGGTTTCATAAACACTCTTTAATAAAAGCATAACCAATCAGCCACTAAGGCTAAGTTATACCTTACCTGATAGAGTCAAATGAGCATGATCTGTTATAATAGCGTGAATGCCCACTGAACCAGTATATAGTTCAAGGTCATAAAATAAATCCATACCAATCTTTAAAAACATGATTCCAACTAAGAGTGGAAAAGTAATGTGGTAGAATGCTAGATTAAGAATGAGGAAAATAGGGGTTCAAATCCTGCCTTTGAAATTTACTAGCTATATGATCCTGGCCAAGTCACTTTGCCTTTATGTTCTTCATAGCCACTTGAACAGTCTCCTATGGTTTAAAAACAAACAAGCAAAAGACCAACACAAAAAACAACCCCCCCCCCAAAAAAAACCCCTCTTTCCCATACAGTGCTGATACTCATACTATATAATACCAAGACCAAAGCCAAAAAGTGTCCTATAGGGTATAAATAGTATCCTTTGTTATGTCTTAGTACGGTATCAATGGGAAACACCTTTTGTTCTCGGTTAGGGCAATTGCATGTGTCTCATTGGGCAAAGGAACAAGCCACTGAGGGCTTCATCAGTCACAACGGACATCTCCTTTTGTGCCTTTTCAGTTCACAGAGACATATTTGAAAACCAGGAGAGAATCAAGAAAAGTGTTAAGAATACACAGAATGATAAGAATCCTATGTTACAGATGAGCAAACTGAATTAATTTCTAAGTGCAACTAGTAGGAAATCTAGGAGAGCTAAAACTCAGGTCTCCTGACTCCCATTTTGTACCCTTTCCTCTCATACTCCTCTCTAGATTTGTTAGGCTTTATTTTTGTCAACCACCTCCTTCTCACACCAATGTAAAGTTCTCCCATTATCCAGATGATTTAATCAGTATAGACAGACAATCTAAAAAAGTCAAGTCAAGAAAAAAAAGCCTTTTCTTCCATAAAAATTTTTATTGTTATTTTCCCCACTTGAATCATATCTGTATAATTGCTTCTGCTCATGGTTTGATTTTGCTGTCACCAAAACATGATCATTGTGGAATGTGATGGATATAGATTATATTGACAAACAGGATTTGACATTCACAGTGTGGTTTGAGGATGTGAGGTTATTGAATGAGGCTATTATAGAAACCAATAAACACAGTCAGGCCCAACCTATTGGTGTGCTTTTTCCTTTCCTGCAAAATGGCTATTTCTGGAAACTCCTGCCTTAGAGGCTGTACAAAGCAGTTCTCTTCATTGATTGAAAAAAATTAAGGACGTATTAAGACAAACTGAAACACAAATAAGGTCTTTCAGGCCTATCAAAGGAAATCTAATGATGAGATTTCTTCAGGGCACATACTGTCTCTTAGGATTGTGTATCTAACACACACACCCACACATACAGAAACTTTTTAAAAATTGCATTTGCTGCTTTCAAAAGCTGAGATCATTTTTTCCTTCTAAAGGAATGTAAGTAAAGTGTTAGTAAAACATTGAGCTATCTTCAAACCTATATTGAACAAAGAAATAATACCTAAGTAAGAACAAAAAAAAGGCTTAATTCCATTTTATGAATACAGACAATTATGGTTAATTCCATTGCTTTTCACTCTGTATGAAACTAAAATGCCTCATTACTAGTGGTTATTAGATGGAAGTTGCTGTGCCTGAAAAAACCTGCTATAAAGCTAAGTGAACCATCCTCATTACTGTAGTGCCATATCCAATTCAAAATATTTAACTCAATTGCAGTGGCTAGGAATTATTTTTGTAATTCTTCATGTGCTTTGGAATTTCCTGTGAAAATGGATACAATATACCTGCATACAAATTTATGTCCTCATGATATATTTTCAAGCATATAATTTTCTTTTTTCATTAAGCAGATAAAAGCTGTGTTGTCAGTCCAAAGATATAAGTAACAGCATTATACAATCATGTATTTCAGATCTGGAAGCAAACTTAAAAGGTCATTTAGTCAAAGTCCCTCATATGAGAAAGAGTAAGCTACAGTTCTGGATTTAAGGTTTAATAGTGCCTTGCCTGGCATAGACAGGACCAGGATCTAGACCCCCTGAAAGAAGGTTTCATTTCCTCTCGGCTTCACCATTTTATCTTCAACTCAGCAAGTATTTTTAAAGTACCTATTATGTTCCAGGTCTTTTGTTAGGTTCAATGGTTGCATGCATAAAATGAACCATTCCCTACAATCAGGGAACTTATGTTCTCTGGGGGAAGGGCAAGATATAACATGTATAAAGATAATTAAATGCAAAATATATTAAAACAAAACTAATAACTCAGGTGAGTTGGGGAATTGGGAAAGGATGGGGCAACTGAGATAAATATTGAATGGAACTAGTGATTCCAAGATGCAGAGGTAAAAATGAAAGACATTCCAGGTAAATGGGATAATACATATAAAAGGCATAGATGGAGTCAGGCAATGAAATACCACTTATAAGGAACAGCAAGTATGCCAGTGAACATAGAGGATACGATATGTAACTAACAATTTTTGAGAGTCATATCAAGAGGTTTTAAAATGCGAAGAGGTTTGCAGAACAATTTCTGATCCCCCTTTAGCTGTACGTCACTCCACCAAAGAGGACTTTATACTTGGAATTTGTAGCTGAGCTGGACCGTTGCTTTTCTAGAGTGAGATGATAGAATAATTGAAGTTCAGAGCTAAACAGTACTTAGCTAGTCGAAATGTATTATTTTATAAGTTGAGGAACTTCAATCATTCAGCTTCTTAAGACTTGTGGAATGAGGACTATTTTTTTTTTAAATAACTATCATTAGCTCATCATCAACTTTGATATTACCTTGCAGGTAAGGATCCACAAAACCATCTTTGAGAGTTGAAATGGAAATGGGCAGGTACAGGTTAAGTGACTTGACCAAGGTTGACAGTTTCTATGGAAGAATTTGAACTCAGGTCTTTATGACCCCTGGCTCCAGTGCTCTATCCACTGCCACTAACATAATGGATACATGTTGGTTTTAGTTTTGAATGCTTTTTGTCTGCTATTTGGTCTAAAATATGGGAATAGAACTTCTAGTATATTAGATGAGCAAGCCTACACTTTTGAAACTCATGCTTCCCTTGATTTTCATGACATAAAATCATTTTGGTTTTCCTTCATTACAATTAAATAAAATAGTTCAACTATTTAACCAGCTATATTATATAGGTCATTGTGCTAAAGCGCTTAAAATAGCAGCAGCAACAGAAACAACAAAACCCACAGTATGTTCTCAACCTTCAAGGAGCTTAAAGTGTAATGGGGACTGGACTTGGAATCAAAGAACCTAATTTCAAATACTTGGTTTGCCCACCTTGGTCAGTTTACTTAACATCTCTATGCCCCAGCTTCATCACCTTTAAAATGAGAGGTCCTTTCCATATCTAAATCCATGATTCTATAAAAGTCCTAATGGGGAGTATATAACCTGTCATATGCAAATAAATTGGATTTGAGGAACAGTAAAATAAGTTACTCTTATTTCTCTTTTGTTGTTTTCAATTCATCTTTTTATCCCCTAAAAGTGAATATAGCTCCTTGGTTTCTGTTCTTTTCTACTACTACTCTTCAGAAATGATATCGATTAGTATGGCTTTAGCAATGAACTCCAAAAAAGTGACTCCCAAAAAAGATATCTATAAGTGTCATCTCTCTCTAGTGTTTTTCCACACTATATCTATAATGATGAACATCTCCACCTTGTTTCAGAAGGGCAGTGTTTTCAATGAATCAGATACTGTCAATGGATAATTAAGAATGCTAAGACTGCGGAATCGTCTATAATACATGCAAATACTTTGTTAACAATTTTTGAGATGGTAATTAATTGGTGGGATGTAGCACTTTCAGAAATGTAACAGCACCCATTTATGTTAAAAGAAAAGATTTCTGATTTTGTCCCCTTTTATTCATGAAATGAAATAAATTAGAATGCTCTATCATTACTGTCTTAGAATAGTCGAGTGTATTAGCATTTATTTTACAAAACTATTATGTAGAAAATAGAGATGGGGACCTGACAATTTGTCAGTTGACTTTCTTTACTTTTATTACAGAAGAAACTGGGGATAATGAGTAATTTATGAAAATAGAATCACAGTCCATTGCGAGAAATAGTTTTTTTTTTCCTTTCTGTAAATGTTTCTCATTCTGTTGTTATTCAGAGGCCATGTTCATACATCACTAGCAAACTAGATGATCCCAGATGGTCTTCACTGGTCAAATGAAATAAAACACTGTCAAATCATCATTTCAGTCTGTGCTGTATAAATGCATCATAACTAGGAATAAAAACACATTTTTCTTCTTTATCTGCTTGCACAAGTTTTTTTTTTTTTTTCCCTTACTGCCACAGTCATCGTCAAGAGGAACATAAATGAAAATTCCCTATACTATATTAAAGATGCGCCCTTCAAGTGTGACCTTCACTTGTTGGAGAGATAATAGTGTACTGGGAAGAGAGCTCTGCAAACTCATTTCAATCACAAAAGCGAAGGTCAACGGACCAGATAGCCATAGGTGTCACTTAACATGAGGCCTCAATTTTCTTATCTTAGGTAATTGTCCTACAGGGTGGTTTAAAAGAGAGTGCCATATTTGTGTCAGTTATATTTTTTATGGTCTTGACCTGTGATTTCATTAATGTGGGGGCATTGTCAACATGGAAATTCCTTCCACCAATGAAAATCATTTATAACTTCCAGTCCTTCAGAGTGGTCTTGAATAGTGTGAGAGGTAGGTGACTTGCTCATGTTTACATAACTCCTAGGTGTCAAAGACAGTGCCTGGCACTGCTTAACAAATGTTTATTCAATTGAATCTTAACTCTAAGGCTGGCAATTTATCACCTCTCATTGCTGTTATTATTATTATAAATTTGGGCTAATTATACTTAGATTGTTGTGAAGAAAGTACTTTGTAATTTGTAAAATAGATTATAGATGTTTGTATAATCTCTTTATATTATTTAATATATATAAATTTATAATATTTATGTTATTCTTTATTTTAATGATAAGTTCAAGCTTTGAACACTAGAATGATTAAACCCTACATTGTTTCTATATTTCATTCTGTTAAAGAGAAGTAAATTTTAATCGTGTGTGATTCTTACTTGTTCTGTAGGATTGTGTGTTTCTTTGGTCATATAGTGTGAAAAATGATTTTTCTTAGTAATCATTATCTTCCCCCTAGTCCCTTCCTCCAAAGTTCAGTTTCTTCTTCAGAAGAACATTACTGATAATGAGATTGCACTGATTCTCCTTATCCTGGTCAAACACCAACCTAAGTCTGAATTGATTTAATCAAAGGTATGGAAGCTCCACGTTCTGCTCAGACTTGTGTAGAGACGGATTTTTCTGTCTGGATAGCCCAAGGCTGGGACTGGTCTGGTATGGTTGGTGGGTAGTCTGATAGAAGAGGGATTTCCTCCCTCTGGAGCTAAAACAATGATGGGGTGATAGCCCCTGTGGAAAAGGCATATAAAGTGGATGCCCCAACCCCCAAATCAAGCTCAGTTCTAGACTGGTTTACTTAGAGAGGCTCAGTTTTTGACTGTAGCCTCCCCTGTATGCCACCAGCTTGACAGAAATAAAAACATGGACTAGGACAACCTAATTGCATTTGTATTTCTTAGATCAAACTCTGCCAGATTGACAACAGATTTACCAGTATGTTGAGAAAGAGACATAAGCAAAGATCAGGTAAGGAGCTTTGGTCATGGCAGCCAAATTAAGCTAAATATTACTATGATATATTAGACCACTTATCACAACAGTGGTTTTTCCAGAATCCCACTTGTTTTTTTAAAATTCCCCATGTTTCATATTTGAAATGCTGATGACATTTTTTTGCTACTTTATATATTTCACTGGCTAGTTTATGTCACTCAATCCCATTTTTTGTGAGTCTATTATTTTCTGCTACTTGTTTGGAAAAACTGTATTTCACTATCATCAATCAATAAGTAACCTTCCCTCTCAAGGGTATTGCCTGATAACTGTGCCTGGCAGCCCTATGGCATCATGAAGATCTTGACAATGTAAAGATGTGAGTAAGTGGAGATTTGATCATGACTCATTTTGCTGGAAATTCTTGAGTCAGATGAGATTAGATATAATAGGACAAATAGTTTAAAATTTAAGTTGTGAAACAGTTAAACTGCAAGAGACATCATGACATAACAGTAAATGGCCAGTCTTGGAGCTGGCAAGATGTGTGTTCCAGTCATCTCTCTGCCACATTCTAGGTCTAGTCATGGGTAACTTAGCTATTCTCTCACTGTCCCCAGGCAAATAAGTAAGAGACAGTTGGTGATCTTTCACCCCAAAGAAGCTGAACTACATGAATTGCAATAATTTCTTATTTAAAAAATTGTCTTGAATTAGGAAATTGTGTGACATTCAAAAATAATTTCAGTTAACTTGACATCTCCTTGACTGCTACATGTTCCTGGAAAAGACCGGAAAAGACCCATCATTTGTTTTAGTGTAATCTTTCACAGATATCCTTATAGGATATTAATTTCAATATCTGAATGGAGTATTAAGGAATGATATAAACATAAAAGGAGAATCAATAGGGGAAAACGCTTAAACTAGGATAGTTTGCCCACTCTGTCATGAGTGACATACAGAGCAATAGAAAATAATTCTCACACAGTTTCTGAAGTCTTTCACTCAAACTCAACATGTCTAATAGAGAACATGGTATCTTTTATCTCCAAATATATTCTTCTTTTGAACTTTTCTTTTATGGTCATTCATCCTATACACTCAATCTTTTGCCAGTATTATTATTTCTACCTTCTCAACCACTCTTGTATAAGTTCTTTCCAAACAACTATTACTCTGGTGCAAGCCCTCATCCCTCATGCCCAAAGTGTTTATCTCCTGCCTCAAATCTCCACTCACACTAGTCCAGCTTCCACTCATCTGCACGAAATGATTTTCCTTAAGTGTAGGTCTGAACATGCACCCCCCACCCCAGCACCACCAGCATCCCCACACACATCCGTTCATTAAACCAGAGTGGTTCTGGTACTTCCAGGATGAAATAGAATGTGCTCTTATTGGCCTTCTAGTCTGGCTCCTTTGTTATCTTCCCACTCTTCTTATGCTTTATTCTCCTTTATGCACTCAGTGATCTAGCAACACTGATCTGCTTGCTATACCTCAATTTGACCCCCATCTGTAGACTTTGTGCCTTTTTGCTGGCTGCCACACATTTATGTCATGAATCAACTCAAATCAAACCTTCTACAAGAGGGGGCAGTGGATAGAGTGCTGAGCCTGGAATCAGGAAGACTAATATTCCTGAGTTCAAATCTTACCTCAGATGTTTATTAGTTGTGTGACTTTGGGTAAGTCACTTAATCACTGTTTGCCTCATTTTCCTCATTTGTAAAATCAACTGAATAAAACCCTCCACTATTTTTGCCAAGAAAACCCCAAATAGGATCAAATGGAGAGATGGATATAACTGAAAAAAATGACTGTAGAACAGCAGGAGATTTTTTTTGCAGTCCTTCTCTTGTAAAAGGTAAGTAAAAGAATAAAAATGAATATAAACAATTAATATCACCAGTGAACAGGTGATAAAGGAGAAGCATTCATATATGCATTACAGGGCAATGAAGGATTAGCAAAGTGGTACTTAGATGCTTAATATGTATAAGTTATCTTGCTTATTACCTCCTATTGTCAAAAATTTTGGAGGAGGAATTGGGGGGTTGTCACCCAAAAGAGGAAAGTTGAAGTTCTAGATGCTGTTATTTAAGGTAAGTTGGCTTCTTGTTTTGGGGGGTTTCTATATATGGTGCTGTAGGGCCTGGTAATGTATTCTCTGTAGTTCTTCTTTTATATCTATGGCATTGTGCTTCATGGGGAATCACAATGGGGAGAGTAACAATGACTCAAAGACTCTAAAGGCACCTAAAGACCACAATGTTTCATGAAGTAGTGAATTATATAGGTTGCTTCTTACTTGGTGTGATTTAAAGGCCTTAAAATGTTTGCCTGCCTCTCAAATGTCTCCCTTCCTAATCCAAATTAATGCCTGACATTATTATCATGACCACAAATTTTGGATACGTACATACACACACACATATATATATATACATACATACATATATACATATATGTGTATACATGTGTGTATATATGTTTACATATATGTATATATCAACATTTATTTTAAAATAAAATGTTGATATGTTCCTTAAATGAGTATTCCAATAGTACCATTATCACATTAGGTATATTACCATATTATATTTTTATAAGCCTTTGTGGTTTTAATTATTAATGATACAACTTATCATTCCATACATCAACATTATGATGTTGTCAAGGTAGGTATTGTTATCCTCCTTAATAGCTAAATAAACTGACATATCTAAAATAACTTCCCCAATGTCCTATAGATAGTAAATAGCATTTTCAAGACTAGAACTTCTTGCTAAGACAAACTCAGGACTTTTGTGAACACATCTACAAAACATTTTTCACACAAATAAAGGCACATAATTGGAGAAATATTAATTGTTCATGGATAGGCCAAGCCAATGTAATAAAAATGAAAATTGTACCTACATAAATTTACTTATGCAGTGCCATACTAATCAAAATACCAAAGGACTATTTCATAAAGTTAGAAAAAGTAATAAAATTAACCTGGAAGAACAAAAGCTCAAGAATATCAAGGGAATCAATGAAAAAAAAATGTAAAGGAAGGCAGCATAGCAGGATCACATTTCAAACTACATTACAAATGGTAATAACCAAAATATGCTTTTCAGTTATGTCCAACTGTTCACAAAGATACTGGAGTGGTTTGACATGTCCTTCTCCAGATCATTTTACAGGTGAGTTACTGTGGCAAATAGGGTTAAGTGACTTGCCCAGGGTCACATAGCTTGTGAAGGTCTGAGGCCAGATTTGAATTTAGGAAGATGAGTCTTCCTGATTCCAAATTCAGTTCTCTATCCACTGCACCACCTAGCTGCCAGAAATAATCTGGTACTGGTTAAGAAACAGAGTGATGAATCTATGCGATCGATTAGGTATACAATATACTGTAGTAAATGACCATAATAATCTAGAGTTTGATAAACCAAAGGATCTAAGCTTTTAGGATAAAAGCTCACTACTTGTCAAAAATTGCAAAAAGAAATGGATGAAAATGGATAAATGATTTAGAAATAAATGATGATATCACAAGCAAATTAAGGGAGCATGGAAAAATGTACCTGTCAGATATATGAAAAGGAAGAGTTTATTACCAAATAAGAGACAGAATCATGGGAAATAAAATGGATAATTTTGATTACATGAAATTAAAAACTTTTGCACAAACAAAATTAAATAGGCAAAAATTGGAAGGAAAGCAGGAAACTATGAAATTTGCAGCAGGGTTCTCCTATAAAAACCTCATTTCCCAAATATATAGGGAAATGTGCCAAATTTATAAAAAATAAGAGCCTTTCCGTGGTTGATAAATTGACAAAGGATATGAACAGGCAGTTTTCAGACAAAGAAATCAATGCTATCAATAGTCACAGGAAAAAAAATGCTCTAAATCACTATTCATTTGGGAAATGTAACTCTAAGATACCATTTCACACCTATCAGAATGGGTAAAAGGACAGAAAAGGAAAAAAATGCCAAATGGTGGAGGAAATATGTAAAATTGGGATTCTAATGGATTGTTGGTGAAATTGTGAACCATTCTGGAGAACAACGTGGAACTATGCCTAAAGAGTGATAAAACCCTTTGACTCATCAATGCTATTGGTAGGTCTATATTCTAAAGCTATCAAAGAAAATGAAAAAAAAAAGACCCGTCTCTATAAAAACAATATCTATAGCAGCTCTTTTTGCACTTGTAAAGAATTGGAAATGAAGAGAATGTCTATCAGCTGGGGAATGGCTGAACAAGTTGTGGCATGATTGTGATAGAATACTATTGCACTATGAGAAATGACAAACAGGATGGTTTTAAAAAGACCTTGGAAGAATTATATGAATTGAAGCAGAGTAAAATGAGCAGAACCAGAAGATCATTGTACACAATAAGAGAAATGTTACAGTGATGATCAACCATGAAAGACTTAGCTACTCTAAACAAGACAATGTTCCATGATAATTCCAAAGGATCCCCAATGAAAAATGCTATACATCTACACAGAGAGAACTGATGAATTCTGAATGTGTATTGAAACGTACTTTTTTTAAGCTTTATTTACTTTTGTCTTTTTTTCTTTTGTAACATAGCTAATATAGAAATATATTTTACATTATTTCACATTTTTAATCAACATTAAATTGCCTGCTTTCTCAAGGAGGGGAGGGCAAGAGGGAGGCATGGAATTTGGAACTCAAAAATTTTTTATAAAGAATGTTGATTTTTTACATGTAATTCATGAATTACATAAAATATATTTTTTTAAAAAGGACTAGTACTTCTCATTTTGGTATAGTGCTTTTCTCACCTAATAGTTTTTCTTAACTATAACACTAGCTGAGCATCAATATAATAGCAAACATTTACTTAGCATCTACTAGATACATGGTTTGGTGCTGTCCAAAATGTCCTGAGATAATGGTAGACAGAACATTAAATGGTGGTGTTAAGACTGGGTAAAAGCTTAATAAGCATAAGGGCCTTTGGTGATTAAGGATAAAATGAGAGCAATATTAGGAAGATAAGAAGCATAAAAATCAGGAAACATGAACATGGAGAGCTCTAGAAGGTTACTTGGAATAGGCTCTATTTGCCATGCTCTCTAAGACCTGTATCCCTTGTGTTGAACAAAAGTCATGACTGAACCATTTGGTTTTCTTGACAGAATTAATAAATCTACAAACATTTATTAAGTGTCTAATATTTGTTAGTCATTATGCAAGGTGCTTAGGATGCAAATAGAAAAGGGGGCCATTTCATTCCTTCAAGAACTTTACATTCTCCTAAAGGTATATGACATATTCAAAGAAAATAGTAAAGTATATACAAAATAAAGGTATAGTAATTGAGGGAGTAGTTACTGCTTGGGGAATCAAGCAGAGCCTTTTGAAAGAAATGGCATTTAACCTGTAACTAACTTAAGTCTTGAGGAAGTGGGGTTCTGAAAAGTTGAGGGAGAACATTCAAGGAATTGAGGGCAGCCTGAGAAAAGTTATGAAAGAGAAAAGTTATGAAGAGATGAAATATCATACATAGGGAATAACAGGTAGGTCAGTTTGGCTGATGTTTAGTGTATCAATGGAAGTAACATGTTATTTTGGAAAAATTGTGTGGAGTCATACTCTGAAGGGCTTTAAATATCAAAACAATTTTGAATTTTATTCTGAGGTCAATGACTAACTAAAACTTCTTAAATAAAAGAATGACATAGCCAAATTGTGCTTTATGAAAAACAATTTGGAGACTGGGTAGAAGACAGATTAGAGAGAGGAGATAATGAAGTGAGAAGACTAAAAAGGATGTTACTGAAGTAATCCAGATAAAAAGTGATGAAGACCTAGAACAGGATGATGGTGTTGTAAAAAAAATTGGACAGATCTAAATAATATTTAGGATGTAGAATTGATAAAACTAAGGAACATTTAGTATGGAATGTGAGAAAAAAATGAAGAATTTTTGGCTATAATGCTTCATCACTGGGATTTGCAGGAGCCAGGAAGACAAAGAAAGCAGTAAATCACCACAGCTCTCCCATAGTAACTCCGAACACCCATAAAAGAGTGCCCCCAAACAAATCCTGGAACAGCAGAATCAGCCAAAAGACAAGGTGAAACCATCTTTTAGCCCAAGAAACTTGGAAGATCAGCAAGAAAGGTCTGTCTCAGTTGGGTAAAAGAAGAGCACTGGCCAGGACAGGAAGTGTCTCAGCAAAACAGCAGTGAGCCCCACCTCAGCAAACCAGTGGGAGATCTTGAGCCCCAGTGTGATGGAGCAGGCAGATGCCAACATCAGGATCCACCATGTGCCCCAGCATAGCCAGGGGAATTGTTAGACTTCAGCTGCTAGAACCACAGGATGCTACAGTTTAGCTCTGGCAAACAGGAATTTACCAATGGCTAGATCTCCATGTGCTTTAGCACAATCCTGGGCAAACAGGTAGTTTCCAACCCTACAGGTGCCTAAGGAAACAGGTGACTGTCATGGCTGCACCCCTACCATACTTCAGCACATTAAAGAAAAAGGAAAATGATAAATGTTGGAGAGGATGTGGGAAAACTAGGACACTAATACACATTAGTGGAGTTGTGAACTTATCCATCCATTCTCTAGAGCAATTTGGAACTATGCCCAAAGGAAAACAAAATTGTGCATAACCTTTGGTCCAGTAATACCACTACTAGCTCTGTATCCCAAAGAGACTGTTAAAAAAATGGAAAATGACCTACATGTTCAAAAATACTTATAGCAGCCCTTTTAATGGTGGCAAGGTATTGGAAATCAGTTGGGGAATGACTGAACAAGCTGTGGTATATGAATGTAATGGAATATTATTGTACAATAAAAAATGATGAACAGGCAGATTTCAGAAAAAAAAAAACTTTGAAAGACTTGTTTGAACTTATGCAAAGTGAAATAAGCAGAATCAAGAAAAACTTTTACAGAGTATCTGCAACGTTGTGCCATGATCAACTATGAATGACAGCTTTTCTCAGCAGCACAATGACCCAAGACAAGTACAAAGGATTCAGAAAGGAAAATGCTATCCACGTGCAGATAAAGAACTGATGGACTCTGAATGCAGATCTAAGCATACTTTTTTCACTTAGTTTATTCTTTTTCCTGTTTTTTTCTTCTTGATCTGTTTCTTCTTTTACAATTGTAACTAATGTGGAAATATGTATAACCTAGATTAAATTGAGTACCATTTTAGCAAGAGGAGAAGGGAAGGGAGGGAAGGAGAAAAACTCGCAACTCAAAATCTTGTAAAAATGAATGCTAAAAATTACCTTGATGTGTAACTGGGAAAGAATACTATTAAAAAAAAAAGAAAGCTGCATGACGAGGAGAATGTTGGGACCTAAACATAAAAACAAACAAATGAAATTTAGAAGGAAGGGCCAGTGAAGGGGAAAAGATTATGAGTTCTGTTTTTGATATGTTCAGCGTAAGTTGCCCGTGGGATATTCAGATAGCTATACCATCAGATTGTTAGAAAAGTGCAGCTAGAGTACAGGAGAGAGATGACTGGATACACACACACACACACACACACACACACACACATACATGTGTACGTGTATGTATGTATATATGTACATATGTGTGTGTATATATATGAGATTCATCTACATAGAAATGACATAGGAATCAGTGGGAACTCATAAGATCAGTAAAAAAGAAAAAAAAAATGCAAGAAACAATGCATAGTACAGAAATGGATAGGGGGCCCAGACAGAGCAATGCAGTACATCTCCATGGTGACTGAAGATGATGATGAAGGGTCATTCAGTTAAGGAGTAAAAGAACCATAATCTTACAGTGTCACAGAAACCTCAGGATGAGTTCTCTCCTAATTAGGTTAGCTAATTAGTTTTATTACTTACCAAATTTTAGATCAGGTCTGGGGAAGTCAAATCACTTTCCTCATTTAAAATGCCTTTTGGCATGTACTCATAGGTATTTCTGTTAAGCCTCGATTTCCCATATTCTTTTTTTAAATAGTAAAAAAGAAAAGAAAAGAAAACAGATACAAAACAACTAGATTTAAAAATAATGATGTTGAAAATACATTTTTTCCAATTTTTGACTTAAAATTGAATGAAACAAGACAAGCTAAGCATAGACAGTTCCAAATCAGAAGAAAATTGACTAATATCATAGTTGTTGATTTAATAATCAAATGCATATGCACACACATTAACTTTGAAAGTCTTTTTTAGTGAAAGAATACAGGTGAGAGAGAAAAGACCGTTGTAATGCATATGTTCTACTTACTTTTGACCCTAATTAATGCTAATGGCTACAATAAAAATAATGCCAAATCTTATAATTAAGAGTTTCCAAGAAGATTCCATTCTTTCCTGGTAATAGTCAAAAAGAGTGCCACAGTGATTAGAGTAATAGGTTTGTAGTTAGGAATATTTGTTTTCAAATTCCTTTTTCTGACAGTAGCTGGGCAAATCACATAACCTCTCTGTGCTTTAGGCAATTACCTAAGACTAATCTATGAAATACAGATAAATTCCTAAGCTAAAGAATGCATAGACTTTTACTCATGTAGTGTCTCAAGACTTTAGTAATTATAACATATACTAAAATAATAGTTAAGCCAGAGATGAATCTAAAACAGCAAAGTAGAAATATTACAGAACTTGTAGAAGCAGGGAAACAAAGTGATACTTGTGCAATGTTGAGCAAGTCATTTATATTGGGTTTTAGATTCCACATATTTTTTTTAGCTTTCTTTTAAAATTTATTTAATATATTTAGTTTTCAGCATTGATTTTCAAAAGAGTTGGAATTACAAACTTTCTCCCCATTTCTACCCTCCCCCCCCCCACTCCAAGATGGCATATATTCTGGTTGCCCTGTTCCCCAGTCAGTCCTCCTTTCTGTCACCACACTCCCCTCCCATCCCCTTTTCCCTTCCTTTCTTGTAGGGCAAGATAAATTTCTACACCCCATTGCATGTGTATCTTATTTTCTAGTTGCATGAAAAAAAAAACTTTTTTTTGTTTATGAACATCTGTTTTTAAAATTTTGAGTTCCAAATTCTCGCCCCTCTTCCCTTCCCACCCACCCTCCCTAAGAAGTCAAACAATTCAACATAGGCCACATGCGTATCATTATGTATAACCCTTCCACAATCCTCATGTTGTGAAAGACTAACTATATTTTGCTTCTTCCTAACCTATCCCCCTTTATCCAATTTTCTCCCTTGACCCTGTCCCTTTTCGAAAGTGCTTGTTTTTGATTACCTCCTCCCCCATCTGCCCTCCCTTCTATCATCCCCCCTTTTTTATCTTCATCCTCCTTCTTTCCTGTGGGGTAAGATACCCAATTGGGTGTGTATGGTATTCCCTCCTCAGGTCAAATCTGATGAAAGCAAGATTCACTCATTCCCCCTCACCTGCCTTCTCTTCTCTTCCTACAGAACTGCTTTTTCTTGCCACTTTTATGCGAGATAATTTACCCCATTCTATCTCTCCCTTTCTCCCTCTCTCAATATATTCCTCTCTCATCCCTTAATTTGATTTTATTTCTTTTAGATATCATCCCTTCATCTTCAACTCACCCTGTGTCCTCTCTCTCTCTCTCTCTCTCTCTCTGTATATATGTATATATATATATATATATATATATATATACACACACACGTACATACATAAATACCCACACATATACACATATATACACACACACACACACACACACACACACACACACACACATATATGTATGCACATTCCCTTCAGCTACCCTAATACTGAGGTCTCATGAATCATACACATCATCTTTCCATGTCAGAATGTAAACAAAATAGTTCAACTTTAGTAAGTCCCTTGTGATTTCTTTTTCTTGTTCTTTTTCTTGATTAACTTTTCATGTTTCTCTTGATTCTTATGTTTCAAAGTCAAATTTTCTGTTCAGCTCTGGTCTTTTCAATGAGAAACCTTGGAAGTCCTCTATTATATTGAAAATCCATATTTTGCCTTGGAGCATGATACTCAGTTTTTCTGGGTAGGTGATTCTTGGTTTTAGTCCTAGCTCCACCAACCTCCTGAATATCATATTCCAAGCCTTTTGATCTCTTAATGTAGAAGCTGCTAGATATTGGGTTATTCAATTGTGTTTCCACAATACTCAAATTGTTTCTTTCTGGCTGCTTGCAGTATTTTCTCCTTGATCTGGGAGTTCTGGAATTTGGTGACAATATTCCTAGGAGATTTCTTTTTGGAATCTATTTGAGGAGGTGATATGTGGATTCTTTCAATTTTTATTTTACTCTCTGGCTCTAGAATGTCAGGGCAGTTCTCCTTGATAATTTCTTGAAAGATGATATCTAGGCTCTTTTTTGATCATGGCTGTCAGGTAGTCCAATAATTTTTAAATTATCTCTCCTGTATCTGTTTTCCATGTCAGTGTTTTTCCCAATGAGATATTTCACATTGTCTTCCACTTTTTCATTGCTTTGGTTCTGTTTTATAATATCTTGATTTCTCATCAAGTCACTAGCTTCCACTTGCTCCATTCTAATTTTTAAGGTAGTATTTACTTCAGTGATCTTTTGGCCCTCCTTTTCCATTTGGGTAATTCTGCCTTTCAAGGCATTCTTTTCCTCATTGTCCTTTTGGACCTCTTTTGCCATTTGAGTTAGTTTATTTTTTAAGGCGTTGTTTTCTTCAGTATATTTTCCACTATTTTTTGGTGTCTCCTTTAGCAAGTCATTGACTTGTTTCTCATGGTTTCTTGCATCCTTCTCATTTCTCTTCCCAATTTTTCCTCTACTTCTCTAACTTGCTTTTCCAAATCCTTTTTGAGCTCTTCCATGGCCTGAGACCAGTTCATGTTTTTCTTGGAGGCTTTTGTTGTAGGCTCTTTGACTTTGTTGACTTCTTCTGGCTGTATGTTTTGGTCTTCTTTGTCACCAAAGAAAGATTTCAAAGTCTGAGGCTGAATCTGCATGTGTTTTCACTGTCTGGGCATGTTTCCAGCCAACTTACTTGACCCTTGAGTTTTTCAGTGGGGTATGACTGCTTGTAGAGCAAAGAGTACTATGTTCCAAGCTTGGGGGGGGGGGTATGCTGTTGATTTCAGAGCTATTACAGCCAGCTCTGCCACACCAGCACTCCTCCTTCCCCAAGAATCCCCAACCTGGACTGGACTTAGATCTTCAGCAGGCTCTGCACTCCTGCTCTGATCTGCCACTTAATTCCTCCCACCAGGTGGGCCTGGGGCCAGAAGCAACTGCAGCTGTAGTTCTGTAGCTGCCACACCTCTGCTGCCCCCAGGCTGGTGGCTGAACTGCGAACTCTATCCCTCTGTCCCCAGCAGCTTTTCCCACTAACCTTCTCTGTTGTCTTTGGTATTTGTGTGTTGAGACGTCTGGTAACTGCTGCAGCTCACTAATTCAGGGTGCTAGGGCCCGCTCAGCCCAGCTCCTGGTCTGGTTGGTCTGCACGGCCCACGCTGGGCTCTGCTCTGCTCCCAGTTTGTGTGTGAAAGACCTCACCCAGCAACCATCTAGGCTGTCCTGGGCTGGAGCCCTGCTTCTGTCTGCTATTTTGTGGGTTTTGCAGTTCTAGAATTGGTTCAGAGCCATTTTTTATAGATATTTGGAGGGACTTGGCAGGGGGCTCATGCTAGTCCCTGCTTTCCAGCCACCATCTTGGCCCCTCTCTGATTCCACATCTTTTAAATAAAGAAACCAGAAAAGACCATCTCTGAAACTTTTTCCAGGGGCAACAAGGTGGCACAGTGGATAGAGTGCTGGTCCTGAATTTTGAGTTAAAAATCTGGTGTCAGATACTTTCTAGCTGTGTGACCATTGACAAGTCACTTATCCCTGGTTGCCTCAGTTTCCCCATCTGCAAAATATTCTGGAGAAGGAAATCTCAAACCATTCCAGTATTTTTGCCAAGAAAGCCACCAAAGTGTCACAAATGGTCAGCAAGGAATGAAAAATGATTAAATGACAAAACTTTTCCCCCACAGTTCTAAAATTCCATGATTCCAAACATCTAATCTATTCCTCTTCACCACTTTTTTTTTGTCCCCAGTGAATCGGCAAATTTGTACATATTTTCAAAATACTTTACTTTAGCAACAGGAAGAAAAATGTCAAAATTATAATTTAGAAACTATGAGTATTATGTTGTAAGACAGGGTTGGGGAAACTATGACTCCAAGGGCCAAATCTCACTAAATGGCTGTTTTTATATAGATGGGAGCTAAGAATTTTTAAAATGTAGTTTAAAATACAATAAAAAGGTATTTTAAAAATATAAGAGTATTCTAAGCCCATTGGCCACAAAAAGGCGGTGGACCAGATTTGACCTATTGACCAGACTATAGTTTTCTGACCCCTGTTGTGGAATAAATGTCAATCTTTGGCTGGAAGATCCTGTTTCTACAATGTTTTACTGGACAATTAATATAATATGAACACTTAATAAATGCCTGTTTTCTTCCTTCCTCTCTCTCTACCTCAATATTCTAGATATTTTTTTTACATCATGCAAAAGTGAATAGAAAAGCATCTTGTTTCAGGTTGTCAGTGGCAAGACATCTTTCAGAGTGCAGTTACCTGAGTACTAAAACTGGGACATCTTGCAGTTGCTGGAGCAAGAGGAAAAAGACTGCCAATTTTACATTCAAGGACAAATATGGAATGGACACTCCTGACAATGCCTTTCTAGAGTTTAGTAGGCATGTTAGAAACATAGATTCAGGAATAACTGAGCACTCTAAATGGTTCTGGGTTCTTCAAAGGCGAGAGTATAGAGGGAGAAGATGGTCTAGGACAGACTTTTAGTTAAGATCCTGCATCAGTAAGGCAAGATTCATGATCTCGAGGATGACCTATGGTTTGGAATCGCAAAGTAGGAAAAACTCTCTAGGTAGAAGTCAGAGGAAGTATAACATTTATTTAGACAACAGAGAATCCAATCTCAAGACCAATGACTCCAATTCTAAATAGTAATTACATTCCAGAACCAGTAAGCCCACCTCAATGAAGAAACAAGAAAATTATATCACTGTATTATAGCAAGGATGTAAGTCATCCTGTAACCTTCTCCCCTGCTAGGGCCTTCCTGTAAACAATCACTCACAAATCCTAACTGTCTGCTTGCCTGCATCCTCTTCTGCAGTTCTGAAAGCCCTGCAATTCTCAGAGTCCTTGCACTCTCCTGGATTCCCTGGATTCTCAATTCTCCAATCTCTCAATGCTGTAGATTCTCAGCTTTTTGATCTCCGCAACTCTCTTGTCTGCACCCTCTGCTCTGCAGTCTCCCTCGATGCTGACTGCCTCAATGTCTTCTTGATGTCTGCTTCTCAATTCTGTTGCTCTCAGCTCTGCTGCTCTCAGTTCTGCTGTTACCACACTTTGGGCTCTCCTTATATACCATCCTAGCTGGCATCTGATTGACTAGAACTCAGGTCTCTGATTGACTGAATTCATGCATATCTGATTGGCTACAATTCAGTGCACATAAAATTGGCTCTGATTTTAGCACCTCTCCTTAGAGCTCTGAGGGTTTCACATCTCTCAGGACCTAAACAACAAAATGGTGTGGGCCTGTGGCTTAGCACCTAGTAAGTAAAGGGTGAAAGTAAAGGCCCTATTGAATGGGTGGGGAAGATATTTAATCACATTAACACTACAGATCCATGTTTGAGGGTTGAAGATGTCTGAAGAAACAGCAAAAATAAAACAAAAACCCTGAGAATGTGTGGCCAAAGAGGTAAGAGAAGCACCAAAAAAATCTTTCGGAATTCAAAGGAGGAGAGAGTATTCAATAGGAGAGGGTATGTTCACCTAGAGAAGGGTCTCAGTTAGAGAATGGTCAAGAAAGATGTGGACTGATAAAAGACCATTAATTTATCAGTTAAGAGATGAGTAGAAATCTTGTATAGAACATTTTCTTACCATGGTGGGGATAGAAGCCATATTTTAGGGATTGAGAGGGGAGTGGTCAGAAAGAGTAAGCAGCAGGTAGAGACCAACTGTGTCTAAGAGTTTAGCAGTGCAAAGGAGGAGAGATATGGTGGAGTACCTTAAAGGGATCTCAAGTGTTCAGTCAAATTGTTTTGTTGTTTACTTTGTTTCAAACACAGCCAGCTACCTAAACATATTTGTAGGCAATAGAAAAGCATCCAATAGATAGAAAAGGCTTATAGATGAAAGAGAAAAGAAATGATCAATAGAGTAAACTCTTGGAGAAGACAAAAAATTTATGGGAACAAGGGCACCAGCATTTGCCTTGGCAAAGAAAAGGGTCACTTTTCAGATTGAAGAAAAGGTGAATACAATGAAGATGAAGAGGGTTTTGAGGTATGGTGTAGGGAATAGGAGAACATGTAAGATGAATAGCCTCAAATTTTCTCAGTAAAGTACTAAGCAAGGTCATCCACTGACAGGAAAAAAAAGGTGGGGGTGGATTAGGAGGTTTTAAAGAGAGAGGCTAGAAGAATGTCTGCTGCAGATAGTATGATAAAGAGTCAATCAGGAAAATAATAGGATTACTGTGCAGTAGGGAAGGATGAGTTGAGATTAGTTAGATAACATAAATTTTTAGTGGACAGAGCTATATGGTTGCTTGACTTCCTCTGGCATTGTACAGTTGGTTTCTGTCTTTGGGGAATTCATAATTTAATTGGGGACACACAACTAATGCAAATGAATAATTAAAAAAAATCTCAGACAATATATAAGGTCAAAATACCAGAAGATAAATGTAGTATTAAGAGGGAGAAAATGAGAATGAAAAGGAAGGCAGAATGTAGAAGGGGGAAATGTAGCCTAATGGAAAAGGATTCTGAATTCAGATCAGAAGAGGGAGGAATTGGTCATAATTCTTCTCCACAACTTGACTAGTGTATAAATTAATTCAATGCAAAGTTAGTCGTGGTAGTTATATGAGATTCCATGCCATCTTGGGGAGGGAGGGGAGAAAATCTGGAACTCAAAATTATGTAGAACCATCTGTTATAAACTAAAAATAAAAATAAATATTAAAAAACTATAAAAAAAATAAATGTGAGAACTGACACAAACTAAAAAATAAAAAGAGGAGGGAGGATTTGAACTAAAAGACCTCTTAGGACATTTACAGCTCTATTGAATCTAACATATTCTGGAAGACCCCATTCTATATAAGGAAACAAAATAGTAAAAAAAATCATGGTGGAAGATAAGCATGGATGTGAACTTGGATATGATGAACATGGATATGAAGGCTTGCTGCTGTTCTCTCTCTCTCTCTCTCTCTCTCTCTCTCTCTCACTCTGTCTCCTCTGTGTGTGTGTGTGTGTAATAAGACTTAACAATAGGAAGGTATGACAAGATAACAAAGAGCCTTTAAAACTCGATAAAGGATTTAAGCCCAAATATTTGACCCTCTTAAAAAACAAAACAAAAAACAACCACATACAGCCTGGCAATTTTCAGATTAAACTACATATACATGTATATATGTATATATGTATAAGCATATATATATATATGTGTGTGTGTGTCCCTGGGTAATATATATTCTACATATGTATTATGTACTGAAATCCACAGTAATGGGGGAAGACTATGAAAGAATTCTTCCCAATTTTATTTCCTCCCACCTGCACTCATACTTCAGTCATGGCCTTTTAAATTTTGAGATACAGTATTTATACAACCCACTTTGAACAGCCAAACTCTTCATTACTATTGTATCTTTGAAGTATTTGATTATAAGGTTAATAAGGGCCTTACAATTTCTTATATTTGGTAGCTATAGATTTGAGAGTACAGATGCATATGTGTTTGTTGAAAGTAATCTTACACACACTGTGGTCTACTCTGTGACTTAGAAATTTATTTTCTGTTGCCTATTGATGAGGTCAGGGAACCATATGTTTTTAGGGGTGCTTGAGACCCCAAAATACCGACAGGTCCTACTTGAATGAATTCGACTCAAGCCTCACAGGCAAAGAAAAGCAAAGTTTATTAAATGTTTGCCATATTGGGTAGAGTCTTAAGAAATCTCACCATTTGTGATGCTCATTTTCACAAATGGGCCAGATTCTATCTGAAGTAGATTGAATCTGAGCCCCTTCATGGAGGCAAGATGAAACTTATATACAGAAAGATTGTGTGTGTGTGTGTTTGGGGGGTAGCGGGGGATCTGGGGTGGTCCTGGGGTGATGGGAGGAAGGGTTTGGGGGGGGTCTTGAGGAGGAGTCTAAGGAGAATCATGATGGGACTGGGGTGAGGTCAGACTCCAGGAAGGAAGAGAATGGGATTAAGGGTGGGAAGTAGCTGAAGGCTAGTGGAGATAACAGATTTGCGCACAGACATTTTTATAGGAGCAAGGGTGGGAAGTAGCCAGACCCTAGAGGTCTAGGCTAGGTTAAGAATAACCTTTTCATATTGTAAGTGAGGTAACTTGAGACCCAGAGAGGTTCAGTTACTTGACTAATGTTACATAGTAATATTTCTTACTTAGAAAAAAAAAATTGGAAAAACCATAAATGAGATTCCAAATGGTAAAACACACACACACACACACACACACACACACACACACACACACACACCCAGATGGATTTACAAGTAAATTCTACCAAACAATTAAATAACAATTCCCTTACTATATAAACTATTGAAATAAATAAATATAAAAAGAGTCCTACCAAATGTCTTCTATGTTAAACATATGGTTTTGATACCTAAACCAGGAAAAGCAAAAACCAAGAAGGAAAACTATACAGACCAATCTGCCTAATAAATATAGAAGCAAAAAAAAAGTTAAATAAAAGGCTAGCAAGGAGAGTATAAAACTATATCACAAACATCATACACTTTCATCAGGTGAGATTTATACAAAGAATGCAGCACTGGATCAATATTAGGAAAACTCTGAAGTATAACTGATCATGTCAATAACAAAAACAACCAAAATCATATGATTATATCAATAGATGCAGGGGGGAAAAAGGTTTTGACAAAAATACAATGCCAATCCCTATTAAAAACACTAGAAAGCACAAGAACAAATGGAGTCTTCTTAAAATGATAAATAGTATCTATCTAAAATCAAGAGGAAGTATTATTTGCAATGGGGATAAACTAGAAGTTTTCCCAATAAGATCAGGGGTACAGAAGAAGAATTCTGTAATAGACAAAAATTGCTGGGAAAACTGGAAATCAGTTTATCAGAAACTAAGTATAGATCAATATTTCATACCATATACCAAGATGAAGTGAAAAAAGGTATGTGATTTAGACATAGAGTTTGATATCATTAGAAAATTAGGGAGCATGGAAAAATTTACATGTGAGATCTATGAATACGGGAAGAATTTATGACCAAACAAGAGATAGAATAAAAAGATGTAAAATAGATCATTTTGATTGCATGAAATTAAAAAAAGGTTTTTTTTTTGCACCAACAAATCCTATAAAGCCAAATTTTAGAAGGAAAGTGGGAAACTGGGGTGGGGGGGGGTGGAAATCAGCAAGTTTCTTTGATAAAGCCTTAATTTCTCAAATATTTTATGGAACTACATCAAATTTTTAAAGAAAAACTAAAAAGACACACACACATATATGTGCGCACACACACACACACACATATATATATATATACATATATATATATATGTATAAATTGTGGCATGTTATTGTGATAAAATACTATTGTGCTGTAAGAAATGATGAGCAAGATGGTTTCAAAAAAACCTGCAAAGACTTATATGAACTGATGCAAAGTGAAGTGAGCAGAAGCAGGAAACTATTGCACATACTATTAGCAATATTGTAAAGATATCAACATGAAAGTCTTAGCTGCTCTTATGAATGCAGTTATCCAATCTAATTCTAAAGGGGTAATGATGAAATATGCTATCCGTCTCCAGAGAGAGAACTGATGAAATCTGAATGCAGATTAAGGCATACTTTTTTCACTTTATTTTTCTTGTTTTTTTTTTTTTTGCAATATGACTAATATGAAAATGTGTTTTGCATAACTTCACTTGTATACTTGATATAATATTGCTGGCCTTCTCAACAGATGGGGAGGGGTAGGCAATGGTATAGAATTTAGAGCTCAATTTTTTTAAAAAAAAGAATGTTAAAATAAAGTATAAATATTTTCTAAAAAAAAAAAATGACTGTTCCTGCCTGCAAGAAACTCAAAAACTAAACTACCATGAGTACATAGGAGAAAGTAATTTTTTTTTACTGAACTCTTAAAAGAGACTTAAACCCCCTAAATTTTAAATATTTAATGTATAGGAAATATATAGAATTCTAGTCAAATATCCTGCTTGGGGATAGAAATATAGGAATGCACCCTGAGCTATGGCCTTTCTCTGGCTCCACTCAAAGATTGATATTGCAGTCTCTCTTGGAGATGTGGAGTAGGCCCTCACAGATTCCAGACATTACTAATCTAAATAAATTCCTGAAACATGGCCTCCCAGGGTCCCTATGGTAGACTTTAAACTATTATACCTGGTACCAGACAACTCCATTACACATGGACACTACTCCTTACAACTCATTTTTGTTTTTCTTTATCCAGATTCTCCAGTTACCGAGAGGCTTGTTTTACCTACCATAGCTTCATATACAGCCCAACTTGTATTGCTCATCCCACTTGGGGTTGGGGTGTTATGTGTGTGTATTGTGTGTGTATGTATGGAGGGAGAGAGATGGATATATATATATATATATATATAAAATACATAGATTGATATACATATATGTATGTGTATGTATGTATATATGTATGTGTGCATGTATATGTGTGTATATATACACATATATACATATACAAATAAATACACACATTGAGAAAATTAAAAGTAATGAGGGGAAGAGCACTGATTTCTGGGAGTCTTAGAGAGGATATCATGTAAAAGGTAGCACTTGAGCTGAACTTTGAAGGGATCCTAAAAGGCAGTGTTTAGGAGGGAAAATATTTTGTGCATGTAAGATACCCTGTGCAAAGCTACAGAAATGTCAAATGATATGTCAATACATAGGCTAGGTTCTTTAAAATGTAGAGTATGTGAGGGACAATAATGTTAGAAAAAATAAATTAATATTATCAAGGGCAGATCATGAAGGTCTTGCTATGCCTAATAGAAGAATTTGATTTTATCCTAGATGCATGAATGAATCACCGAGCTTCTTGTTTAGAGAAGGACATGGTCATATCTAGGTTTTAAGAATACAAACTTGGTAGTTGTGTGGAAGAGTGGTAGTAGAGTGGAGAGATTTGTGAGAGGGATACAAATTAGAAGGATATTTTCAGAAATGAAGTGAGCATGAATCAGAATAGTTTCCAAGTGCATGGACAGAACAACAAGCTTGTGGAAGTAGAAACTGACAACTCTTGACAAATGATTGACTGTGGGAGGGTGAGAGAGAAAGAAGGTGAGAAGATGATTCCAACATTGGGAAACAACTATATAATGACTTGAGTTGTTGTTTAACAATTGTCAATCAAAATTTGAAAACTATTCTCTCACTCCTAAGTTTTACATCATGTTCTTAAGATCATTTTAGTTGCTAATTAATGGAATCTTGCTGTCTCTTTTTGCCAAGTAATTAAGCATACACCTGTGCTTAAAGTGAAAGTACCTAGAATGGACAGGAAAAAGATTTTGTAACTGATGAGAAAAGAGAGGGGCAAAACTACATAAGACATCATTCTTAATACATGGTGCTCAGGATAAGGTCATCCTAAGGAGAGATGTGATGAGAAATAAAAGAAAAAAAAGCTTTCTTAATAACTTTATCTCTTTTATGAACCTTGTGCTATGAACTCTGTGATCAGCATTGTTCAAGCTTATGCAATTCAAAAATGAAAGGTATACTATAGAATTCAATCCACCCACAGCTCATCTTCTGTGGATAAGAAGCTCCAATCTGCCATGGATGCTAAGATTACTTTTAGCTTCCCATTTAAACAGAGAATGATCTAAGTAATGGAATGGCAATAGTCAATCACTAGGGCAGCTAGGTGGAACAGCCAATAGAGTTCTGGGCCTGAATTAAACACTTACTAGCTGTGTGACCCTGGGCAACCCAGGTTACCTAAGTTTCTTCATTTGTAAAATGAAATGAATAAGAAAATGGCAAACCACTCCAGTATCCTCGCCAAGAAAGTCCCAAATGAGATTGAGACGAGTTGACATAACTCAAATGACTCAACAACAACCTCCACAGAAAATATCACTCTGTTTTCTTTTGTCCTCATTGTCTGGTAGTTAGACTGGTGGAACTTGGGAGGTGATATCAAGTAGCATGAATAATTCAAATGAAATACTATAATTATTCACACAAATGAATATGTCTATATACCCATCAACATTTATGTTGATTTGTTATATATTATAGCAAATGCCTTCAAAACAAAACAAAAAATCATGTTATGACTATTATTTTAGCCATTCACTAACTTCCTCATTTCAATTTTCCTTCATTTTCTCAGCTAATAACTCAATTTTTAAAAATTTTGACTGGCCTAGCTCTTAGAGCTAACAGATAATTTATAACCTTTCTTAGTAGCCATCTCCTAATTGTGAGTTAACAATTAATCTGATGATTATTAATGAGTCCAGATGCATATAACCTTAATTAAAACTTGTACTTTGGCATGGAGAAATGAACTTTTGCAGGAGTAGCAAACAGTGGAATTTCAATGAAGTTGAATTTGAAGTGATATTTTGCAGATCACACACAATGATCCCTTCAAAAAAAACAACCCTGGAGACAAAAGGTTGATATTACAAAACATTAACTACACATTTGAAGGATTTTTTTCTTCAAGAAGAAAGAAAATTACTCTTAATGAAAAATGTAATTATGAAAGATTTTTTTATAAAATTATGTGTGTTAATTTTGTTTTATCATGTGTGAATTAACCAATCCCTTTAGAAAAGCAGTTTCTGCATTATGTTACACATTTTTGTAATTTTTCACATATTTGAATAAAATGATTCTTGGTTTTCTTCTTCACATAATATAAGTAAATATTGATTGGGCACTATACACATCATCTCTACATATCCATCTCCTATTTGGGAGCCAACTGATTAAGTGGTATAGATTGACAGAACCCATCAATTTACCTCCTCCTTCCTCCGAAACACTTTGACATAGATGAGAGCCTATACTTAATTCATCATTAATGACTGACAAATTTGCTCAAGCTAAGGCCTTTCCTCGCTGTGAGCAAACTGCCCATTATCAGTGTTTAGCTCACTCCTCTTTGGATACCTTGATACTGATTCAAACTTCTAATTTAGATTCCATAGCATCATTGTTATTATATTATCACAATAAATACACAAAACTTAAATTTTTGACTTTTGCCATATTCTATGTTTGTCAATCTGCACTTTGATTTTGTCAACATATATCAACTCTGTCTCTCCCCTTCATGTATTGTCTTACTAGAGATCTTCTCTGTCCAATACTGTACCTCTCACTACTGTTCATAACATGCTTTTTTGTCAGCACCATGGAAAACTCTCACCTAGCCCATGTCTCTGATAGGAAAAGGTGACATGTTTATCACATTTTCAGAGAAAGAGAAATCTGGCAATAACAGATAACACATTGGATAACAAACTCAGGATTTAAAAAGATGTTGTCAATAAAATATTGGTCCAATTCTAATAACATAAAACTAATAAAGGTAAATGTAAAACCTTATCCTTACATTCAAAATAGTTTTACATGAGATAAAATTTTAATATTTCCATCAGTCATTAGGAACTAAATATTCTATTAGCACATTATTATCAATATTATCATCTGCCTTTTCATTGGTATCTCAAGCTATTCCCCTTTACTTAAACCAGAGCTTTCTAAACTTTGGGACAGAGTCCCTATAGGACACAAAAAGCTCTCAGAGGGGACTGAAATCAATGGCAAAAATGACATGTTAGAAAATATATAATGTAACCCCTACATAAATACATCCACTTTTTAAAATAGAATGCAAAATTCAAATCAAAGTCAACAAAAATGAAGTTAACATAGCAAATTTGCTCTCACCGGCAGTGAATATAGTACAATAATTATCTAATATAGTATGTACTTTCAAAATCAAATTTGAATTCATTTGTGTTAGATTACAACTTTAATTGGATCTACAACTGCCACCCTCCATTGGTGCAGGCTGATGACACAGACAGTTACATGTTCTGCTTACTGAGTTTGAATATGGAGGGAATAGATTTGAAATTCAATAATCACTGAATGGAAGTTAAAGGTACTATAATGTCTACAATGATTCTCAACCACTCATTTGTTGTTGTTTTGTCATTCTGAGTAGTGTCTGAAACTTTGTGACCTCATTTGGGATTTTCTTGGCAGATACACTGGAGTGGTTTACCATTTCCTTCTTGAGCTCATTTTTACATATGAGGAGCTAAGTCAAACAGGTTTAAGTGACTTGCCCAGAGTAACAAAGCTAATAAGTACGTGAGGCCAGATCTGAACTCAGGAAAAATGAGTGTTCCAAGCTCCAGGCCTGGCACTGTATCCACTGTGCCACCTAGCTGCCCTCCACCCCTTTTTCTAAATTCAACAGAAAAAGCTGCTTCCTCAA
Organism: Trichosurus vulpecula; assembly: GCF_011100635.1. Lineage (NCBI taxonomy): Eukaryota > Metazoa > Chordata > Mammalia > Diprotodontia > Phalangeridae > Trichosurus > Trichosurus vulpecula. The sequence goes on from NC_050578.1 coordinate 174,126,316, forward strand.
CAAAAATGACTACTTAAAAATAAAAATGACTCAAGAATAGTTATAATTGATTGAAATTTTAATAATCATACTCATATTTAGTTGTCTTAATTTTTATTGTCTCTAATGCGTTGAGGGATATGTCACATTATGATGGACAAATAAATCTCTGCTTTGTGGAAAAAATCTAGTGGAGTGGTTGAAACTGTTACAAACAAATACAATAAAGAAAGTTTAAGTGACAAGAATGCAGAATAAATTAAAAAGACCAAATAAAAAACCTAAATCTCAAAAATACAATCCACTAAGTTTATTACTGGTATTCAAAAGTACTATATTTTTGAGGGGGTAAAAAAGGCCATTGTATTCTCTTTGTATGAATGCTTGAGCTACAGATAGAACCAAACCTAATCAGTTGAAATGACATCATGAAGATGAACCTGGAAAATATGTTTGCAAAGCAAGAAATTTTTTTCTAGAGGAAGTTAGATATTTTTAATAATCACAACCTTAAAAACAAAACAAACATATCTCTGACATCAAAACTAATACTTATGTGATACTGTTTAAATTCAATCAGTCATTCAATAAGCATTTATTGAGGACCAACTATGTTCCAGATATTTTGCTAAGAACTGTGGTTACAAAGACTATCATAAGACAGTCACTGCTCTCATGGGGCTCATAATTTACAGAATTAATAATTTTTAAAAGTTGTATTCTATAGGGGAAATGCTATTTTTTTATCTTTAGCTATTTATATGGTTGAAATGATGTTTGGCTAATTATATACAGGGTAACTTCAAGTTGTTCTATTAGATGCCAACATGACAAGATGGAAAATTACCCACCTGTCTGAAGAATTTTATCGTGATTTAATTGAACAACTTACATCATCCTGTTTTATATGACAAGTAGATGAAACAATACACGTACATTTGTTTACAAAGATATTATGTGTTATTGAAACTGATGTTATGAACAATAGTCAATCTGTTACTCTTAGTAATATTAATATTAGTGCCTTATCACAATAGCAATTTATAATTGGAATATTTTTAAACCATAATGATATAATATGGGAAACTTGTATTAGATTCTGCACTGGCAGAGGTTAATGAGTAGCAAAGTTAAATATAGCTCCACTCTATATACATTAGTTTAAAATGAGATCTCTTTTGCAATTTGGAGACATTACATACTTCTCAATCATTTGTTTTAAGAAATATAAGTAAAGAGTAATATGCAATTTTTCCAATTTGTTATAAAAGTTAACAACTTTATTTTAAAATTCCATTAAAAGCAAGATGTTACAAAAATATTTTGGCGATATGGGAGCAGAACACAGGATCCATACATATTGGCCTAAGACATAAGATATACATAAGACACACTGGCTTTCTTGTGTCAAAGTACTTCAAAGGTGTGGGAGAGAGAGAAAAAAATGTTATTTTTCTTAGGGTTAACACTGATGAAAGAAATTTTTTATGTACCAAAAATATCTCCTTGAAATATGAGTGATTGCATTATTAAAAGAAAAAAACAACTAAGTACTTAAAGTCTATTCAAGATCTTCAGATTTGTTCCTTATTCTCAAAAGATAAAAGGTCTATGTAACAAAAAATTATAGAGAAAAGTTTTGCAGAATCATTGATTTTTGTTCAATTAAAAAGAACTGCCCTACAAATGAAAGAGAATAAATACCTGCTTATTAAGGTCTTGCCTTGTCTCCAGAATGATTCTTACTTTATTTTAAAAAACACTGATATTTCTTAATATGGATAGATAAGGGAACTACTTGCCATGAGCAAATATGATATGTTTTTTGCTCAATCTGAATACGAATGGTTAATAGACTTGTCTTATAGTTGATTGTTGTCCTTCATTCTTGAGGAGGACCAAAATGAAGTCATTATGCCAGAATCAAGTTTCAGTGTGTCCTACTTGGCTAATCAGACAAATATGAGCTTGGAATGTTTTACCACAGGCCAGGCACAAATAGTCTATGTGAACATTTGGGGTGGATTCTCTAAATCTGCACATCTTGCATTTCTTTTTGAGATACATCAATTCTGCTTTCCTCATTGAGCACAGCACCTTCTTTGATATGCGCTTGCTATGCTGGGTGGTCCTATACCAGTGTCTCCCACATCTCAAAATTGATTCCAAAGTTCTTCAAAGAGACCTTGTAAGCATCCTTGAGCCTCTTCTTCTGACCACCATGTGAGCACTTGCCTTGAGTGAGTTCTCTATAAAATAGTCTTTTAGGCAAGCATATGTCTGGCATTTGAACAGCATGGCCAGCCCATCAGAGTCCTGTTCTCTGTAGTAGAATTTGAATGCTTGGCAGTTTAGTTTGAGAGGGAACCTCAGTGTCTGGTACCTTATTCTGCCAGGTGATCTTCAAGATCTCCTCAATTTCCTGGCATGGCGCTAGTATACATTTTAGATTTCACAGGCCTTCAACAATGAGATCAACAACATGGCTATGTAGACCTTCAGTTTGGTAGTCATTCTAATACCTCTTCTCTCCCACACTTTTCTTCAGGACCTCCCAAACACTGAGCTAGCTCTGGTGATGCGTGCGTCAACGTGATTATCAATATATACATCCCTGGAAAGTAAACTGCCAAGGTAAGTGAAATGATCCACAGTATTCAAAACTTCTCCATTTGCTGTGATGATGGTTCCACATATGGCTGGTGTGGTGCTGGTTGGTGGAGTACCTGTGTTTTCTTGGTATTAATTGTTAGCCAAATTTAGGAAGGACAAACAACCTCTGTGAGTAGAAACAGGAGCAGCCCCACTGGGGACCCAAATAGAACTGGCCAGTTGGGCAACACAGCTTTTTCTTTCTCTTTCTTCTTTTTCTTTCTTTCTTTCCTTCTGTCTTTCTTTCTTTCTTTCTCTTTCCTTACTTCCTTCCTTCTTTCTTTCTTTCCTTCCTTCCTTCCTTGCTTCCTTTCTTCTTTCTTCCTTCCTTTCTGCTTTCTTCCTTCCTTCTTCCTTCCTTCCTTCCTTTTTTCTTCCTTCCTTCATTGTTTTTCTTCCTTCCTTCCTTTTTTCTTTCTTTCTTTCTCTTTCCTTCCTTCCTTCTTTCATTCCTTCCTTCCTTCTTTCATTCCTTCCTTCCTTCCTTTATTCTTCCCTCCTTCTTCCTTTCTTCCTTCTTGTCTTCCCTTCCTTCCTTCCTTTTTTCTTCCTTCATTTTTTTCTTCCTTCCTTCCTTCCTTCCTTTCTTTTTCCTTCCTTCCTTTCTTTTTCCTTCCTTCCTTTCTTTTTCCTTCCTTCCTTCCTTCCTCCCTTTCTTTCTTTCTCTAATGTAACCATACAAAGTTGAACTAAAATGTTTGGCAAACTTAAATTCCTCTCCCTCTTTCTAGCCTAGTTAAGTTACACATAATTACTTTCTTGCTAGACTATTAAAGACTTTTATAATTTTTATAGACCTTCCTTAGAGTTACAACAATTAAAATTGTAAACAATATGAAGCTTTAAATAGATTATATTGGACCCCAAAACAAAAATGGAATGCAATATGAAAAAATACTGACCATTTTTTCCATTGAGAGTAGAAGCTCATTTTTTCCTTAGATTTATCCAGACACTATCATAATAAATTTTAAATGCCTGAATGCACACACACACACACACACACACACACACATGCACACACACCCATCTCCTAACAATGCTTATCACTATAACATAAAGCCCATTCTAAAGAAATGTAATACTTTCCATTGATGATATAATAATAAATAAGTAATAAATAAAAAATAAACTTATTCTGAAATAACCCTGTTTAAAATTTCATCATTGCTTAATAAAAAAGGATAATCTGCTGAAATTACTTTTTCATGAACATACACTCAAAAATGTGAAGATGATTAAGCATATAAAGTTAACTTAAAAGGGAAAAAACCTAGTTAAGTGACCTTTATATTAACAGCTTTTGCCATGAGTATTATCCATCAGAAGCCTTGAACTTTGGAGATGAATAAGCCCACAGTTAGTGAGTTTCTTTCAATGACATTTCCTGTTTGCCCTATTCTGAAGAATCACATACCGATGCAATTAACTAAGGTAATTGTTACCTTACTAAATAGATGAGCTACATACCAATGCTCAATGAGGTTCGTAAAACAGGTGGCCCAGTTTAATCAGCCTAAGGAACTCATCCAAAACCTTTCACCAATCTGATAACATCTAGTGTTTCAGTCTGCATCATTTTCATACTGTAATAAAGTCTCTTGAGTCTCGAACTTCATTAGAAGTTTAAAAGTGTCTTCCTTTTTTATTTAAAAGGTAAATATGTAGAAACCTTTTTTCTAAACTTGATTTTGATGTAAACTAATCTAAAAGAAAAAGACAGTTAAAACATCTAGTTTGGCAGGGGCATATATCAATGCAACGAATTTAGTGTTTCATATGAATCAATAATTTAACTAATGAAGTGTAGATTGAGGCTGGAGAAAAAAAGGAAGAAGGGAGAAATTACATATAAAATAGATTTTAATTAATTCAATTTATCCCTAGGTATATGCTACAACTATTATTTATAGTATGGACTCCAATGCTAGGAGACCAACAATAACTGGTTCAGTGAAATTCAACTTTGGAGAGATAAAGTTTGACCTAAAGATTAGAACTCCAGACAATGTCAAAGCAATCAGACTTTTAACAAAAAAAAATATTTAGGTATACTATGCATTCACTTCTATCCTAGGAACTGGGTAAGAGTAAGACAGGGATATAAGTTTACATAGTTAATGAGCCTAACATAGCAGTGGATCTAAATTCAGTGACCTTGTGTTCAAATACAGCTCTGACTCTTAATATTCATGTTACCTTGGACTAGTTTCTTAGTGTCTCTGGCACTTGCTCTCCTTATTTTTGAAAAGAAATAATTGAAGGAGATTATCTCTAGGATTCCTTCCAGCATTAATATCTATCAATCTATGACAGGTACAACCCACTAGACATATAAAATACAGATTTAGCTATGATATACAGTGTTATAAGGTAAGTACATCAGAATAAAGATATTATCTGAATTCCTTCTGTAGTTATTAAGGTGTACATAGTATCATAGATTTATAATTTTAAGTGACCTTAGGGAAGTTCAAATCCTTCAATTTGGAGAGAAGGACACTGAGGCTCAGGGAAGTAATGTTATTTACACAAGTTCAAACAATATTAGGAAAATCTTTAAGCCACTATGTGCAAGATGCTGGAAGAGATACAGAATATAATCTTTATCCAAGGAACGTATAACCTAACGGGTTAGATAAGACAAGTAAGCAAATATCAATAAATCAAGGTGAGATATAGTAAAAAGACACGAGGTACAAAATATTTAAGGAAATTCAGAAAATTGAGAGCTAGCATTCATTTGATACACTCATTTGATACAATGAACAATTTAAGAAAGGAAACTTTTGGGGCTAGTCTTTGAAGAATGATTTTGGGTCCAGAAATGAAATGGGTCTTAGAAGACCTATTAGAGACAGGGAAAACAGCATGAGCAGACATAATGACTGACCTTCATATGGGACTCTGAAGTTTATACACACTCAATATACACTATCTCATTTGATCCTGACAATAACTCTGTAAGGTAAGCAAAACAGCTATTATCCTTTCTTTTACAAATGAGAAATTGAAGCTCAGAGAATTTGAGTGACTTGCCTATGATCACATAATTAAGTATCATAGCATGAGATGTTTAATTCAGGTCTCTCCTGAATCCAAGTTCATAACTCTATCCTGTAACCCATAGAGTCTGTCAAAGATTCAATAATCATAGGTGGGTAGAATCCTGGTGCATTCCTCAGACTTCTTAAGTTTTTCAAAGTTGTTTTTACTTTATTTTGTTTTTACAACATATCTACTTTTTGGGGTGGAGTAAAGAAAGGTTGAGAGAGAAAATTTAAATGTGCATTAATTGAACAAAAATAAAATTTAACTTAGAAAAGAATAAGGGAATCATAGATTCTGAAAGTTGGGACTGATCTCAGAGGTGATCTAGTTCAACTTGGTAATATTTCTTTTATAACACTCTCCAACAACTGGCAGATCATCTTTTACTTCGAGCTCTCCAGTGAAGGGCTGCTCACTACTTAGTAAGCCAGCACATTTCTCCTTTGGGCAGTTCTAATGTGCAAGAGGAAAAACATGAGTATGTTCACTGACAAGTCATCAAGAATGGGTAGAGATTAGGTGTGTGGTAGAAAACTATTGAATGAGTTAAAGCCAGCTCTACCAACGGTGCATTAGCATACCTATTTTCCCACGACCCAGCCAATATCAACAAATTCTATCTTTTGTCAACTTTTCTGTAGAATATTTCTAGATGTTAAGCCTGGTCTTTTTTACGTAGCCATGATTCTTTCTTCTTCCTTGCTCTTTCTCCCTCAGTGCCAAGCAGCATAATAGGAATATTGTTGTTTGCTCATTTAGCCATGTCTTCATGACCGTGTGGACCATAGCATGCCAGGCCCTTAACCTGAGAAGCTCATCTTCCAATGTCATACCTTTTAGCATTTTAATATTGTCTGTGAGGTTTTCTTGGGGAAGACACTGCAATAGTTTGCCATTTTCTTCTCCAGTCAATCAACTTTTGCCAGAATTCTCCACTATGACTGTTTGTTTTGGGTAACCCTGAATGCCATAGCTTGTGGTTTTGTTGAGCTATGTAAGCCCCTCTGCTTTGACAAGGCAGTGAGTCAGGGAGGGGATAATGGCAACACCTGTGACAAAAGTGCCAAGTTAGAAGTCTTGCCATATCACTATTTCTGTAAAGTTCGATAAATCACTTAATCTCAGTTTCCTCAGGTGTAAAACTAGATGGTTGGGCTAGATTACCTTTAAGGAAGCTTTTGGCTCTAGATCTTTGATCCTATGAGGTGAATAGAAAGTAATTAGTGGCAAACAGTATTAAAATCTAAGGGGATCAGGAAAAGGTTACAATGAGCCGTGGCACTTTAGCTGAGTTTTGGACGACAAAAGAGATTCCAAATGGGAATATAAGGAGGGAATGCCTTTCACACATAGAGCACACCTATATAGAAGCATGGATTTGGCATATGGAATGACGTGCTTAGTGAAGAGCAAGACAGACAATGTGGCATAGATCAGAGTACACATGAGGGCAAATAATGCACTATATCTAGAAACTGGCTAAGGCTTGACTGGAAAGGAGTTTACATGTCTAAGAAAGGAGTTTGTTTTTAAAGTGAGAAGCAATAGGTAAGAATTGTTACTTTTTGATCAATTGAGTGTCATGGTCAGATATCCATTTGACACCATTATTTTTGTCTGTCGGGTGGATGATGTACTAGAGAGGGGAGAGATGGAATGCAGGGAGACCAATTCAAAGACTATTGAAATTCTTCAGGTGAGAGGTAGTAAGGGCCTGAACTAGATTAGTGGTCATATGAGTAAAGACAGGGTAAGAAATAAAAGAGTTGTTAAGATAGTAATCAATCTTTACTGTGCAGATAATGTTAAGACAAATTTCAACTCACCCCTGCTGATATAATAATAAATTTCAAATTGGTGGAGCTTGAAACAATGAAGTTTTATTGACCCGTATGTTCTGAACTCCTACAACACTTGCTTTAGTGGTGAATAGAAAAAGCCACAGACTTGCAATCAGAAAGATAAGCCACCATCCTGTCACTGACACTATCTTTGTGACCAGGGAGTAATTTCTTTGTGCCTTAGTTTCCTCATGTATAAAATAAGGATATTAATCTGATAGTAGCTTTCTTTTAAAATTGCTACAAGGATCAAATAAGATAATTATCCTAAAGAAGATCTTGGCCTTTTTTTGGGAGAGGGTGGGATTCTACAAGCTCCTTTTGCTACATGAACCTGTTCCCAGAAAATATGGATTATCTGAAATTTATAAATTAAGAACATCAGCTCTATAACATTTTGCAAAACTTGAAGCATTATAAACATGTCAGCCATTATTATGATATTTATAACAAATTAATTATTCTCTTATTTTGATGCTAACTTAGGATCTCTCACTCATGTTACTTTCCCCTTTTATTTTTCTTAGCTATTTTAATAAATAAAAATCCCATATTTTCACCACAACTCTCTTTATTTGGTTGTAGGGATGAGAAAGTGGGAGGGTAAGAGTTCATCTGTGAAAATGATGTCAGGGACAAAACCAAAGTAAAAGGACAGAGGGCATCATCAGGGACAAAATGAAATAAAGTGTTCAATAGTTGGTTTGGAGGAACCATCTCACTTTGACTAGGGTAACAGAAGGGAAGAAAGAGAGAGGCTCTATTAAGAGCTGCAGAGAATTAAGAAAAAATATATGCATATGCATATGTGTGATATGTGTGTATCTATGGTGGAGGGAGAGAGAGAGAGAGAGAGAAAGAGAGAGAGAGAGAGAGAGAGAGAGAGAGAGAGAGAGAGAGAGAGAGAGAGAGAGAAAGAGAGAGAAGGGGGACAGGGAAGGGAAAGAGGAAGGGGAAGGGGAAGAGGGAGGGAGGGGAAGGGGAGCTTGATGCTTTTCCTGCTTTTTAAACATCTCTTTTAAAAGAATAAAGAAGAGCAATGAGGGAAACTCTGTTGGAGAGAATTTTTGTTGTGTTTTTTAGTTCTATAAAACATAATAAAGCTACCTTTTGTTTAGTACCTTACAAAAGTCAGCCTGCTGATTTCAGGGAGACTTAGAGTTATTTTTTTTTAATCTTTCTCATTCATGAGCTGCTATAGCTACAATGCAAAAGTGGCTAGAATTCCTGAACCTACATGTTTTAAGGCCACACAGAAGGGATACAGAATGAATTAGTTGAGCCTAGATGATTTGCAGTCTGCAGCAAATTCACTTGAAGACTTTTTTTCATTTTTTGTATTTATTTAGTATTTAATGTTTCCCCAGTTACAAGGAAAAACAATTTTTAACATTTGTTTTTAAAACTTTGAATGCCAAATTCTCTCCCTTCCTCCCCACTCACCCTTATTGACAAGGCAAGCAATTCTGTATAGGTTATGTATGTGTATTCATGCAAAACATATCCATAATAGTCATGTTGTGAAAGAAAACATAGGCAAAAAAAAAACTCAAGAAAAATAAAGTTTAAAAAATTTGCTTCAATCTCTATTCAGACCCCATCAATTCTTTCTTTGGGGATGGATATCATTTTTCATCCTAAGTCCTTTGGAGTTAACATGGATTGCTGTATTGTTGAGAATAGCTAAGCCATTCACAGCTGATCATCTCACAATATTGCTATCAGTATGTATCCAGTACATTTCACTTTGCATCAGCTTTATATCAGTCTTTCTAGGTTTCTCTGAGAGTATCCTGCTCACCATTTCTTATGGTATAATAGTATTCCTTCATAATTACATACCACAACTTATTCAGCCATTCCTCAATTGATTGGCATCCTCTCAATTTCTAATTCTTTACCACCAGAAAAGAACTGCTATAAATATTTTTGTACATATAGGACCTTTTACTTTTTTTATCTCTTTTGTAGTAGTGGTGTTGCTAGATCAAAGGCTTTGCATGGTTTTATAGCCCTTTGGGCCTATTTCCAAACTGTTCTAGAGAACAGTTTAATCAGCTCTTAACTCTGACAACAGTACATATATGTCTCATTTTCCACCATAACCCCTCCAACATTTGTCATTTATCTTTTCTGTCTTATTAGCCAAAAGGTATGAGGTAGTACCTCCGAATTTAATTTGTGTTTCTCCAATTAATAATGATTTAGAATATATTTTCATATGGCTATATATAACTTTAATTGCTTCATCTGAAACCTGATTATATTTTTGAGGCCTTCGTCAGAGAAACTTGCTTCAGATTTTTTTTCAGTTACTATCGCTAACTGTATTTCCCTCCATCCTATTCCCTCTACCCCAGTTTATTCTATTCTCTCTCTCCTTTCACCCTGTCTCTCCCCAAAAGTGTTTTACTTCTCACTATTCCTTCCCCCTTCTGCCCTCCATTCTATCACCCCTCCTCTTATCATATCACATTTTCCATCTACTTTCCTGTAGGGTAAGATAAATTTCTATATCCCATTGCCTGTCCATCTTATTCCTGATTTGAGCCTTTCTGATGAGAGCATGGTTCACTCACTCGCCCTCACTGCACCTCTCTTTCCATTCATTGTAAAAGCTTTTTTTGCCTCTTTTATGTGAGATAATTTACCTCATTGTATTCTCCCTTTCCCTTTTACCTAGTACGTTCCTCTCTCATACCTAAATTTTATTTTTTAGATATCACCCCTTCATATTCAATTCACACCTGTATCCTCTGTCTCTATATACTCCTTCGAACTACCCTAATAATGAGAAAGATCTTATGAGTTACAAATATCATCTTTCCATGTAGGAATATAAACAGCTTAACCTCATTAAGTCCCTTATGATTACTTTTTCCTGTTTTTCTTTTTATGCTTCTCTTGAGTCTTGTATTCAAAAGTCAAATTTGCTGTTCAGCTCTGGTCTTGTCATCAGGAATGCTCATAAGTCTTCTATTTCATTGAATGTCCATTTTCCCCCCATGAAGTATTATATTCAGTTTTGCTAGGTAGGTGATTATTTGTTGTAATTTTAGCTCCTTTGCCCTCCAGAATATAATATTCCATGCCCTCCAGTCCTCTAAGGTACAAGCTGCTAAATCTTGTGTTATCCTGACTTTGGCTCCACAATACTTGAATTGTTTCTTTTTTGTTGCTTGAAATATTTCCTCCTTGGCCTGGAAACTCTGGAAATTTAGCTATAATATTCCTGGCAGTTTTCATTTGGGGATCTCATTCAGGAGGTAATCAGCAGATTCTTTCCATTTTTATTGTACCCTATGGTTCTAGAATATCAGGGCAGTTTTCCTTGATGATTTCTTGAAAGATGATGTCAAGGCTCTTTTTTTAATCATGGCTTTCAGGTACTCCAATAATTTTTTAAATTATTTCTCCTGGAACCATTTTCTAGATCAGTTGTTTATCCAATGCAATATTTCACATTTTCTTCTATTTTTTTTCATTCTTTTGTCCATGTTTTATTGCATCTTGATTTCTAATAAGGTCATTAGTTTCCATTTGTTATACTCTAATTTTTAAGGAATTATTTACTTCAGTCACCTTTTGTACCTCCTTTTCCATTTGGCTAATTCTGATTTGTAAGGCATTCTTCTCCTCATTGGCTATTTGGACCTCTTTTACTATTTGGCCTAGTCTGTTTTTTAAGATGTTGTTTGCTTCAGTATTTGTGGGGGTCTCCTTTACCAAGCTATTGACTCTTTTCTCATGGCTTTTTTATATCACCCTCATTTATCTTCCCAATTTTTCCTCTACCTCTCTTCCTTGATTACAAAATCCTTTTTGAGGTTTTTCATGGCCAGAGATGAATTCATATTTTCTTGGAGGCCTTGGATATAGGAGCTTTGACTTTGTTGTCTTCTTCTGAGTGTATGTTTTGATCTTCCTTGAGTAATGGCAAGTAAAGTGGGACTTTTTGTTGTCTTTTGTTTGAGTGCTTCTCAGTACTAAGGCAATCAAGTGCCTTTGAGTCTTGCCTTTGTTTCAATCAAGTGTCTATGACTGAATCAGGAGTCTTTGATGACCTATTTAAGTCATAGGAATGCCTAGGTCACATGGGTTTGAGTCTCATGGCTGTGATGCTCTCTGACCCTGAAAAAGTGTGTATATATACTCTGAGGTTAGTATTTTGCTTGGGGCTCACTTATTGGAAGAGTGTTTACATGATTTTGCCAGACAAGACTCTAGGTAGCCTTTAAGGAGCTCTTTAGCTTTGAAAACCCAGATGTTGGTGCTTCTCCCTCTGGTAACTGTGTATTTATTGCTATGGCCAGATAGTTAGAAGCCTTTCTGCTGTTTATATAATTTATATAATTTCTGCTTGTAATTTCTGAAGTTCAGGGTGCTGGCTCCTCCTCCTCACCCTGGGACTGCCACACAGGACTGGGACCCAGATCTGAGTTTGAACAAAGCAACAGATTCCTGTTTCAGTGCCAACAAAGAGACCTCTAAAATCTCCTTCTGATCAGTTGTTTAACTCCCTACTGTCTGAGGACTGGGAGCCCTTGAAAGCAGCCACTGTTACTGCCTCTTCTGCTGCTGGTTATTCAGTCACTTTCAAAGACTGCTGCTGGCCTGCTGGGACTGGGCTGTGCTGGCAGTTCCTGTGCTGAACTGCGCTATATTCCTATCTTGGTGGGACAGACCCTTCCTGCTGACCTTCTAAGTTGTCCCTGGTGTCTGTGCACTGAGAGGTCAGGAAATCACCATAGCTGCCAGCAATTCAGTTGCCCCGAGGTCTGCTATGGGTTTGCTGGGGCCCAGTCTGTGCTGGTACAGTCTGTGCTGGACTGCACTCCTCTCTCAGCCTGGTGCAGCAAACCTTTCTTGTGACTGTGTAAGTTGTCTTGGGGTGGAAATTTGTTTCACTCCACCTTTTTATGGGTTTTGCTGCTCTAGAATTTGTTGAGTCATTTTTTAAAAGTATTTGGAGGGTTTTGGAGGAGAGCTCAGGCAAGTCCCTGCCTTCACTTGGCCGTTTTGACTCTGCCCCTTGCCAATTGAAGACTTTTTAACAGCTGATATATAAAAACACTGGGAAGTTACTCAAAGTAGTCCCCCTCTTCCAATATGCCAAAGCCCCTTTTTCTTTCTCTTAGTCCTTCCCCTGCTTCTTGTTTTAACCCCATTTCTTCTTAGGTTCAATGCCTTGCTCCATCCCATTCCCAAATAAGTCCCTAAATTTCATTACCATTTTGAATTATGCCATATTGCGATAGCTGTTATTATCATGGGAAACCAGATTTTGTGAACCAGAGTTTTTTTTTAATATTTGATTTTAAATAGATAATTCCTCATTTCATTTTGCTCATTGAAGGAAATAGTTCATTCTAGAATTAAAAACAAAAAACAAAGAAACTATCTTCCGGGAACCAAGATGGTGGAGTAAGCAGTAAATCACCATCTTTCCCATATTGACCTCTAAAAAACCAGAAAATAACATCCCAGGAAAAATCCTGGAACAGTAGAGCCAGCAGAAATATGGGGTGGAGCAACCTTTTAGCCCAGGAAAGTTGGAGGATTGGCAAGAAAGGTCCATTTCAATCTAGTCAAGGGGAAGCACAGTCCAGGACAGGAAATGTCCTAGCAAGCCAGCAGCAATACCCACCTCAGTAAACCAGTGGGAGATCCTGAGCCACACTGTGGCAGAGCAGGCAAATATCAACACCAAGACTCTCCATGTGCCTTAGCATAGCCAGGGAAATGTAAAAAAAAAAAAAAAAAAAAAAAAAAAAAAAAAAATGGAAAAATAGAAGAAAAGTTAAAAAAAAAAAAAACAACCAATTAAAAAAAAAAACCCACCCATTTAAAAAAGAAAACTGACCTGGAAGATAGATCTGGGAGAGATAATGTAAGAATTATTGGTGTGCTTTAAAGCCATGATCAAAAACAGAGCCTGGACAGCATCTTTCAAGAAATTATCAAGGAAAATTGCCCTGAGGTCCTAGAACTGAGGGTAAAATGGTGATTGAAAGAATCCAGCAATCACTTTTTGAAAGAGATCCCAAAATGAAAACTCCAAGGAATGTTGTAGCCAAATTCCAGAATTATCAGATCAAGGAGAAAATACTGTCAGAAACAGTTTAAATGTCATAGAGCCAGAGTCATGGTAACATAAGATTTAGCAGCTTCTACATTCAAGGATATAAAGCCTTGGAATGTGATGTTCCAGAAGGCAAAGGATCTTGGATTACAACCAAGAATCAACTATCCAGCAAAACTGAGCATAATCTTTCAAGGGAGAAGATGGATATTTAATTAAATAGAGGACTTCCAAACTTCCCTGATGGAGAAAAGAAAAAACAGACCTGAACAGAAATTTGATCCTCTAATACAAGATTCAAGAAAAGCACAAAAAGTTAAACGGGAAAGAAAACCAACAACAGCATGTTATTCAATAAGGTTACATTGTGTGTAACCATACATGGAAGGAGAATACTTGTAAATCTTGAGAACTGTATTTTTATTATGACATTTAGAAGGGGTATACATAGACAGAGTTGTGGGTATAAATTGACTTTGATGTGATGATAAAAAAGTAAGTGGTAAAAATAAGGATTGTACTGGAAGAAGAGGAAAGGAGGAATCATAAAAGGGTAAATTACATTACATGAAGAGGCACAAAGACCTATTATATTAGAGGGAAAGAAGGAGAGAGGCAAGCATTGTTTTACCCTTACTTTCATTCGATTTGGTTCAAAGAGGAAATAACATACATGCTCAATTGGGTATAGAAATCTATCTTACCGTATAGGAAGTAAGACAGGAAAGAGGAAAGAAAAGTTAGTAATCCTAACTGTTAATGTGAATGGGAGGAACTCTCCTATAAAATGGAAGCAGATGGCAGAGTGGATTAAAAACCAGAATCCTACAATATATCGTTTACAGGAAACACATTTGAAGCAGAGAGATACACACAGAGTAAAGGCAAAAGGCTGGAGCAGAATATTTTATGCTTTAGCTGAAGTTAAAAAAAAGCAGGGATAGCAATCTTGATCTCAGAAGAAGCAAAAGCAAAAAAAGATCTAGTTAAAGGAGATAAGGAAGGAAACTACATCTCACTAAAAGCTACCATAGACAATGAAGTAATATCAATACTAAACATATATGCACCAATTGGTATAGCATCCAGATCCTTAGAGGAAAAGTTAAATGAGTTATCAGAAGAAATAATCAGCAAAACTATACTACTGGGGGGACCTCAGTCTCCCCCTCTCAGAACTAGATAAATCTAACTACAAAATAAATAAGAAAGAAGTTAAGGAGGTGAATAGAATTTTAGAAAACATAGATACAGTAGACCTCTGGAGAAAACTGAATGGGGAGAGAAATGAATATAACTTTTTCTCCACAGTAAATGGCACCTACACAAAAATTGACCACGTTCTGGGGCATAAAACCTTACAATCGAATGAATAAAGGAATATGCCTTTTTCTCAGAGGTACATGGCACATAAAGAAAATAAAATGAGCATGTATTAGGTCATAAAACCCTCAACTCAAATGCAGAAATGAAGTATTAAATGCATACTTTTTAGATCATGATGCAATAAAAATCAGATGTAATAAAGGGCCATGGAAAGATACATGAAAAATTAATTGAGAACTAAATAATCTAATCCTAAAGAATAAGTGGGTCAAACAACAAATTATAGAAACAATCAATAACATCAAGAGAATGACAATAATGAGACAACATACCAAAACTTATGGGATGCAGCCAAAGCAGTTCATAGGGGAAATTAAATACCTAAATAGAAATTCTTAAAATCAAAGGAGAGATTAATAAAATTGAAATAAACAACTATTGAACTAATAAATAACACTAAGAGCTGGTTTTATTAAAAATAACAAAATAGATACAGAAATCATATGAGTATCTAAATAGATGAAGAAAAAGCTTTTGACACAATACAATACCCATTTCTATCTAAAAAACACTAGAGAGCATAGAAAATTTGGGCCAATGTTAGGTGCTTACTGTCCCTTCACAATATTTTTGATGGAGTAGCCAGATTCTGCTTGGCCTTGTCCCAGATTTTCTTGGTTCCTGCCCATGGCTTTTATTTCCCTTGGCATAGCTTCAACCAAAGTATGGGCAAGCTTCAATCTTTCCATTTAGAATTCTGCTGTCTTCCCTTTCCCCTCTCTCATATTCTGCCTATGATCTTCTGTCCCTCCTTCTATCATTGGTCTGTACTCTGTAGGAATTTTCTGGTGCAAGGACCCTGGTCAAGTTATAGTGGTCCTATATTCCTAATAGGAGTATTAGTGTTTGAGTCAGGTCTGCTTATTTGGGCATGTCTTGATTTGAGGGGTCCATCAAATACACTCAATATTTAGGTTTCTTCTTGAGTAATCCTTGGCAGGATAAAGGAGTTCTGCTTTTCTTTCATTTTCAAATTCTGGGTTATTATTTAATTCAGAGACTTTTATAGATCTTTACTGGAGTCTATGTGGAAGAACTGGGATACTCTACAGCCTTTCACGTCACCATCTTAACTGAAAGCTCAGGCAACTTACAAGTGATATTTTTGTCTCTGTATCCCCAATGCCAAGTAGACAATTAACAGTATTTGTTTATTGGTAAATGGCTTCAGTGCAGCAGAAAAATAAATTCATCAAATATTATTATTTTATATAACAATAAAAGCATCAGGAAGACATAAAAAGGGAAAATCCCATTCAAAATAACTAGAAAGCACATAAAATATAAATTATTCAATCAAAGAAGACACATTTGAAACATATAAGTAAAATCTCAAAGCAGTCTTTAAGGAAATAAAGAATGACAAACAACTGGAGGTATATTCATTTTTTCATGGAGAGGCTGAATTAATATAATACAAATTATGATATGATTTAAACCAATAATAGTGCTAACAATAAAGCTACCAATGGGTTAATTTTTAACACTAGATAAAATAATAATAAAATTCACTTGGAGGAAAACTGCTCCAGAACATAGTGCAAAAATATGGAAAAAAATATAAATGAATGGAGTAAAACACTTCAAGAACTCAGATTAGTAACACTCATCAACACTAGTTGATACTGATTAAAAAAATAGAAAAATGTCTAAAGGAAAAGACTAAATAGGCATAAATCAGAGAAATAAATTTCAATAACCCAGAATTCAATGAACTTACAAAAATACACTGACAGAAATTATTGAGAAAATGAGGTAAATATTAAAAACTAATTATAAGGGACTCAATAAGGTCTGATTGTTTACTTCTTATATGTGAAAATGTTATTAGTACTTTTATGACTACCATCATTATTTGGGAAGTTTGAAAGAAAGACGTGGACTGAGATGTGTATGATAAGGTGAGTCTAAAAAAATAAATTGTGTAGGGAGAGATAAAAAGGAGTAATTATCTTGTACAAATGAGGCATGAAAGGAGGAACTGATATAGAAGAACCAAGTTGGGGGGAGGAATGTGTAGTGTTGGAACTTTAATCAGGAATAGGTTAAAGAGGTAACAACACACACACGCGCACACACACACACACAGACCACACACATACACACACACACATACACACACACACACACACACACACACATATATATACATATGGATACAAAAGCCTTCTAAATTCAGAAAGAAATAAGAGGGTAAGGGGATATGGTGAGAGGAGAGGAATAAGGGAGAGACTCTTAGAATGGTGGCTAGGTTAAGGAAAGGACGGTAAGGTAGTGGGTAGAAGTCAATTAGAGGAGTGAAGAGGTATATAGGGTAAATAGAGTGATAAAGATAGCGAGGAAAAATAGGAAGAAGGAAAATATGCAAATGGATAACAGATTAAAAATTAGATTTCAACAATATTTTGCTTTCAGGAAACAATAAAAAATGAGATACACATAAAGATAAAATGAAGTAGTAGTAGAATTTACATAAAAAAGCAGGGTAGTATTCATGATCTCATATCAAGTTAAAGCTAAATTACATTCAATTAAAAAGAAAAATTGGGAATTACACTATGCATCACCAATATTATTCAATATTGTTTCATTTCATTTAAAATTACTAAAGAGTATAAAATACCTGAGAATATATCTATAAGTATACTGACATAACAAAACAGACGCAGGAAATACACTGACATAAACATAAAACACTTTTTATACAAATAAAGTCAGATTTAAATAATTGGAGTTATATTTTTTTGTTTATGAGTAGGTAAAGCCAATTTAATAAAAAAAATGACAATCTTACATAACTAATCTATTTATTCAATGTCATCCAAATTAAATTTCTAAAAAAAATTTACTGTTTTAGAAAAAATAATAAGAAAGTTAATTTGAGAGAACAAAAAGTGAAGAATTTCAAAGAAACTGGTTTGGGGGAGAATGTAAAGGAAGGCAATTTCGTGGTATCAGACCTTTACATTATAAGGCCAGAGCATTGTTGAAATGTAAAGTGAACATTTTTGATTATTTTAAATTATTCATTTCTTGTATAAACAAAATCAAAGTAGCTAAGAGTAGAAGGAATGCAGAAGAAACTTTCATAGACAGTCTTTCAGATAGGATGTGATTGCATTGGAATACTATTGTGGTAAAGGAAATGATGAGTTGCTTGATTTAGAAAAACATGGAAAGACTTGGACCAATGAAGGAAGATGTTATCCATTTCCAGAGAAAGAGGTGACAAATGGAAATATGCATAGTACAATTTTATATACATGTATATTAGCATATGCGTGTATGTTTATGTATGTATATATATAATATCTATATATCTATATATATCCACATTTAATTGTAGCCTTCTTTCGAGGGGTAATAAAGTAAATAAATAAAGTAAAAAGTGCACAGAAGAGAACAAAAGAAAATATGGAAGAAAGCAAAGAAAATCTGGGTTGTTTAGAAAATAATGTGTAGTATTTATTATATAGGTTTTCTTGAAATGGAAATTTATTGTTTCATACTGAATCCTTTCTTGTGTTCTACTATGTACATGGAAATGTTCTTTCTTTTCTTGTTTTGTATTTAAGTTTAAATTGAATAAAAATTTATAACAAAAGAGAAAACTGGAAAGCAGTTAGGCAGAAGCTAGGTTTAAAACATCTTATGTCACATACTTAAAATAAGCTCAAAATAACGCTGCATATAAAATCACATTATTAGATAGATAGATAGAGATATATAGATATAGAGAGAAATTTCAATCAATAAGCATATGTTAAACACCAGTCTTTGTTCAAAGGGGGAAAATATTTTCATTTAATATTTCTGATATGAGTCTGATAGGCAGCATTGTACAGTGGATAGAAAGCTGGCATAAAATCCAAGAAGACTTGGGTTTCAATTTCTGCTTATGTACACTTGCTGGCTATGTGTTTCAGAGCAAGTCACAATGTCTCAGTACAAAAGGCAAGACCAACTTAAAGAAGAGCAGCTAACCAGTAATAACAGAGAGAACTTCCTCTAGTTGGTAATTCCCTGTACCAAGGAAATCACAGATTTAGTCTCTATCTTGATGGATTTGACAAGCAAGATACATAGAGAATGAACACAAATATATAAGACCAAGAGTTATTTCCCAATGCATGTGGCCAAAGTATATAAGAAGACAATTTTCAAAAGAATCACCAACATTTAACAGTCATATAAAGACTATTCTTTATCATTAATAATAAGAGAAATGCGTACCAAAATGCCTCTAAGGTTTCCTCTAACACCCGGAAATTTGGCAAAGATACCAAAAAATATAAATAGTGAAAAGTGGAATGGCCATAGAAAGGAAGGTATCTTCATAAATTAGAGGTGGGGCTATGAATTGGTTTACCTATTAAGAAAAGTAATTTACAATTAAATTAAGATTATGCCTGACTTTGACCCACCATCAGATATATAACCAAAAGAAATAAGAGAGATATCTAGTTTTATATATACCAAAATATTGTTTTAACAATCTGCTAGCAGCTTCTGTGGGGGCGTAAGATCCCCCCCCCACAGCCGGCACCCAGGAGGCTGCCGGCATGCCGGAAAAGCACAGGTTCTTTTTATCTGCTTAAACAAGGAAAGCACAGTGAAGGGGTTGACCAGCTTTCTTTAATCCAGCATTCAGTTAGCATACAGACAACATTCATCTAGTTCAGGGGAAAACGCCAGCATTCAGTTAGCATTCAATTAGTTCAGGGGAGCATATAGGCAAGCATCAACAGACAGGCCAAATACAGATTACAGTTAGCTAGTTCAGGGGAACAAACAACCACCACCCCGAACTTCAGAACTAAATACAAACAAATTACAGAGCAAGGGCTGGCCCAGAGTCACGCTCCCCACCGCTGCTGTGCCAACTGGAAAAGGAAAGAGAGATCTTCAAGCTGCCCTCTTCCCTCTTATAGAGTTCTTCACATCATCAAGCGCTGCCTGAGTGACCAGGGCCGATTGGTTCTTGAGTTGGCCTCTCCCCCTAGCGTAGACTAGGTTAACACCCAATAGGGCGTGGCTCTGGAGCCAACACCTCCCCTCAGCCAGCCCCATGACTCATCACACAGGAAGTTCTCTGCTTCCTGGCATGCTCTCTGGGCTTCCTGCCCCAGAAGAGAAGCAGCAAGCCCGGGGAAAGGTGAAGAGCTTCCCCAAAGATGACCCCACCATTCTGGTTACAAATATTCACAACAGCACTTTTTATAGTAGCAAGTAACTGAAAACAAAGTAGATGTTTATGGAAAGTAAAATGGCTAAACAATTTGTGGTATGTGAATATATTGGGATGTTGTGCTGTAAGAAATATTGAACGTGAATAATTCAGAGAATAATGTGAAAACTTTATTATAATAAAATAGAATCAGAAAACTATATACATTATGACTATAATCATGTAAACAGAAAGAACAAAACTTATAAAGCTAAAAGTTTTGTAATTATAATGACCAAGCTTAACTATCGAGAAGAGATTAGAAAATGCATCTCTTCACTTTCCCTGATGAGATAGATAACCATTAGTGAGGAATATTGAATCTACTGTCAGACATAGTCAATGCATTTGTTGGTATTTACTGAATAGCCTTTCTTTTTCTTTGTAATAAAGGCAGTTTTACTGGGTAGGGGAGTAGGGTAATATGTATTTGGAAATGAATTGATGTGAAAGCTATATATCAATAAAAACAGAAAAAAAGATGTAATTGACAAAGGAACAAACTTCAGAGCCGCTTCTCTAGTCTCACTAAAAGAAGTGATGAGAAAATAACTTAAATGAACTGCTTTGTCATCTGTTTCAGAGGAGACATGATAAATAAGGTATTCTATGCATAGAACACAAGGCTTGGAGTCAGGAAGGCCTGAGTTCAAATCTAGACTCAAACATTTACTATGTGAGCAAATAATTTAACCCTCTGTTTTCCTTAGGTTCCTCAACTACAAGATAAGGACAATAATAACATCTATCTCACAGGGCTATTGTGTTGATCAAATGAAACAATAACTGTAAAGCACATAGCACCATTCCTGGTACATAACAGAAGCTCTATAAATGTTAGCTACATTATTTCTGGCATCATAGATGATTTCTCTTCCAAAAAAAATGGATGCATTTACCTTTCGCCTTTTTATTCTATCTGTGTCAATTTATTGTAGCTATGTATCTATCATCCTGTAATTAGACAAAATTATTGAATGTTAGAGTTGGGACAGAAATTAGAGATCATCTAATTCAAACTTTTCTCTTAAATTGGCAACTCACTTCAAGCTAAAATACAGTTTTGAAAAGTTCAGAACCTTCCAGGGGCTTTTTCCCCCAATGCAACCATAACTGAACTCTCTGCATTGCTAAGGCATATCACTTAGGTGACTTTTCTGTTCCTTTTCTTTACCCCACCCCATTTTCTCGGATCATTCCACAGGGACATGCTAATGGTTATTAACAATAGTTCAGATGCTATGTGACAAGTTAAGAGCTCCAGTAGCAGAGGAAAAGACATGGAGCCAGACAACATCATTTTCTCAAAACGGAAATTCCCACTGTCATGAGTCTATTGAGAAGTCTACAGGATAAATGTATAATCTGAAGGGAAATTTCTCAGCCAGATCACAGTAGGGGCACCTTTACTTTCTGGGCAAAGTGTTGGCATTCATCAAAGCTTTCTATGTCCTGGAGCTCTGTGGAGAGTGAGAATGACTATATAACACAAAATTGAGATTGGGCCATTACTTAGTGGATTTAATCAGCATAAATGACTGAACTGAAAAGTCATACTTGGAAAAGATTTGATTTTTTTACCTTTGATTAGGCCATTTTTTGGCTACTTATGTAGATCATACTAGCAAGGTAATCCACAAAAATCCACTTCATTTTAAGTTACATTGACGTAGGACTATGTTATAGTGGAAAGAATTCTAGCTTTGGAATCAGAGTGCTTGGGTTCAAACAGAACTGATACTTATCTGATTGGCATTTAGTAAGTCATGTAAGTTCACATAAACTTCTTAAAGTACAGATCTGACCATGTCATACCCTCCTTGCTCTATTTAATAGACCCTGGGGATTTACAATTATTTCCAGGATCAAAGATAAAAACCTGAGGCTGACACTCAAAGACCTTCCCAACCTTGCCTCCTCCTATCTTTTCAGTCTTTGTAAACCTTGCTCTCCACCATGTACTCTCTGATCCAGTGACATTAGTCTCCTTGCTGTTCTTTTCCCTTAATAGTATTTTAATTTTTTCCAATCATATGTAAAGATAGTTTTCAACATTCAATTTTGAAAAATTTAAAGTTCCATTTTTTTCTCCTACTCTTTCCCCTCCTCTCTCTCCAATACAGCAAGCAATCTGATACAGGTTATTCAACTACAATCATGTTAAACATCTTTACACATTAGTCATGTTATAAAGGAAGAATAAGAACAAAAGGGTAAAACCATAAGAAAGAAAAAAAACAATAAAACAAGTGAAAATAGTATGCTTTGATCTGCATTCAGACTCCATGGTTCTTACTCTGGATGTGGTTAGCATTTTCCATCATGAGTCTTTTAGAATTGTCTTGGATCATTGTATTACTGAGAAGAGCTAAGTCTATAATTATTGGTAATCACACAATATTGGGGTTGTTGTGTACAATGTTCTCCTGGTTCTGCTAACTTTCTGAAATCTGCCTACTCATCATTTCTTGTGGAACAATGGTATTCTATTACACTAATATATCACACCTTGTTCAGCCATTCTAAAAATTAATGGACATTCCCTCAAATTTCAAATTCTTTGACACCACAAAAAGAACTGTTATAAATATTTTTGTATGCTTGTATCCTTTTCCCTTTTTTATGATATCTTTGGGATACAGAACTAGTAGCTGTATTGCTGGATCCAAGGGTATTCACAGTCTGAAAGCCCTTTAGGCATAGTTCCAAATTGCTCTCCAGAATGGCTGGATCAGTTCAGAACTCCACCAGCAATGTAACAGTGTTCCAATTTTCCTACATCCTCTCCAGCATTTATCATTTTCTTGTTTTGTCATTTTAGCCAATCTGACAGGAGAGATGTGGTACCCAAGAGGTGTTTTGATTTGCATTAGAGCATTTTTTCATATGACTAGAGATATCTTTAATTTCTTCCTCTGAAAACTGCCTGTTCATATCCTTTGACCATTTCTCATTTGGGGCATGAATTGTATTCTTATATATTTGGCTCAGTTCTCTATGTAGTTGAGAAATGAGACCTTTGTCAGAAACACTGACAGTAAAAAAAAAAAAAAGTTTCACTTGGTTGCATTGGTTTGGTTTGTGCAAACCCTTTTTAATTTAGTGTAATAAAAATTATCTGTTTTGCATTTCACAATGTTCTCTATCCCTTGTTTGGACATAAATTCTTCCCTCTTCATAGATCTACCAGGTAAAGTATTTCTTGCTCTTCTAATTTGCTTATGGTCTCAACCCTTATGTCTAAATCATGTACCCATTTTGACCTTATCTTGGTATGGAATGTGAGATTTTGGCCTTTGCCTAGTTTCTGTCATACCATTTTCCAGTTTTTCCAGGGTTTTTGTCACCTAGTGAATTTTTATCTTAGAAGCTGGAGTCTTTGGGTTTATCAAACAGCACATTACAATAGTCATTTACTACTGTGTCTTATGTACCTAATCTTTTGCCCTGATCCATTACTCTATTTCTTAGCCAATACCAAATGGTTTTGTTGATTGCTGCTTTATAATACTATTTAGATCTGGTATGGCTAGGGGACATTCATTTGCTTTTTTTTTCCCCAGTAGTTCCCTTGTTATTCATGATCTTTTGTTCTGCAGATGGATTTCGTTATTTTTTTCTAGATCTATAAATAATTTTGGTAGTTTGATTGGGATGGCACTGAATAAGTAAATTAATTTAGGTAGAATTGTCATTTTTATTAAATTAGCTCAGACTACTGATTAGCAGTTGATATTTTTCCAATTGTTTAGATCTGACTTTATGCATGTGAAAAGTAGGGATGTAAACAGTTTAACCTTATTAAACAACATGTCTTTTTTTCTTTCCTGTTTACCTTTTTTAATGCTTCTCTTGAGTCTTTTATTTGAAGCATGAATTTTCTGTTTATCTCTCATCTTTTTTTATCAAGAATGATTGAAAGGTCCCTATTTCACTACATGTCCATCTTTTCCCCTGAAAGATTATGCTCAATTTTTCTGGGTAGTTGCTTCTTGGTTGCAATCCAAGCTCCTGTGCCTTCCAGAATATCATATTTCAAGTCCTCAAATCCTTTAATATAGAAGCTGCTGAGTTCTTTATAATCCTGACTATGGCTCCTTGATATTTGAATGTTTTTTCTTTCTTTCTGACTGCTTGTAGCATTTTCTCCATGACCTGGTAATTCTGGAATTTTGCTTCATGTTCCTTAGAGTTTTCATTTTGGCATCTCTTTCAGAAGGTGATTAGTGGATTCTTCAATGACTTTTACCCTCTGATTCTAGAATGTCAGAGCAGTTTTCCTTGATAATTTCTTGAAAGATGCTGTCCTGCCTCTTTTTTTTGATCATGATCTTTGGGTAGTCCAATAATACTTAAATTGTCTCTCCTGGATTTATTTTCCAGGTTAATTGTTTTTTAATGAAATTTAAAAAAAATTTCCTTCTATTATTTCACTCTTTTGATTTCTTTGGAATAATTCCTGATGTCTCATAGAGTCTTTAGCTTCCGCTTGCCCAATTCTAATTTTTAATGAATTATTTTCTTGAGTGAGCTTTTGTACCTCTTTTTCCATTTGGCCAATTCTACTTTTAAAGGCCATGTTTTCTTCAGTGGATTTTTTTCCAATTGGACAATTCTATTTTCAAGAATGTTCAGTCAATTTTTGTGCTTCCTTTTCTAAGCTATTGACCCTCTTTTCATAATTCTCTTGCATAACTCTCATTTCTTTTCCCAATTTTTCTTCTACCTCTCTTACTTGATTTTCAAGATCCTTTTTGAGCTCTTCTAAGAAGACTTTTTCAGCTTGAGACCAATTCATATTCCCCTTTGAGGCTTTACATGTAGGCATTTTGATGTTTTCCTCTTCTGAGTTTGTGTTTTGATTTTCCCTGTCACCATAGTATCTTTCTTTTTTCAAGGTTCTTTTCTGTTTCTTATTCATTTTTCAGCCTATTTTGTGATTTTTAAAGTTGAGCTCCACTCCTGGGTGACAGGGGACACTATCCCAAACTTCTTATGCTGGGCGCCAAGGTCCTGGCACCTAACTTTCCACACTGGAGCTTCAGGTGCTTGTAGCTTGCCCACTGAACTGGGAGTGGCCAAGCTTAGTTGTGTCTGTTGTGCTGGGGTTCTGGGGCTTACAATTTGCTTTTTGCACTGGAGCTGGGGGCCTCACTGCTGGCCTGCTGAGGCAGGACTGAGGGGCCTTGCTGATCTGTGCTACCACTAAGAGCCTCTGCCTGGCTTGCCTGGAATTTGTCAGCACTGGGCTGTGCTCCACTTTTACCTAAGTGAGACAGACATTTCCCAAAGTCCTTCTAAGATTTCTTAAACTGGGAAACTGTTTCACTCCATCTTTTTGTGGGTTCTGTCACTCTGGAATCTGTTTAGAGGCTTCATTTAACATTGTTTCTGAGGGAAACTGGGGCAAGCTCAAGCAACTTTTTGGCTTCTCTCTGTCATCTTGGTTCCACTCTCTCCTTGCTGTTTTTACACAAGACACTCCATCTCTGTAACAGGGGCATTTTTACTGGCTGTTCTGCATAACCAGAATTTTTTTCCCCTCCTGGTCTCCATCTCCTGGTTTTCTTTGATTCTTAGCTAAAGAAAATGAAACAGGCTATTTTCAGAAGAAGAAATCAAAACTATGTATAGCTATTTGAAAAAAAATTCTAAATCACTACTGATTAGAGACATGCAAATTAAAATACTTCTGAGGTGCTACTTTCAGATTGACTAACATGACAGGGAAGGAAAATGACAAATCCTAGAGGGAATGCAGAAAAATAGGCACACCACTGTTGGTGGAGTTGTAAGCTAATCCAGCCATTCTGGAGAACAATCTGAGGCTATGTCGAGAGGTCTATAAAACTGTTCATACCTTTTGGCCTAGAAATACAGCTACTAGGTCTATACATCAAAGAAATCAAAGAAAAAACAAACAGTTCTATATGTACAAAAATATTTATAGCAGCTCTTTTTGTTGTGGCAAAGACTTAGAAGTTCAGAGGATGTCCATCAATTAGAGAATGGCTGAACAATTTGTGGCATATGACTGTGGTGGAATACTATGGTTCTGTAAGAAATGACAAGAAATATGATTTCAGAAAAATCTGGGGAGATATATATGAACTGATGCAAAGTGAAGTGAACAGAAGCTGAAGAATATTGTACACAGTAATAGCAATACTGTATGTTGGTCAACTCTGAATGAATTAGCTTTTCTCAACAATACATTTGTCCAAGACAAATCCAAGGGACTTATGATGAAATGTGCTATTTACCTCCAGAGAGAGAAATGATGAACTGAGTGTAAGTTAGAGTATAAGTTTTTTCCACTATATTTTTCTTTTTTTTTTACTGCACAGTAAAAAGTTTTAATTCGGGAATGTGTAAACAACAGAAAAGTTTATAAATGTAGAAAAGGACTCAGCATTGACATTGGGCATAAATGCAGAGCAGAGGAAATCCTAAGAGTAGAAGGGAATGGACTCCATATTCCAGTCCCCTGTGACTAGCAGCAGTTCCTTAATCTTAAAGGGATGGAATTCCTCATGAAAGTCTAGATTCTTTCTGTCACTATGTTTTTTAAAAATTTTTTATTAAGATTTTTTTTTATTTTTAGTTTACAACACTCAGCTTCACATGATCCTGAGTTCAAGATTTTCTTCCCCGCCCTCCCCAAGTCCCTCCCCAAGACGGCATGGAATCTGATATATCTTCTAAATATAACTTCACATTGAACTTATTTACACAATAGTCAAGTTGTAAAGAATTATTACCAATGGAATGAATCATGAGAAAGAAGAAACAAAACAAAACAAAATCAAAAACAAAAATGAAAGAGAGGAAAAAAAAAGGAGAGGAAACAGTTTGCTTCAATCTGCATTCAGCCTCCATAGTTCTTTCTCTGGATGTAGATATCTCTCTCCCTCATGAGTCCTTTGGAGTTGTCTTTGAACATTGTATTGCTGAGAAGAGCTAAGTCTATCAAGGTTAGTCATCACAGAATCCATATATCTGTGGTTGTGTATAATGTTCTCCTAGTTCTTCTCTGTTCACTCAGCATTATATCATGTAGGTTTTTCCAGGTTATTATGAAGTATGTATCTTCCCCATTTTGTATAGCACAACAGTATTCCATTACCTTCATATACCACAACTTGTTCAACCATTCCCCATTTGCTGGGCATCCCCTTGATTTCCAATTCTTTGCTACTACAAAAGAACTGCTATAAATATTTTTGTACATATGGGTCCTTTTCCCACTTGTGTGGTCTCTTTGGGATACAACCCTAGAAGTGGTATTGCTGGGTCAAAAGGCATGAACATTTTTATAGCCATTGAGCATAGCTCCAAATTGCTCTCCAGAATGGCTGGATCAGTTCACCACTCCACCAGCAGTGTAACAGTGTTCCAATTTTCCCACATCCTCTCTAGCATTTATCATTGTTTGTTTTTCAACATGGTTAGTATGGAAATATGTTTTAAATGATTTCACTTGAAAAGCTGATGTCATATTGCTTTTCTTCTCAATAGGTGGTGGAGGGGCTAGAGAGAGGAAAAGAAATTATAATTCAATATTTACAAGAAGAATGTTAAACAAATTTTTAAAAACCCCACTTCCAATGAGAAAGATTTCCGCATCTCTTTTAATGATAGCCCCTTCTATCTGTTAATTTTCTCCAGTTTATCCAATGTAAAACTTATTTGTACATAGTTGATTGCATATTGACTTACCCATTAGCTCTGAGTTCCTTGAGAGATGGGACTGTCTTTTGCTGTATTTTGTGTGTCCCCACTGCTTAGCATAATGTCTGGTATAGTGTAGGCACTAAAGAAATGTTCATTCACTGAGTGACCGACTTCTTGGAGCCTCAGTTTCCTTAACAATAACATGCAAGAGTTGGACTAGATGGCCCATTAGCTCCCTTTTATTCCTCAAAGTATGTCATAGCAGGTGAACATACTAGATTTGGAAACAGAGAACCTGGGTCAAAATGGGTGTTCTTAGGCAAATGACTAAGCCTTTCTAGGTCTCAGTTTCCTCATCTGCAGATAAAAGAGTTTAACCTAGTTCTCTTCCAAGGTTCTTTCAAGCTTTCAGTATATCTGGTGATGATCTGGTAAGCCTCAACTTCTCATTCTCAATGGTAACCTTTTTCCAACTGAGGTTAAATGACCAAAAGTTATAAATAGGTATATTTATGGGGAATGACAATTTATTCCCAAAGTATAAGTATAATCTGTATAAGTTTGAGAACTATAACAGTGTGTGTGTGTGTGTGTGTGTGTGTGCATGTGTGTGCAAGCAATCAGTCTATACAGAGGACCCATGGTGTGCAAAATTACATCACTTTATCTGTATATCCTGGAGCTGGTCTAGCCATGCCTAGTTTCTGTAATATGAATTTCCTTTGTGTCTCCTACAATGTGGATCGGGGTGGTCTCTTTTGTTTGATTGCTTTTAAAAGTGATAAGACTGAGCTGTTCATTCTCTCTTTCTGCCATCTTTGAGGCTGTGCTCTTTTCAGTGACTCCTATCTGCTATGCCCAGCATAAAAGTCTTCAAATGAGTAGGTGAGAGGCGAGGGCCTTGGCTTCCCCTGCTTCTGACTTTCCCAGCTATGAGAAATGGGTCTGGTAGCGTTTGTTTTTCTTCTGTGCTGTTTGTCCTAAGTTTCAGGGGTTGTAGGTGATCCATACAGACTGGGAGTTAAAGCCATGGTGACCTTGGAGTTTGGACTGTAGGCAGTTAAACAAAAGAAGGTAACACCACCCACATGGTAGGTTCCGTCTTAGAACTAAGCATGCGTAGACCAGTCCAGGGTTTCAAATTAATAGGATATTCACTTAAATGTAGAAGAATAATCCATTTAAATGAATGCCAAAAACATGTCACTTGATAATTTGTACATTAATTCCCATAACTAGTCTGACATAGAATAAATGCTTAATAAATGTTCTATCTATCTAGTTCTATCCAAATGGTTTTTTAGTCCCAAGAATTTGATAATTGCATTTTACTTTCCAGAGCACATTGGACTTTCTAGTTATCATAGACTTAAAAGATTGTCTCATGCTTTAGGCCTTTTCAAAATCACCTATCTACTCATAGGAAGACAAAGAAAAGGATATGATTAATATTATCATCAATAAAGTTCCATACTACGAAGAGAAGTACTTTGAATATTAGACAAAATATCATTCCTGTTTTGAATTATATATATGTTCATTATTTATGGTGGCTTTAGAAATTATACTTTTTAACTGTTTTTAGATTTCTTAAATGTTAAGAAAACTTGATATACTAAAATAAGTTATGATAGATATTTTATGTCTAAATCCTACATTTCAAAGACTACTAGATATTATCCATATTATATATACTTCATGTATAATCTCTTATCAGAGATGAGAGAAAGAAAGAGAACATTAGAGAGAAAGAAAGGGGAAAGGAGGGATAGTGACAGAGAGACAAGATAGAAATAGAGAAGAATATCAATACATTTCATTAAAAACAATCAAGAACTTATTAATCATCTGCTATCTATGAGGCATTGTCCTAGATCCCAGAGGCAGAAGTATGAAAAGTGCTTATAGAGTCCTTGACCACAAAGAGCTTATATTATGCCATGGGGGTGAAACATGTGCACAAGTGAGTAAAGCTAAGGTATTTTTATGTGGTATATATAGACTGTGTACTATCTCTTCCAACCCCCACCTGTGTGGGTGAATCAGGTCCTGGAGCTCTGATGTAACTCTCCTTAGGGTTCTAAAGGACTCTTGGAAGCTGAGGTATGCTTTCGGTAAAATTATCACTCACCCAACTGGTTCATCTCACAATATAAGTTTCAAGTTAGCATCAATCCAAAAATCAATCAGTAGTTAATATCTCCTGAAAGTCAGCTAACCTACAATATCTCTTCAATATCCATTGCTCAATTAACTTTAATTAGATTTTATGAAGCCATATCATCTGATAGGGCATAACAAGAAACAAACTATCCTCACCCTCCCAAACAAAGCATATTAAACTGGGATCACATGCTCCTCTACCACTTTAGTCCCTGAAGAGAGTGAATTCACTTAAAGTGGTGGCTACCAACACTTCCTTCTACAATGTTCACATCTAGATATGGTATGGCTGACTATTCAATCACTGCCTTGCTTGAAATATATAGTGTTTCAGTGACTGGAGGATTCACAGCTTGGCTGAGTCAAGGAATTTATTCCTTAGGTCTGGCTCCTCACTGGACTCAACAGCTGCCACTACTAGGAGAATCTGCCATGGACTTCCTTTGGGGCTCTAATAGCCAGTATGAGCTTTTCAAGTTCAAAAGGTCAAAAGTTTACTAAACCTCTGATAATCATTCAATTAATATCTGGAAAGAATACTCACAACCAGGAGGGGGATAGAGGAAACAGGTTCCATGGGTTCACAGCCACATGGCAATCTGAGTAGGGAGAGAAGAAAGCCAAAGCAGCACCTGCTGTTGACACTATCTTACCTCTCTTTCTAGCTGGAGCACACAACATGTCTTCTTCTGTCAAAAGATGCTAAGGTGAAAGATGGAACTTCTATCTATGCCTTTTTTATACACACTCATTTTTTGACTCAGCGGGTAATTGAATGTGTGTTTGTGTTTGTTACCACACAGAAAATTGAAAAGAAACTGTCAAAATATCTGTGTGATGTTTGAATGTCAGGGCAGGTCCCCTCAAACACATCATTTGTTTTCAGAAGTAGTTTTCATGTGGATATTCTGAGTCCTCTCTCCATGCTTTTTTCCAAGGCCTTTCACATGCCTTATGTATGTTTAATTAAAGTGAGATTGTAAATCCCATAAAGTTGATTTCCTTAGAAAAGCAGATCAAAGAATCTGTGCTAGCAGCCCTCCTGTGTACTGGTGTTATGGGTGTTATACCTCCACAGCAGCTGTAAGCAGCATTGTTGTTACAATTCCCTCACCTCCAACTTTCAGAATTCTTATCTTTATTTAAGGGGTAACTTGAGGTGACTCCTTCTCTGATCCCTTCAGTTATTTGTGCTCTCTCCTCATCAATTTTCTTTGCATATAGTAATATTTTAAATGTTGTATCCCACTTCTGAGTCTTAGCAGAATGTATGCTAAGTTTTGGTTTTCTGTCCCTATAGGAAGCTCCCAGTGAAGAACTTCCTCTTAACAGAACTCTGCAAGTTATTGTCCTAGAGAGTTGCCTGGGGGCACTGAGAGGTTGGATGAGTTACCCAGGTCACACAAGAAGGAAGAGGAGGCCAAAGACAGAGACACAGACAGAGACAGAAAAAATCAATAGATTCCATTAAAATTAATCAATAAAAACTTATTAATCACCTGCTAGCTATAAGGCACTGTCCTAGGTCCCAGAGGCAGAAATATGAAAAGTGTTTAAACAGACATTGACTAAAAAGAGCTTACATTCTACCAGTATACTACTATGTTTCACATCACAACTCAAATCCAGGTCTTCCAAGTTGAGGAGAGTACTATGTTGCCTTTCTCAGTAAATGCAGTTGAAGGGACCCCTTTCTGGTCTTTGTCATCAGTGGTAAGTAATGTCCTTAGGAATAAGTTACATCAGAAGCATATTCCAGGAATAAATAATATCTTAATAGTATCTAAAAGATACTATTGGCAGCTCCATTAAGACATCAACCTAATGTGCAAAGAATGAGATTAGTACCATTGAAAGGATTTTGGAAGATAAACATAAAACACTATTCTCTCCTTAGTTACAGTGAAGGCATGTGTAGACCTAGAATTTAATGTGCCCATCCAGTTATCACACTTGAAAATAAAAAGGCAGAATAGTGATTGAAAAGAGACAAGGGCATCCAACTAAAATGGAAGTAGAATAAAGGACTTGCATATAAAAATCCATTAAAAAGCATTAGGAATCTAATTTTTAATGTGGTTTAGAGGATTGGATCTATGAAATCACAAAAAAACTATATAACAGAGACATTGATTTGATAATTAAACCTGGAACTATAGATCAATCCTAGTCAGTCCTTCAAATCTGAGGATTTAAAGAAAAAAAGGGGATAGAGGAAATCCAAAATTGGTGGCAGTATTATTTATCAGTGTCAAGACACATTTAGGACAGAATTTGGGCACTAAAACAGAACATGGCCAGTATATGCACGATAAAGACTATGACAATTTAGTCATATCTACATCATTAAATTATATTTTACAAAGAAACTCTCTAGTTACTATGATCATCTGCCAAGAAAATAACTTCCTTTATATTTTATATTTATCTGTGTCCATGTTGTTTCACTCAAGATAATGTAAAATCCTTGAGGCCAAATACTGTCTTGTTTTTCACTTTGTATGCTCAATCCCTAGGGCAATGCTTAGAACATTTTACTTATTGAATTGACCTTTAAAATAAATATTCAGCAAGAGCTGATAGGAGACAGTTGGGAGACAGAGTCATAGAAGAAGGAAAAAAAAAAACCAAACAAAAGTTATATTTCCTACTAAGAGTAGCAAAGTACATTTTACTTTAAACGTGGTATAAAATGTTTTCCTGGAAAGGTTTAGACCAATGTTTAACTTTTGAGCTTCCTTCTATAGACTTTAAAAACAAAGAAAAAAGGAAAGAAGTCTTTGATCCATTTCATTTACAGAGTTCATTTTCTGTGGTTTATTTGTTATCCTGTCTGAATTGTGCGACAATTATGACTTCATATTTAAAATTAAAAAAAAAACAACAATATTGCTGACTTAACGGGTACTTTATTCTCTTTTACCATTAGTGAAAAGAGAGGGAGAACTGGGAGTATAAATGTGGTATTAGTCTGTCACTTAATTACTGGATAGTTTCTACCAGGGACATATTTTAAACACAGTTGTAAGCTAACTCTCAACTATTTGATTATATTAATTGATTAATCAATTTTAGAGAAATAAAGCACAAGTCAATAGGTGTGTTCTAATCTGTTGTACAATGTATTTCTAATCCCAGAACATTTTGTTATATAATTACTTTGATTTAAAATCAAAGAGCTTTAAAAAGATATTGATCTGCAAAGTTGTTCACTCCCCTTTTCAGCAAGAAAAAAACCCCTAAACTATCCCACATCATTGTATCTCATTATTTAGACTTCACTAAGAGAGAATCTGTGGAAATTTAATTAAAACTTAGCTGGGCTTTCATTTTTGCACTGTCATAGAAGTGTTTGCAAACAAAACGAATGGTGTAAAATTGTTATAAGGAATTTAATCTTATGAGACTGCATGGTTCTCAAGAATTTTAACAGTATTCATTTTGTATTTGGTATTCTTTCTACCAATTTTGCTAAATAACACAGAGAATAATTTTAAATTTAAAGATTCTGAGGACTTTGTATCAGGGAGAGAACTGTGCTAGAATCAGAAGACTGAGCTAAGTTTATGTCTTGACTATGCCACTTAATAGTCATAGGACAGTTGCAAGTCACTGAACCTCTCCATAATGAAGCCATTGACTTTCACAGAAATGTAATTCTATTTTATCTCCCCAAATAAAAAAAATGAAGTTGTCTCATACCCATTGGCCATTTTGAAATAAAATTTAATTTGGATTAATTTGTCTTTTTAAAAAAAATCCTTTCAAACTTAAGAATTGCCTATTAAATTAAATGGCCAAAGAGTTAATTAAGATCACAGTAAGAAAAGGTAGGATTAAAGCTTCTCTAAGATCCTATACAAATCTAATATGTTAATTTTAATAAAACTTCATTTATTTAAATACTTTCAAATTTTTCACTAATTTATTCCTCCTCCTTTGCCTATCCCTGCTTTTAAACAAATACAAACCTATCTATGGGCATATGACTTAGTTTCAATTATTGAGATGGATTCCAAATGTGGCAAGGTCTATTTTGAACTGTTGGGATGTAAGCATCACAGCTGTGTTTTCCTTGGAGAGGATTTCCTTATTTGTAGCTTGTGAAGTTCAAAGGGAGATGATAGAATAGGTAGAAAGTCACTGAAAGCTCAGGTGGTAAGGATTCAAAACAAGATTTTGTTCTGATATTTCAGGTGTTTGGTTGGAAATGTGTTTAGAGTGAAAGCAAGTCTAGTTGGAACTCAAAAACCTGATCCTGCCCATATGAACTTCAAAAATCATGCCCTGCACCCAATGCCTTCATTATCTCATTCCAATGGCATGTGATAAATACTTAATAAATGCTGTCCTTTTTTCCTCACTTCCATCCCTCCTTCTCTTCCTCCCTCTCTCCTTCCCTCCTTCCCTCTCTCTTTCCTTCCTCCTTCCTCCCTCCCTCCTTCCTTCCTTCCTTCCTTCTTTCTTTCCTTCCTTCCTTTCTTTCTTTTTCTTCCTTCCTTCCTTCCTTCCTTCTTCTATTCTGGTGGTGTATTTTGTATTTGTTCCTGGAGACAATAGGAAGCCACTGGAGTTCGTTGCATAGGGAGATGATATGACTGGACCTACATTTTAGGAAAATCACTTTCAAAGCTGAATGGAGAATCAATTGGAATGGGGAGAGACTTGAAGTAGGCTGATTCACCAGTCGGTGTGAGGTGATTGAGGGCCTGCGTGAGAGTGGTATCAGTGTCAGAGAAGAGAAATAAACATTTGTGGGACATCGCAAAGGTG
Organism: Trichosurus vulpecula; assembly: GCF_011100635.1. Lineage (NCBI taxonomy): Eukaryota > Metazoa > Chordata > Mammalia > Diprotodontia > Phalangeridae > Trichosurus > Trichosurus vulpecula. The sequence goes on from NC_050578.1 coordinate 174,161,144, forward strand.
AAATTGGCAGGTGTTGGCAGCAGCTTGGATATGGGGTGGTGATGAGAGATAGTGAGGAATACAGGAGGATGCTTAGACTGAGCCTGAGGAATGGAAGGATGGTGTGGCCCTCTACATAGAGGCTAAAGGTATAAACAGACAGTTCTCAAAGGAAGATTTATAAACTATTAACTACCATGTGAAAGTATACTCTACATCAATAAGAATGAAAAAAATATAAATAAAACCAATTCTGAGGTTTCATATCACACCAGAAAAATTAGAAAATTTAACAAAATATGAGAAGTCAATGTTTGAGGAGCTATAGGAAAACCAGCACTTTGATGCATTGTTGGTGGAGTTGTGCATCATTAAAACAGCCCAAGAAAGCAATATGGAATTATGCAAGCAGAGGATCTAAAACATCTGTACCCTCTGATCCAGAAATTCTATTAGCAGACATATACTTCATGGAGATCAAAAATAAAAATAGAAGCCTCATATACACCAAAATATTAATGGCAGTATATTTTATAGCAGCAATGAAATAGAAAAAAATATGAAAAAATTTATGGTGCATAAAAATAATGGAATATTACAATGCTATCAGGAATGTTGCTCATAGAGGAGCATAAGAAGACCTCTATGAGCTGATGTAAAGTGCAGTATGCAAAACCACGGAGACAATGTACACAATTACTGGGGGGTGGGAAATGTAAGGAAAAGAAATAACAACAAAATAATAAAAATGAATGCTATGAAATTATAATGGCCATGATTAACCATGAAAATAAGATATGTGAAAATACATCCCTCTGTTTTTTGCAGAGGTAAGAAATCATGGATGAGGAATATAAAGTATAACATTATATTTATTGATATGTTGATTGGTTTTGCTAAACTTTTCCTCTCCCTTTCTTTTTCTCTTTTATCATAAGAAATGGTTTTCTGGGAGTGGGTAGGATGAGGCAAATACATTAGATACAAAATATAAATTTTATTGCTAAAAGAGATCAGTGGGAAAATTTGGGATTAAATATATTTTTCAGTATTTCTTCTCTCGATAGAACATAATAATAGCTCTCATGTTATTAATTTTCTTTTTTTAATGGATTAAAAATTTCATATTTCTCTAAGGAATAAAGCACTTTAAATTAAATAATACTTCACACATTGTGCTTAGTTGATATTTTTCCCCCTGCAGGTCCTCCAGGAAAAAAAAAATGTTGCACTTCACCAATTTAAAAGGCTACTGTTATTTAAAAGGATATCTGCTTTGTCAACTGCCAGGGGGATTTTTCTAAAGTATACATCTGACCATAATGTAACATCCTCTCCAACAGTCACCCAACATAGCTCAATTAGCTCCAGCATCTCCTGATTGCATCCAGGAACTTTGTTTGCCATTTAAAGTTTTTCAATCTTCTTATGCATATTCTTTTCTATTTAATATATTATCCAGCTGCATCATTCATCTTCTTTTTCCTCAAACAATGTATCCTATCACCCATCTTCATGATTTTGCATTGGCCACCCCTCATGCATGGAATTACTCTGCCAACTTAGGTCCACTTCTTTCCCTGGCTTTCTTTAAGTCTCAGCTGGTATACATGCTTGTAATCTGTACTACCTGGGAGGCTGAAGCTGATGGGTTTTTTGAGCTTTGGAGTTCTGAGCTTTGGCAGGCTGGGATCAGGTATCTGTTCTAAGTTCTGAAATAATGTCATAAATCCTCTAGAGATAGGGACCACTGGATTGCCTGGGGTGTGGTGAACTGGCCCCTGTCATAAATGCAACAATTCAAATCTCTCTTGATAAGAGTAGGTCCAGCCCATTGGTAGCCCCAGTACTACTAGCTTGGCAGAGATGGGAAGATCCAGCCTTAAAAACAAAACAAAACAAAACAAAAAACAAACAAATGAGAAAACAATGTCACCCTGTGCAGAAGGCTTTTCCTGACTCTCTCCTCTCCAAGTGGTCCCCCTTTCAAATTACCTTCCTTCTTCACACCCCTTCTCTCAGATAGTGTTTTTCACTTTAAGACAACTTTTAAAACAAAATTTAATAAAATGTAAAAAAGAGTACTGTTTAAATGATAAAGTTTCAGGAAGAGCTGAGGCTGTTCACAAGGCATACCGACAATAATAAATGTGATGTTTACTTACTTGTTTTTGGTTTTCAAACTGTATTCTGGAAAATAGAAAGATCGGTGAAGAGAAAAAGGACCATTGATCAAGGTAGGCATATAATAGTAGATGTCAGAGAAGAAAGAACTCAACAAATTTTTTCTTATTTCAGTTTCTTTTTCTGCCGAGAAGGATGATCTTTATACTTAACAAAGTACAAGACAAACATCTCGAACAGGAAAGTGAAACCAAGTATGAATAAAGAAATAGTAGAAGGGCAGAAAATTTCCCCAGATGAATGAATTCAAGCCATTAGGCACAGATGAGATACATCCCAAGGTACATACAGAAATAATTATCACATACGATTTCTTAGCCAGTATTGGTAATTTTTGAAAGATTATGAAGAAGTAGGGAATTGGCACTCAAGAAGGGCCAATATCATTCTATTTTTTTTTTTGAGGGGAAGAGAATGGAGTCTCCAAAATACAGATCAGGCAATTTTACTTCTATTCTTGGCAAAATTCAAGAATATATTATCAAAGTGATTGTTAGTGAACTTCTAGAAAGAAGAATTGCCTAGGCACAGAGTCATTAAGAATATATCAGGGCAGATTAGTCACTGTTATTAGTGAGGTTGGGGGGGTGAGGAGAGCAGGCTTATTAGCCAGGTAGAATAGGGGTATGCTCCAGATACTGTTTTACCTCCATCTTAGTAAGACCAGAGACCAAATCTTTTATGCTATTCTTGTGAACAAGATAGAGAGGTGTGCTCAACAGTGGCAGAGGTTTAGAATTGGTTGCATGGCCAAAGTCAAAAAGAAAGATTAATATGGGTCATCTAGAAAAGAAGTCAGTAGTGGAGTTCCACTGGGATCTGTGCCTGTGTTGGGTGCTATTTAACATTTGTCTTAATGACTTGGCTAAATTCATTGATGGTATCTTTTCCAAATTTGCAGGTGACAAAAGTTAGACAGACTAGTAAACATGTTAGATGCTGGACAGGATCACAAAAGATCTCTATGTTCTAGACTGTTAGTATTTTTTAAAGGAAAAATGAGTGGTAAACTACAAATAAAAGATAAGTTAAAAAACAAAAAAAAAACCCCATAAGTCTTGGAGGGGAAATGGGGGAGAGAAAGGGTGAGAAAATTTGGAACTCAAAAACATGTGGAACTAAGGGTTGTAAACTAAAAAAAAAAGTAGAAAAAGAAAAAATGAATAAATAATAGAGTATTTTGTATTAAGCTGCAAGTTTAAAACTCAATGTATCAAGTCTGACTAGATAGTAATACATCTTGGAAAAATGTGGAGGTTTCATGGATTGTTGGCTTAATGTGAGTCAAGTGATCTATACAGCAGCTAAAAAATGAAACGAGTTAGTATGCTACTATAAGTTAAATAGTATCCAGAAAAAAGAATATAGTCCCACAATATCCTGCTTGAGTTAGACTATGTTTGTTTTAACTAAAGTTCAGTTTTCAATATTTGAGAAAACCTTTGATTATCAGGAGAGCATCCAAAAGAGGTTGATGAGTTTTGAAGTCAAGGCATAAAATGATCATTTGAGAAAACTGAGGATGAGCACAGACCTTGGCAACAGATTGGATTGAATAGAGGAAGTGTAAAGAGAGTAAGAAAATTATTTTGTTGCCTAGGGGCAGCTAGTTGGCACCAAGGATAAAGTGCTGGGCCTGGAGATATGAAGACAGATTTTCTGAGTTCAAACCCAGCCTTAGACATTTACTAGCCTTGCCACCTTGGCCAAGTCACTTAACCCTGTCTGCCTCAGTTTCCTCATCTCTAAAATGAGCTGGAGAAGGAAATGGCAAGCCACTCCAGTATCTTTCCTAAGAAAACCCCATGGGGTCATGAAGAGTGAAGCCTGACTGAAACGACTGAATGGCAGCAACAAACAGGTTGTGAGAGTGGATAACTTGGACAATAGTGGCATCCACATAGTGATCAGGAATTTCAGAAGAAGGGGGAAGGTTTTGGGCAAAGATAATGAATTCGGTCTTGGATGACCCTTTTCTCATCTCTGATACAGTAACCACTCTACTATAAGCCTTCAACACTGACAACTGATTTTATTTTGAAAGTCTTTTGGTTGGCCTCTCTCCCCAGGGCATCCATCTTCCACTTAGCTGTCAAGGTAATCTTCCTAAAGCAAAGGGCTTATTGTGTTGCTCCTCTTCCCCATTCAATAAATTCAGGTGGCTCCCTATAAGTTGAAATATAAAATCCTCTGGCATTCCATCTGGCTCCCTCCTACATTTCCAGTCTTCTTACACCTTATTACCCCCATGTCTTCTTTGATCCATTATCATTGGTCTTCTAGATGTTGCTTAAACAAAATAGTCCACCTCCTGAGAGATTCCAGTCATTTTCACCGACTTTCCCTCATGCTGGAATGTGTTGCCTCTTCAGCTTTGCCTCCTAGATTCTCTGGTTTCCCTCAAGTCCCAGAGAAAATCCCATCTTTTAATCAAAGACTTTCTTGATGCCCCTTTATACTAATTCCTTCCCTTAGTTGATTAATTCCAATTCATCTTATATAGAACTCATTTGTACATAACTGTGAGTTATCTCCCCTTTAGATTGTGAGAACATTGGTAGCAGGGACAGCTTTTTGCCTTTCTTTGCATCGCCCAGTGCCTGGAACATAGTAGATGATTAGCAAATATTTTCTGACTGAAGAACAGGAGGGGAAAAGGAAGTATGTTCTTCCCCCTTCCCCCATCTCTAGAGGGCAGAATTAGCTGAAATGGGTGGAAGTTATAAGGAGGCAAAATTTGGCTTGATATAGAGCAACACTTTCTAAAAATAAGAACTATTTGGAATGGTCATCCTCAGGAAGTTGCATGGATGGTGTGGTACTGGCTGGTGGAGAACCTATTTTTTTGGTGTTAATTGTCAGGCCAAAATTAGCACAAGTGGTAGAGAATCAGTCCATATGCTGTTGCATTTCAGTGTCAGACATTGCATTGAGTGCACAATCATCTAAGAACAAAATGCATTCAGCATCTCTTTCTCCACTTTCATCTTGCCTTGTAGTCTTTTCAAGTTAAATAATTTACCACCAGAGTGGTAGCTGACCTTGACACCATTTTTGTCCTCATCGAAGGGGTGCAACAACATCTCTGAAAACAGCATGCACACAGCCTTTCTTCACTCCAGTGGTGACTGGGAAAGTGTGAGAACATGATTCAGAACCCGTGAAAACATGCTTTTGTGAAACTACTACTTCCAACCTAGTACAATCACAAACTTCTAGTTGGGTTCTCTTAATCTAGGACCTATTTCTGCTTCTCAGTTATCCCTCAATTTTGGAAGCAAAATACCCTGTACCTCAAGTGCTATCCTGTTAAAAACAGAAACTTCTTCCTAAATCAAATCTTATGCTATGGGCCCCATTTAATTGATATTTATTTTTTTCTGACTCAAGGTGAATAAGAGAAGAATGATTTGCTCACCAATTTCAAATGGAAATTTCTTGCATCATTTTATTAAAATATTTCCAAGAATGTCTATACAGAAATGCTTTAATTTTCACCTTTATTCCCACTTCTTACCCACTTTCTCACATTGATGGGTTGTTAATATTCATAATCTCTCCCATCACAAGAGATTATATGACTAGTTTCTAAAACTCTCAGGTCTTCTGAAGAGAAGGAAAAGCAATTCCTAATATTGAAAATGCTAACATCAAACAAAGAAAAACAAGGTCCCATTCACTACTATACATTCACATGTAACAGCAAATTACAATGATACAACATTATGACCAGATATAAGACTGTAATCAAAACTATATTTTCTGACACTATATATTCTATCTCTATGACTTTGCACTGGCTGTCCCATATGCCTGGAATTCATTCTCTCCTTACATTTTCTTCAGAGCCCTTCTCTTCCTTTAATATGAAGCTCAGGCACCATATTCCGCATAAAGCCTTTCCTGATCCATACCTCTAACTGCTACCTCTCTTTCACTAAAACTATTTTTGATGACTTTGTACATTTTAAAATTTATTTTGTATTATACTGTATATGTTTATATGGTAGTTGTTTGTCCTTTACAATGTAACCTCTTTATGAGTAGGGGTTGTTTTATTGTTTATATTTGTATCTTTAGTGCTTTGCACAGTGCCTTGTACAAAGTATGGATTCGATAAATGTTTGTTGATTAATTTTCCATCCTAGAAATTCTCTGACTCCTCTCCATTTGAAATTAACAGATATTCTATATGCCTGTGCTTATCAAAATTCTCAGTGGTAATAATTGTCAAAGTATAATGTTCCAAATGCACATTATAGAAGCCTTAACTCATAAAAAATTATATATATATACATATATATATATATATATAGAGAGAGAGAGAGAGAGAGAGAGAGAGGGTCTCAGTTTTTTTTTCCTATTCTAGTACCCTCTTTCTGAAGAGAATAGAATGTCTAGTCTTATGACTCCATCTTCCACTCCACCCCAGCAAGGAGTCGATATCTCCTTTGGAGAATGGTGGGCAAAAAGAAATGGTAGAGTTGTATATCTGCTCTTTAAATATGTTATTCTCTGGGAAATAATTTTGATGTTCAAGTTACTCTCCTGATTGCTATGCCTTAGTGAGCAAGAAGTGACCCAAGCTATATTCTTAACATAAATCTCTTCTTACCAAATGACAGTTACATAAAGACCATAATGGACAAACTCATCAATCCAAGCCATTAGCAATCAGACATCAAATGTATTATACAGATTAGATACAGAAAATTTTGTGAATGAGCTCTTTTGGAGTGGGGTGGAGAGAGGAGGGAGAGAGAGAAAGAGAGAGTGAGACACAGAGAGACAGAGACAGTGTCTAGAGGTGAGTTACAGGCTCTCTACATGTTAGCTTCTCTCTCACTCCAGTAACTACTCTCAAGAGAGTAAGGGGATAAAGTGTGTCTTCTCTCTAAGCAGGGAGCAAGAAGACCTAGGATTTCTACTCTTCCAGCTCCACCCCTCACAAAGGAACAAAACATTGAGTGGTCATCCCACACCAATGAGGAGAGGGTTTTGCAAATTGTCTTGAACCCAGGGTTCCATATCTATTCATCATCTAATAATCATTCAATGTTAGGTCTTGCTTCTCAGAAATCATCATTCAATATTAGACCTTACCTTTGCCTAAACATGATGTTTTGTTTTTTCTCCCCACACTTTTTGGATGCTTCTAAAGCTTATTTTCCTTTTCTGACCATGTCTGTTTATCTTGTAAGTTGTATTACCTTCTCTTTATATTAGACTAATAAATCTCTGACACAACAATCGTGTTATCCATCAAGTAATTCTTGTTTGCCTTCCAATGGCTTATGCTCTTTGGAAATATTTTTACTTTATTTAATTTTCTGATTCATCAGATGTCAGACTACCAGGTTGTACAGAATATTTTCAATTTTTACTTAACCCATTTTCCCATTTCAGTTTCTTCGTTAAGTAAAGCCCCAGTTTTTTCAGCCTCCAACCTCAAGATGGTCCTTGATTGCCTGACCAATTTCTTATTTCCCTTATCTGATCATATGCTTGTGCCTGTGTTTTACTACTAGAATGCTACATGCTTTACTTTATTTGGATAAACAAGTTAATTCACCCAAATCACATTTATTCAAGCTCCCATGTGTGATCAGAGAAGTTAAAGACACACACACACACACACACACACACAATTAAGTTGAAGTTTTAACTTTAAAAAAAGAAAGGGAGAAAAAACCTTCTTGATCAAAGGATGTCCCTAGGAATTGTTTAGAACTTGCAAAATGGCAGATTTTGCTCATTGTGGTGCCTTCCGTGTTCTCTTTCTAATTTTTTTCCCTCCAACCCCAAAAAGCCAATATAAAGTGAAATGTCTAGGGATTCTGGATTTTCTGTGTTTCATGAACAAAGTATAGCAAAAGCTCATCAATTAGAGTAAAACAATTAGAAGTTCTCCTTTGATGTACAAAAATTTCTTTAAAAGTCAGAAAGTGGCAGGTGTGGGGGAGGAGATAGAGAGAGTAGCTCTCTATCCCAAGTGTAACTTGAATCACTCCCTCATTTCCAAGAAAAACTCAATTATACTGGAGATAATATAACCTTAATGCTCTCTAAAAGGAATGCTGATCGCATTCTTATCCTTTGGAGGAACAAAACTGAAAAGCTTAATAGTAATGTTTAAAGTGGACAAGGAGGTAGCTCCTCAAAGTTCACTCTCTGACCTTTAGAGCCTGATGAACATTTTCCTCCAGTAAGATAAAGGAAAAAACTAAACCTTCCTAATTTTTTGCAGTCTTTCAAGTCTCTCACCCAATGGCAAAACAAACAGACAAGAAGATTTCTGAGGTTGGGTCACATATTCCTAGTAGGGTTGCTTCTTTTCCTAGAATCTGTGCTACTCAATTATGCTAAGCATTGGAGGGTTATATTATGCCATCTGTATTCCAAGCTCTATCTTGAATCTGATTTCTAGTACATTGGAACTCTCTTTTTTCAAGGGATAAATTACTTTTAAAATAAAAGTACCTTGCCCTTTTAACAGATCTGTTATTTTCCCTTCTTTTTGTATCTTCAGCACCTAGCACAGTGCCTGGCACATAGTAGACTCTTAATAAATATTTTCTTTTTGCTTTTTGGCAGGGCAATTGGGGTTAAGTGACTTGCCCAAGGTCACACAGCTAGTACATGTGTCAAGTGGCTGAGGCCGGATTTGTACTCAGGTCCTCCTGACTCCAGGGCCGGTGCTCTACTGACTGTGCCCCAATAAATGTTTTCTAAAAGAGTGAATGAACAGATAGCAACCTTCTCCAGATAATCACATGACATAAGGTACACTTTTCCAAAACATTTTTTCCCCTTCTCATGGGCACAGTGAAGTGGTGTATGAGTATGCTCCTTACATTCCGAAGGACCAGATGATGCCAAGGCTACTAAGTAAGCAGGCTTCTAAGAATGAAGAGACATAAAGAACATCAAGGGTTTTTTAGAAATATTCATGGCTCTGTTTTTTTCTTTTATTTTTGAGCCAGATCCATTATTTCAACAAATGTAGAGAATACTCACAGAGGGGACCCTCAACCATTCATAGAGAGTTGCCTGGGGCAATGAGATGTGAAATAACTTACAAAACCTATGTGTATCAGGGGTTTTTCCAGATTCTGAGGTCAGACAGGCATTTATCCACATTGTCTATGACCTAAAGACATTTCCTTAGCATAAGAAATTTTCTTTAAAGAAAATTCAGGAAAAGTTAGTATCTCTAAGATATCAACCATCAATGGCTTCAGAAAGAAAGATAAATAGGAAATGTTATTGTAGCTACTAACAGGATATGTTAGAGAAGCTCTTTATCTCCAGCAAGATACCCTAGATAAGATTATGAGCTATTTTGTGAAGTCAGCTGAGTAATTTGGGCTCTCAAAATGCTGACATCAGGTACTGTCTACTACTGAGAATATCCACTATGCAAGTCAAACGTCCTAATTAGAGACACGGAGAAAAAAAAGGCTGTAACTAATTTCCACAATCTTAGTACCATGCCAGAAATTATGTACAGATAAAGATGAAGAAACCTTGGTATAAAATAAGTTCAGGAACTCTTTGATAAACTGATAATATGTCATCAAACTCTAAGTCATAGTAAAGGCCAAAGGCCTTCTTGTTAATTTCTGGTAAAGGAACTTTATTGTTTTTCAAGGTGACCCATTACATTTTTGTATTTTTCCCCTAGACACTTAAAAGTATTAGTGATCTCATATATTCAGAATTTTCCTCCATCAGTACAGATTGCAGCCCACACATTTCTTCCCATCCTGTGTGACTTTTAGACATATCTTCCTATAAAGTGTCCATGGCAACTCCATTCAATGATATGAAGAGCTTTCTTGCTGGATTTCTCATGACAGCCTATGTCTGAATGGAATACTCTATTTGTCCATCTGTCATCCCACATCCTTGCCATGTGTGACTTCATCTTCTTTTTTTATCACACAATTATTTGGTGGCATCTGAGTTCCTCAGAGGTGATATTTTGCACCCTGCTCACATCTACAATTTACATTCCCATTGCTCTCAGAGTGATAGAAAATATGGTTTCTTCAGAGACAGCTATATTTCTCTGTTATAGCGTAAGACTATTATACTGAGTATTAAAAGACAGAGCTTCACCATTTGCATCCTCCTGATCAAAATTGTGCCCAACTTAATTTCTATCTGTAATACTACATGTGTGTGTGTATATCTAGGTATTTAGGAAGATAGATGATATGGAGACATAGATATAGACAAGCTATATAGGTTTTCCATTCAAATGTATATTTTAATATACACAATTTACATTCTTTATCTACTTGCTCTTTTCTCTTCTGATGGCTACCTAAAATCCTTTGAGGGAATTCATTATCTCTTCCAAGAGCCACTGAAATGTTTTTGGTTTTGATATAATTGTTACAATGTCACCCACAAACAGGAGTATTTAAAACAAGGGTTCTTAAAGTAGAGTCTCTGTATTTGGATGGATGGATAGATAAAACTATTTCCTTTAGCGTCCTGTGTATTTTATTTTACATTGTCTTTGTGTTTTTAAAAATATTCTGAGAAGAGGTACATAGGTTTCACCCAACTTCCAAATGGATCCATGACACACAAAAGTTTTAGAAGGCCTGATTTGATTATAGTGTAGTGATGCGAGTAAAGGCCTGATAGAAGACCCCACTCCCTACAAGAAAGCCCTCTCCAAGTCGCACTCTGGACTGGATCTTCTCCAGTACAGTGGCAGGTAACATTGGTGAGCATTTTTCACAATATTCAGTCTAAATTTGCCTCTTTGGAAATTCTACCCTTTCATCTTAGGTCTCCCCAAAAATGTTTACTCATTTTTTTTCCAGGGAACAAAAGGAATGTCTTGCAATGTCTGTAAAAAGAACAACACAATTGAACAACAATAAATCCTGCTGGAAAGTAATAGGATGAAGCAAGCCTGCCTTCAACAATTGAAAATGTTGTTACTCAGTTTATCAAAATGTATATAAGGCAGGAAGAACCAGAACCAATATCAGATAATTAAATGGGGAACACATAACCCAGTAGGAGAGATACTGTGGGATCATGAAATGGAAAAAAATGAGGACAAATGCATCCTTGAATGTAAAGGATATATATTCATAGATCAGTTTTATTGAAGCACCTATTACACTGTCCCTAAATATTCTTCAAAATTTATGTCACTTGAAAATTTATTGTAAATTTTCTATTATTTTACCCTTAATTGCTATAGTAACTTTAACTGCTTATAATGACAACCTAATCAGACAGTGATAAAAACGACTCCTTTGCATTTCTCTTCCAGAATTACAGAGTTTACAAAAGCCTGAAACAGGGATATGGCCTATAGAGTTTTACTACACATAATTAAGATGGTATTGCCATCACTATAGAATAATCAAATGTTTTGGGAAATTGAGTTGAATTTTCAGGGAAAAAAACAAACACACAAAAAGGAAATCAATAGTCTCAGGAAAGTATATGATGCTTTCTACTACAATGAAATTTATTCATCGAAGCAAATGATTTTAGATGGATTTGCAAAGAATGTCATTAATTCAACTGCCCCAAACCTGAGTACAGAATGTACAGGGAATAGAGATGATTCATCAGAAGCTATGCTGGGAATTCAGACATCAACAACACAAGTTTCTTTTTCTTTGTTCTTTTCTCCTTCTACTTCAAATCAACTTCAAAACCTCTATTTTTCCTCTTGCTCTGGGAACACTTTCAAATAACTAACCACTCATCCTTCCTTTCAATAGTGGATGCTGAGTTATCTGTATGAAAATGTACTTTTTTAAATCCCAAAGATATAAATGAGTAAGTAGAAGTGAGAATGAATGAGAAAATCTGTAGTGTCTACCATATGGGGAAAGATCATCATTAAGAGAAAAAAATGTAGTGTGAGACAAAGAAGACAAAGGAATCCTCTCTTAGAATAATTCCTTTGATTGTGTACTCTATTTTAGGTAAAGGGGAGAGGGTGACAAGCCAGGTTATGCCCAACTATGAGAGAATTATTGCTTGATGGGATCAAGAAGTGTTTTTTTAATTTAAATTTTCCTGAGAATTAATAAAAATAGAAAAAAAAGACAGCTTGTTACCAAAAAGGACAGAAGTTCAACCAACAAGAGGAAAGGTACCTTTATTACATTAATCAACCAATGTTTTTTAAGTGCTTTCACTATGCCATTTAAGTCCTAAGACATAAAAAGAGGTAAAAGTCTGTTGCTGTCCTTATGTATGCAGAGTTCCCTATTAAAAAATTAGGCCTACAAAATATCTATGTATTTAGATTCTCTACCTTATCTATATGAATCATTACACAAAATGTAGCTTTCTATTTTCAAGCTTTATGATACCAGTCCCAATTCATCTATAATATATTGAGTGTATTGCATTCTTCATTTTGTTGTGTGTGTTTTCCACCAATGATGGTTTCATCCCATACAATATATACTCCTGCCTAATCTTTTCAAGCCACTGCCTAGGTTATTCCAAATATAATAGACATTCAGTAAATATTGACTGAGATCAACTACAGGAATCTGTTACATGGATAGTTGGTTTTTCATACATTCTATGAATAGGAAACAGAGTAAACACAGTCCATCTTGATATCATAGTTACAACTTGGGATATAAGTCCCAACCAGATGAACTAACTGGCAACTAAGAGGTTTGGTCCTAACTTTAATGGATTTGTAATGTTCATTTGTAATGTCTTTTCATTTTCAACTTTCTTTACTTTCTGCTGCTGTCTGTTCCTCATCATCTATACTATTATTTTCTCTCAGTGGACATTGGAGAGTGTAAAGCCAATCAGTAAGTGAAAAGATCTTTCCTGCCCATTGAATAAGCTTCAGGTGGGGCTTCAGGTGGGGCCAACAAAGGGAGGTCTCAGTAGAGACAGGCCCACACCTTTTCACTAATTAAGTGTGAGGCCCCAGGCTGGTTTCCAAACTAGTTCACTAGTTTGAGAGGCAGGAAGCCCTCAGGGCCCTAAGGGGAGTTGCTAAGACCACAGCCAATAGTATATGCCTGAGTTCTGGTCAATCAGATGACATCTAAGGACAGTATAAAAAGAGAGAACAGAACTTGGAAACGGCAGAAATTGAGAAATGGAGGACTAGAAGTGAGAAGCTGAGAAACCGAGTTCTGAGGACTGAAGGCAGAATGGAGAGCAGCAGAATTCAGGAGCTGAGGGTAGCTTCCAGAGCATGCAGAGCAGAGAGTGCTGAACACAAGAGGGGGTTTTGGAACTTGGAGTCAGCAGAGCCATAGGAGAGAGTGCTGAGCAGTGACTTAGGACTTGTGAGTGATCTTCTTATAGGAGGGGAAGCACAAGTAGGGTCTGGCTTGTTGCTACAATATTTTGTTGTAATCTACTTGTTACTATAGTGAGGTGGGCTTATTGGTTTCAGAATGTTGTTGCCACAATATCGAATTAGAGGCATTGGTCCTTGGGTCTGATCCTTTGGAGTCTAAATAAATGTCATACTTTCTCTGCCTTCTACCTAGACAATTCATTATACTTTGCTATTTCTAACCATTCAGGCATGGCTCCTAGTCCTCCTCAAAGTCATTAATTTTGCCTTAATGATATAGAGAGAAAATCTGGAAAGTGGCTTGCACATCCACTAGATGCCAAGGATGGTTCTCTGAATTATAATCAGAATATTCATGATTGTCCAAATAGAGCAAACCTGTGAATAGGTTGCCAGGGGTGGGTAACCTATGGTCTTGAGGCCACATATGGTCTTCTAGGTCCTTGGGTGCAGCCTTTTGACTGAGTCCAAGTTTTACATAACAAATTTTCTTATTAAGGGGATTTGTTCTGTGAAGTTTGGGTTCAGTCAAATGGCCTCACTTGAGGACCTAGAGGGCTACATATGGCCTTGAGGCTGCAGATTCTCTACCCCCAGGCTAGATTATCCTTGTGTACAAAAGTATTTTCATTCCTTGTCCTTTTCTTATGTACATGGGACCTCCTTTTTCCATAAATGACATTTTTTGTGAGTAGAACAAGTTCTCAAAAAGTAGAAAAAAGACTTCTGACTCAGGCTGGGGGTGGGAGAGGAATCACAATAACACTACTTCTTGTTTATTTGCACAAAACAAAAGACTTCAACTATAGAACCAATTTTATTTTTTTTAAAAAATATTTCTTCTGAGTGATAGAATTGGATCACCTCTGAATGAGAAAAACAAAGGATATAAATGAAAACTGGTTGTAAGTACATAACCTAGAGGATAAAAAAGAATCACTCATCTTCCTCATTTTTCTTTATACAATTAGTTATTAATAACCCTACTCTATTTTTGATAATTTAGTGAACCTGTATTCACATCGATGGGAGTACTACCTTAAGCGGTACAGATCATCTTTCTGTGCTACTTTTGCACAAATTCTCCCATAAAGCTTCCAAATTAATGAAAAGTGCATCCTCTAGGTGTTTTGATATCTTGATAAAGTTAGAAGGATCCAAATGCAATACTTTGGCATTTCATCTGATATCCATCATTATACCTACATGACCCACATTTATATTATCTTTTACATCAATTCTTCAAGTGTTTTAATAATAATTATTTGTTGACATACTTTGTTTTCAAATGGATCACATTTCACTTTTTTGAAAGCTCTCTCCTACTTTCACAGTGAACTCTCTCTAAAGAACAAATAATTTTTAAAGAAGAAAAAAAAATCTCATTATAAATAACTAAAAAATGATATTATATGCAATATCCCACAACCAAGGACATCTCAATTCTGTAAAGAAGTAGGAGAAGAATTTTCTCACATCAAAGCATTTCTTTGGGCCAAACTCTGTTTTTTTTTTTTTTTTTCAGTTTTCTCAACATTCAGTTGATTATTTTGTGGTTACTTTTCTTTCCTTGTATGTTGTCATAGCCATTGTCTATAATGATTTTATGACTTTGATTACCTTATTTTGGATCAATGAAAATGTCTTTCCATGTTTCTCTGTATTCACTATGCTTTCCATTTCTTGAAGCACAGTAGTATTTCATTCATAAGCCCCAATTTGTTTAGTCGCTCCCTGTTTGAAGGGTATCTTCTTTGTTTCAAGCTATTTTGTACCATGATAATTGTTGCTATAAGTATTTTGCTGTGTATGGAATCATTCTGATGACTTCTTTGTATTAAATGCTTAGAAACAGCATCTGTGTCAAAAGGCATAGGCATTTTAACCATTTTACTTGCATAATTCAAAAGTGTTTTCCAGAATGTGTGTGCCAATTCACAGCTCCACAAACAATGCTTCAGTATTTATCTTTCCACAGCTCCCCTCCAACATTGACTATTCTTGTCTTGCCATCTTTGCCAATTTGCTGATTATGAGGTGAAGCCTCAGGTTTTTTGTTTGTTTCTTTTTTTTAAATTTGCAAATCTATGTTAGTGGTATCTAAGCTATAATAGGTTCTACTAGTATGAAAAGCTGTGGAGGCCCTAATAACCAGTGTTTGTACACTTACAGGTAAATTCACTGGCCATGACAACCCATAAAACATGTCTACTCAATAAAATATATGAACATACATATTTACATATGTCATGCACATATTTATGTGTACCCATATATACACTTTAATATGCATGCATGTATGCATATTTTCCATTCCTTCATTCCTTTTTCATACTTTGATATCTCATTGTGATCTTGGTTCTATCAATCTGCCATGGTAGAATTTTAACAAAAGGGTAAAGTGAGGCAGTTTTCCAAGCAGGATAACATTTATTAGCGGGGCATGTTACCTGTCAAAAAATAGATCCATAACTATCTCCATTAATGCCAAAGACCCTAAGCAAGAGGGTCTTCTCATATAGGGTCTTAGGGAGTACTGAACAAAGAACAGAACAGTGTTGAGAACATCATGAAATTAAAAGCAACATAATTAGTTATGGAGTTCAGGCACAGGGAACAATACTGGAAGTTTGGTAATGGGAGCTCACAACAATGCCCTTTCTTCTCTCGTGAAACTAAGAAGTACTCATCATTTGAGCACAGGTATGAGACAGAGGCCCAGACATTTGGACAGCAGACCAGATATCCTTGAAGAATAGGTTGGGGGAATAAAGATATCAGGCCCAAATGCTCTTATTTTCTCACACATTTTCCAAGTTCAGTTAAATTACTTAAGGCAAAAAGCTGGATTTTTAAACTTAACCCATTACAGGTCAGCTGAATTATGAACTAAGTTCAGAGACAAAGAACCACAACTTAAGGAGTTACAGGACAAAAGCAGTTACAGAACAAAATCAACTAATCATAGAGAGGATCCATAAGAATATGATACAGGATCAATTTTATTCTCAGCTTGATTAGCAAATGCCAAAGGATTCCATGTTTTTCTAATTTTATGTCTACTTTCAAACATATGTTTTAACGTCAATGTGAACAACGAAAATCAAAATATCAGATGCTGCTGGAAAACCTGTTCCTTCTGAATTAGAAATATGAAATACAGAATCTTCACTACCAAAAGACAAACACATGGGAGAATTTCTTTTGCTCTCTAAAACAATAACTAGGGTGCCACCCAAATAGCAGAATCTTCCATATCGGAAGTACAAAATTACACATTCTCAGAGCTGGAAGGGTCCTAAGAAACCTTCTAGTCCAGTGTGTATGTGAAAGACAATTTCCCTTACAACATTTCTAACTGTGGTCATCTAATCTTTGCATGATGACTTCCAGGGAGTAGAATGTGTTGTCACATAATTCAGTTGCCAAATTTCCTTCCTCAAGATCAAATCTCCTTAAACTAAGATAGTATTCCTACTTAAATAAAGATACCAACAGAGGAGTAAATGTTTTATTGGCATATCTGCCTTCCATGTGTTTGACTTTTTTTATTCTTTGTCCCTTTAGGAATATCTGCTTTTAAGGTTAGTAGGAATCTTAATGGTACCTCTTTTAAATAGCAATGTGCAATCCATGTTGTTGGCACTCAAATCATGATTTTTTTTGTATAATGTTGGTAAAAATGACAGTAACAATAGTGTTAGTGTTAGCTTACATTATATAATTTTAACTTCACATAGCTTTTTATATACACTCTCATTTGATCTTTTTAATAGTCTTATGAGGAAAGTTGGAAAATGATTATTGTTTTTGGTGGGGACATTTGGAAATGAAATTGAGGCATATGGTAGTTAAATAACATTACTAATTATTTTCCTCAATGTTCAGGACACGATTTCAGACGAAAATGTAACTCATTCATCTCCCTGATACACAATAAATATCAACATTTATAGATGCTATTATCCAATAAATAAGTGACAAAGCAGTAGTACATAGCTATATTTTAAATTACTGTGAATCTACCCTTTAAGAATTGATGGAAGATTCCTTTAAATTGCCATGAAAAATACCAAGTCATCTTGGTAGCTACAATGACATTTTTCATTTCTTTTATTTAAATTTCAAAATTGGTTTTGCTGCAGTGGTATTTCAGAAATAAAATATGTATTGGAAGATCCAAATGACTGCCGGTATCTTTGAATATTTTTCTACAAAGCAAATGTGACAGAGGTGTTAGCTGATAGTTACACAATCCATTCAAACCAAGATACTAAACAAACTGCTCCATTTATTGAAAGAAAAAAAGAAAAATCTATTGATTTGTTGGGGTTTTTTTTTTTTTTGCTAAAATTGAACAAATTATATTATAGGAAATTTAAGGAGTAGGAGGCCTCTCTAGCATTTCCTAAGAATTAATAGAGAAAAAAAAGAAGTCTAATGTTAAATTGTAAACTCATCCATTCTCTTTTATGCTACTTAAGTATAATAACCACTGGCATGAGCTTTGAGGATTCATAGTCCCACTGAGGGCATTGTGGCTTGATATCACATTAGGACTTTAGGCAAGCTGTACCAGGCTGAAAAGGATTTGAAAATGATCTAAGCAATAAAATACATCTACTTCATAAGGACCAGGCTAAAATAATATAGAAAGATTAAACACCAGTATGTTGATGGGCAATATTTTTTCTAGGTGTTGGCAGCATATAAATAAGGAAAACTACACACAGTATTAGCAGACACAGATGTATTCTAACTTATATCAATGAAGGGAGTCCCCACATTGATGATATAAGATTCATGTGTCCATGTAAAATTAAGTATGTCCTTATGAGTTTATATGTGCTTTCTCCACCCACAACCCCCTGCTTAGAATGTGAGCCTCTTAAGAGCAAAGACTGTTACTTTTTCATTTGTATCCACATTATTCATTCATTTGCAGTTGAACTATCTAAATGTGTAGATGTGGCTCAACAGTGGTAGAGATAAATAGGTCTGAGGTGTGACCAATCTACACAGAGAAAAATAGAGACAAGTACTATGTATGTATCACTGTTGGCATGTTAGGTTTGATTTGGTAGGGGATGAGATGGGTGACAGGGAGTAGAGAGAGGAGAAACAGGCAGACCCAGGAAAACCCAAAATGCTATTTTCTCCATTTTCCAACAGAGATATTGGAATATAATTATATCTACCCTCATTCATAGGTCTTTGTTCTAGGGGTGTGATACTTTGGGATAGTGAAACTCATTATAACTTTCCCAAAATGATAGCCCTTAAATTATACTTGCTAATTTTGTTCCTTTCTTCCAAATGTTGATTATACAAAAGATGATCACGAAGAGTAAAAAATGAGTAACTCATTTATCTAAGGCAATAAGAAATAGAAACTGAAGAAGTTATACATATTAGTATGTACTAAAGTATACACAAGAGAAAATGGATTCCTTCACTGAGGGCAAGAAGAGATCTCACCTTGAAAGAGAAAAGAAAGAATCATTGCTGAGAAGAAGTACATTCTAGAATCTCAAGAATTTCAAACAAGTCCAGAAATATGATGGAGTCAGCTTATCATCTATATCTTTTACTTCAAAGTCTTTCTCTTCTACCTCTCTATGGTTTCCTCTATTAACCCATCTCCCCATAGTAGCTCTGGAATCAATTCAATAAATCTCTTGCACAGGTATAGAGCATCAGAATATACTCAGCATTCTATCTACCAATAAGGAGTCACATTTCTCTCTGTGTATAGATCAACAGGCAAATTAACCCCATCTTGGTTGAAATCTAGACTTCATTATACAGATATCTATTTGTATAGTAAAAAAAATAACAATGTAAAGGCAGACATCAAATTTACTGTGACCTTATCTCTCATTCTTACCATGTACTTTGCAGAATTTAAATTGGATAATTTATAATATTTCAACTCAGGTTCACATGTTGTCTTTACTAGAACTTCATAACAGAAAATTGTCATGGAAAATAAGTTTGGTTTCAGGGCTATAAAACTAAGAAAGCATTTGATTTGTAGGTAGAGTATCCTAATGTGACCTGTGAAGCAAAACATTTAACTCACTGCTCAATACTCAGTTCAGGCTATTGTGACTGGTGGAAAAGATTTTCAATAACATATCAGCAATAGTAAAGGGGTACAAGGGAGAGGTTAATAGATAAGAAACAAATTCCACCTTTGGTTACTGACAAATTCATAGGTAGAGTTTTTAACTGGGATTATACCAATGATCTACATGGTGGAATATTTTTAATATGTTTTTCCTATTCTTGTAGTATAGAAAAAGCCTTTTTATTTATAAAAGATTAAAAAAAATACTGTCTTTGCCATTAGAATGTAAGTACCTTGAGAGCAGGTGTAGAGACAATGACTTGTACTTCTTTGTATACCCAGTACCCAGAAAAAAAGTCCTGGTAGCAGATATCTAAAAAGAGAGGTCTTCTGAAATGCAAATCTTTTGTTCTTTTCAGTTCAGCACAGTTCTTTTTTCAAGTTTAAATCATTATTTATTTATTTCATATTTTTAGTTTTCAGGATTAATTGTCACAAGAGTTTCAATTACAAATTTTCTCCCCATTTCAACCCCCCCCCACTCCAAGATGGCATATATTCTGATTGCCCCATTCCCCAGTCAGCCCTCCCTTCTGTCACCCCACTCCCCCCCATCCCCTTTTCCCTTACTTTCTTCTAGGGCAAGATAGATTTCTATGACCAATTGCCTGTATATCTTATTTCCAAGTTGCATGCAAAAATTTTTTTTTGAACATCTTTTAAAACTTTGAGTGCCAAATTCTCTACCCTTTTCCCTCCCCAGCCACTCTCCCTAAAAAGGCAAGCAATTCAACATAGGCCACATGTATATCATTATGCAAAACCCTTCCACAATACTCATGTTGTGAAAGACTAGCTATATTTTGCTCCTTCCTATCCTATCTCCCTTTATCCAATTTTCTTCCTTGATGCTGTCCCTTTTCAAGTGTTTGCTTTTGAATACCTCCTCCCCCTATCTGCCCTCCCTTCTATCATCCCCCTTTTTTTTAATCTCCTTCCTCCTTTTCTGTGGGGTAAGATACCCAATAGAGTGTGTATGGTATTCCCTCCTCAAGTAAAATCCAATGAGAGCAAGATTCACTCATTCCCCCTCACCTACCCCATCTTCCCTTTCTACAGAACTGCTATTTCTTGCCACTTTTATGTGAGAAAATTTACCCCATTCTATCTCTCCCTTTCTCCCTCTCTCAATATATTCCTCTCTCATCCCTTAATATTATTTCATTTTTTAGATAACCTCCCTTCATATTCAACTCACCCTGTGCCCTCTGTCTGTATATGTGTGTGTGTGTGTGTGTGTGTGTACATACCACATATATGTATATTCCCTTCAGCTACCCTAATACTGAGGTTTCATGAATTATACACATCATCTTTCCATGTAGGAATGTAAACAAAACAATTCAAATTTAGTAAGTCCCTTCTGATTTCTCTTTCTTGTTTACCTTTTCATGCTTCTCTTGATTTTTGTGTTTGAAAGTCAAATTTTCTATTCATCTCTGGTCTTTTCACTGAGAAAGCTTGAAAGTTCTCTATTTTTTTGAAAACCCATATTTCGCCTTGGTGCATAATGCTCAGTTTTGCTGGGTAGGTGATTCTTGGTTTTAATCCTAGCTCCATTGACCTCTGGAATATCATATTTCAAGCCCTTTGATCCCTTAATGTAGAAGCTGCTAGTTCTTGTATTATTCTGATTATGTTTCCAGAATACTTAAATTGTTTCTTTCTGGCTGCTTGCAGTGTTTTCTCCTTGATTTGGGAGCTCTGGAATTTGGCAACAATATTCCTAGGAGTGTTCTTTTAGGGATCTTTTTCAGGAGGCTATTGGTGGATTCTTTCAATTTCTATTTTACCCTCTGGCTCTAGAATATCAGGGAAGTTCTCCTGATCATTTATTGAAATATGATATCTAGACTCTTTTTTGATCATGGCTTTCAGGTAGTACAATAATTTTAAAATTATCTCTCCTGGATCTATTTTCCAGGTCAGTGGTTTTTTCCAATGAGCACATTGTGTTCCATTTTTTCATTCCTTTGGTACTGTTTTTTAATATCTTGATTTCTCATAAAGTCACTAGCTTCCACTTGTTCCAATCTAATTTTTAAGGTGGTATTTTCTTCAGTGCTATTTTAGACCTCCTTTTCCATTTGGCTAATTCTGACTTTCAAGGCATTCTTCTCCTCATTGGCTTTTTGGACCTCTTTTGCCATTTGAGTTAGTCTATTTTTAAGGTGTTGTTTTCTTCAGTATTTTTTTGATTCTTCTTTAGCAAGTCATTGACTTGTTTTTCATGGTTTTCTCTCAACACTCTCATTTCTCTTCCCAATTTTTCCTCTACTTCTCTAACTTGCTTTTCCAAATCCTTTTTGATCTCTTCCATGGCCTGAGACAAGTTCATGTTTTTCTCGGAGGCTTTTGATGTAGGCTCTTTGACTTCGTTGACTTCTGGCTGTATGTTTTGGTCTTCTTTGTCAGCAAAGAAGGATTCCAAAGTCTGAATCTGAATCTGAGTCCATTTTGGCTGCCTGGCCATGTTCCCAGACAACTACTTTACCCTTGAGTTTTCCATTGGGGTATGACTGCTTGTCGAGTAGAGAGTACTTTGTTCCAAGCTTGAGGGGATGAGCTGTTGTTTTCAGAGCTATTTCTCACAGCAAGCGCTGCCACTGCAGTGCTCCTACTCCCCCAAGAACCACCAACCTGGACTAGACTGAGATCTTAAGCAGGCTTTGCACTCATGCTCTGTTCTGCCACTTAATTCCTCACACCAGGTGGGCCTGGGGCTGGAAGCAACTGAAGCTGTAGTTCTGTAGCTGCACCACCTCTGCTGTCCCTGGGGTGGTGGCCAAACTGCGAACCCATTTCACTCTGTCCCAGAAGCTTTTCCCACTAACCTTCTCTGTGGTCTTTGGTGTTCCACAGCTCACTGATTCAGGGCCCTATAGCCTGTTCTGCCTGGCTCCCAGTCTGGTTGGTCTGGGCGCAGCCCACACTGGGCTGTGCTCCACTCCACTCCCAGCTCCATGCACAATAGACCTTACTGAGCAACCATTTAGGCTGTCCTGGGTTGAAGCCCTGCTTCCCTCTGCTATTTTGTGGGTTCTGCAGTTCTAGAATTTGTTCAGAGTCATTTTTATGGGTGTTTGTAGGGTCCTGGGGGAGAGCCTTGGGCAAGTCCCAGATTTCCAGCCACCATCTTGGCTCTGCCCCAGCACAGTTCATTATTAAAGTCAATTAATGTCTCATATGAGATCATGTCTGGAAAAAGTCAGTGTTGGAATTAGAACCTATGTCCATTATGTATAAGCTTGATATTCTCTCTTATAGTCAGCTTTCCATTTTTCTCTATATAGAATTCAGTGCAGATTTCAGATACCTCTGCATTCACTGTTTTCTTTATTCATGTACTTGATGTTGTGAATTCACATAAACCTATATACATATACATATGCACTTGCATGTACACACGTCTATATGTATACACAGACACACATACATATGTATATATACACTTATGTGTATGCATATATCTATGTGTATATATGTATATGTTTGCATTTAGTACAGGGATAGTTTATCTTTTGGTTTATTAAAAATGTACCATAGGTTCTATTTTTCCTTCCTAAGTTGAAAGCTAAATTATTCCCTAGCTATTTTCTTTGTCAACATGATTCTAAACAATGAGAGAATTGTCTACCTTTGGATAATGCAGGAATCACATTAAAGGATAGATTAATAATAAAAGAAGAGGAAAATTCATGAAAAGAAGATAGTAGTATTAAAGTTTTAAACAGTGTTTTAAAGAATGAAATTGCTCTTTCTAAAATATCAACTTAATGACTGAATAGCAAACCTAGCAAAAGCAAGCCAAAGAACAGACAGGAAATAATTTTCCAAAGAAAAAAGATTTCAGTATTCAGATATTTGATAGTGCTAAGATGAGGGATCGCCTCTGAACAAGTTATTTATATGAACACATATCTACCAAAAAGTTGGATCTTGGATATCCGAATCCAAACTGTTGATACCATGCATCTTGTCTGCTAAAATGTATAACTATAATGATCCTCAGTTATTATATATACACATATGTATATGTATACATACACACATATTTTAGGTACATAGGCATATTAATATTAAATACAAATGCTTCAAGAACACATACAAATGCTTAAATCTATTGGAAAATACACAGTATTTCAACATTTATTGAGTGTCAACTTGGTGTAGAAGATAGTGAGCTAGCCTCAGTCATAAAGACTTGGATTCAGGTATTGCCTCTAATATTTACTATGTGATCCTGAAGAAGTTACTAAATACCTTAGTATCCCTAAAGTGACTCCCAAAGGCCTTGAATACAAGAATAATTGCTGATCTAAACTGGTATACACAAATGACATTGGAATGATAGGTCTGTACAAAATATTAATATAAATCTATCAGTCCTTATACACATACACAAATATAATATTATATATGCACATATATGCATATATGTTACATGCACATGCTTATATGTACACACATATGTGCGTATGTGTATACACACGTGTATACATGCATATACACACATAAATAGTACATGCGTCATGTATGTGTATGTGTGTAATGGAAATGATGCTGGATATAGAATTAGAGGGCCTTGGTTCAATTTCCAGAAATGACTGTAATTTGAGCCCTATCAATTACTTTTGTGTAACATTTTACAAGTCCCTACTAGCCTCATGTATAAAATTGTAGTGGAGTCAGACTACATTGTCTTTAAGGTCCATTTTTAGCTCTAAATTTATGAACAACTATAATCTATCAGCATATACATATAGTAACTATGAATAGAATAATGAAGATGTTTCCTTTTCTCATTAAGTTTATAATCAAATTTTGCAATAAGATGAAAAAATACATAGAAAATTAAAGTGCAAAGTAGAATTGCTAATGCAGAAAGATATAATGGGTTGTTTCTAAGGAAAAAGAAGTCAAGGGATTGGGACAATTTTCAGATAGAATTAGCATTTAAGCTTTATTAATTCTTTATTCTTTAAGGAAGAACAGATATTCAATTGGACAGAGAGAATTAAAAATAGGGCAGGGGGAATGGCCTATGGACAGGAATGAGTCAATTATATTTAGGCAATGGTAAATTTCCTAGTTTGGCTGGGGGATAGGATTTAGATATCATGGCACTGAGAAATGTCTTTAAATTGGCTAATATTGTTAAGGTTCTTGAAAACTGACCTGAAAAATTTGGAATTCACTGAGTAGGCAAAATATACATCTGGGGAGGGAGGCTAGGTGAAAAGGGGAGCTGTAATGATTTAGGAAAATTAATTTTTTGATAGATGGAAAGGTAGTGGAAATATTCCCTTCTCTTGAGATACATACATACATGTATGTATGTGTATATATATATATATATATATATATATATATATATATATATATATATATATTTGCATATATGAACTAGGGAATTGTGCTGAAGCTATATTAATAGTACAGGTGAGAGTAAATGGAAGCCTGAAGTGGGAATAGAAAGATAGAGATGAAGTAAACTGGCAAAAAGGATTAAAAAAGAAATAGTCCATGTTGGAGAGGCTGTAGGAAGGCAGGCACATTATTACATTTGTTGATGCAGATTTACTTGTATCCTTCTAGAAAATAACTTAGAATTATGAGGGGGAAAAAGTGACTAAACTGTTCATAAAATTTGACTTGGGGATCTCAATGCTGGGCATATACACCAAAAAGACCAAAGACAGAAAGTCCCCATATACACTTAAATATTTATGGTGGAATTTTTTTTTCACAGAATACAAACTGGTTTATTAAATGATAAATCAACAATGTAGGAAGAGGGGTTAAAACAATTCCTAGATCTAGGATGTCATTATCAAATAAAGTATTACTGACCAAAAAAAAAGTATTTTGGAATTTTAAATGCAGGAAATCTATAAGCCATTAGGAGCATGGGAAGGAAATCCTGACCAAAATAAAGCCAGAATGACCCTTAAAGTTTGAATGAGTCCCCTTTTAATAATTAAGCACATCAAACTGTACCACCTGATATGTTTCTCCATCTTTTATCCTTTTTCAGCTCATTTACTCCTCTGGCACAGTTCTTAAAGACAACATCATCATCCCACCTTCTTTTTACTTTGAAGTTGGCCTGAGGCTGAAAGGGACTGCTAAGATTAAGGAGAGGGTTTCCACTGAGGATATTTTTCATCCAAATTCTCTCTTCTTAAGCCTTTTGTTCTTGTTCCTTCTGATCTTGTTCTTCAGCTCTTTCTTTTTTTTTATTTTTTCTAGTTCTTCCAGTAAAGCTGCAGTGTCATCCTCATCACATTCTTCCTCAAAATCCTCATCATCCTCATCTTCATTTTTTAGGGGATCATCCGCATCAAGGTTGGCTGCAGGAATCTGATCTAGCTGAGGTTTCCTAGAAACAGAAGATGAGGTTGTGTGTTCTCTAGCTGGAGAATCTCTGTTTTTTTTTTCCTCTTGCAGAAACTCTCTCTCTCTCTCTCTCTCTCTCTCTCTCTCTCTCTCTCTCTCTCTCTCTCTCTCTCTCTCTCTGTCTCTCTATGTCTCTCTCTCTCTCTGGCTCCCTCCCTTTCCTCTCTCCGTCTCTCTCTCTCTCTTCTAGTTCTCACCTGAAATCACATTTGCAAACTTCTTCAGGAGCATACTGAGTAGTTTGTCTGCATTTAACCTTTGTGTGAGAAGGTAGATCACTGCTTGAATATTGCTTCGGAAGCTGACTCAAATCACCTTCCCCTTTTCCTCTTTCCCCTCTTGCAGGTTCAAATGTAGGCCTTGACTCTTTTGTCATCTTCAATGCTTCGTTGATATACTGTTATATTCAGTCATATATACATATTCAGGCAATTTAGGGTCCCACAGTCCTCTAATATTACCCCAGCATCATTACTCCAGAACTTTTTTTATTATAGGAAAGATCAGGAAATAAAGTAGACATCTATTGAGTGGGAATGACAAATGTAAATATAACTTATGAATATAAATGATGTGAAGATATTATGGAAATATGTTGATTTGTATGAATTCATGCAGAGTGAAATAGCAATAAGAAGATAACATCCATAATGACAACCACAATAAAACAAAAAAGAACTACAAAATGAAGCCAAATGATAATAATAAATGAATGAATGAATAAGCAAACAAATAAATGAGTGAGTGATTTAAGAAAACACCTGGAAGTTAAGGAAGGAAAAACAAAGCTCTAGTTTGTTTCCTGTGGCACAAACCACAGTGCCACAAATTACTAACAGTTAAGTAAAATACCTCTGTATTGTTTTTGTTATTATGAGAAAATTATTGCAATTATATAATACCTACAGTAGCAACAAAAACAAAAATACAGATAGTTAAATAAAAATGTTTTTGTGTATTCTTGCAGAAGAAACAAATCTCTAGCTCCCACCTCATAGTCTACTTGATATGAATGAAAGCTGCTGGTGTTATGGCAGCTGAAAAGACCTTACTGGTAACATAATTCAAGACAGTCATTTTACTGATGAGGAAGCTCAGGTCATAAGAGGTACCCATAGTCACACATATCATGGCAAAAGATGGCATTTGTTGAAATATGGTTGTTGTTTTCCATAGATTTTTCATTTTATTTTACATAGCAGAACATGATAAGGATATCTTCTAGCTCATTTCAGGTCTGGATTGGCATTTATCCACTATGACAATTTAAATTAAAAAAAATCTTTTCAGGAACTTTGAGGTGAAGAGCAGAAGGAAAAAAGAAAGGAAGTAATAAAAATACACGATGCAGTGTGGAGGTAGAGATTGTAGGATTTAGCCATTGATAGCACATTAGTGATAATAGAAAGAAAACTCCAAAGTGACTCCAAAACATTAAGCTAGGGCATTTGGGAAAATGATGGTAATGTTAACTACAACAGTAGAGACAGAAGGTGACAGATCCAACGTACTGCTCATGGTCAAAGTTTAACGGGTCTAAGGTGTTTCATTTCATATGCTGAAACTTCTACAGTAATATATTGATCCTTCTAGCATCTGTGCATGCTTACAAACCCTGTAGCCTTGCTCTTCTAGTAAATCCTATAAAGATTATTTGTAAGGACCCAAGAAAAAATTCATATTTCTTATGTCACTGGGAGTGCCTTCCTTCTTCTTTTGTTCCATTTCTTCCTCCCTTCTTTTTTTCCTTCTTCCCCCCACCCCCACCATCTCTCTCACAGTGGCTCTGAATATTGATGTAATCATACTTCCAGTGGAACCACAGTTCAATTCAAACTCAACAACCACAACAAAAATTAAATATCTAATGTGTTGTATCTAGTGTATCTAATGGCACTGAGATCCTGACAAAAATAAATTAATTTGTACATTTAATAAAGTAGGTTATTTTACTTAAGCCAGGTAAATCTTATTGACCTGACCCCTTTCATTGAGAGAATGACCATTTATTTTCCATCCTTATGTAAATATGTCAGTCCAGTTCCTTGCAGATGACTTTATTTTATGTATTATTTGGACTGTAGCTATTCCTTGATGATCTGTTTATCTTTGCATTTCTATGTGGGGGTGGGGAGCCAGAAGCAGCTTTTGAGTGGGTAAGTTTACCAGAAGGTGGTTCTGTAATGCCAATATAGAAATAGTACATGCCAACCAATATTTACTCCTAACCATGAATTTTATGCTTTGAGTTTGTTTGAAAAGATGGAGATTTTTTTATTTGGACATGTTCAATATGCAGTGCCAACAAGAGTTACATAGAGTAGTCAAATAGACAGTCAGAAATAGATTTGTGAGTCATTGTTTAAAAGTCATAATAGAAGCCCCGGGAAGGTATAAGATTACTAAGGGAGGGAGTATAGGGAAAGAAGACAAGAGGGTTAAGCAAAGAATCTTGCAAAGTACCTATCTTAAAGGATAAGGAAGGAAAGTCATTAGAAAATACAACAAAAGGACATTCAAAAATACGGGAGGAAATCTGGGTCAGTGCATTTCCTGGAAGCTGAGATAGGAAAGTTTCAAGGGGGCTCTAATCATATCACATTTTGCAGACATGTTAAAGAAAAAGGGACACTAACAAAAAAGGTTGGTTGAGGGAGGTCATCGGTAACTTTAAGAGTTCTATGTCATTAAAGTGATGGGAGCAGAAACCAGATTGTAAGTATTTAAGATATGACTTTATGAAGCAGAAGTGGTAGTAAAATGTTGAATATTATTTAAAGTCTTGAAGTAAAGAGAGGATCATAGGATTATGAACCTAGTCTTAAAATAACCTCAGAAATCATTTAATTAATCAATTTACTGATGATGCAACTGCAGACAAGGGAGATTAACTGAATTCTCCAAGGTCATGTAGATTGTTCTGAGATAGGTCAGAAGTAAGATTTAAAGGCAGATCTTCTGACTGCAGACCCAGTGATTTTCCATAGACTGGGATTAAAAACATAACAAAGTCAAGAGAAAAACCTTTTAAACTAGAGGATACCTAAATATGCCTGTAGAATGGCAAATGATGTGAGAAGTAGTCTTTTTTGAGTCCACTATAGCAATGGATCAAGTGGTCACACTTATTTATGCCTTCATAAGTTCATCCCTGACTTAACTATACTATAATGTTAATGAAGAACAGGAGAGTGCATCTCTGATGAGTAACTAAATAACCAAGCTAAGATCACCATATTACTTCCTTATAAGAAAATGCAGATTTTTCATTCCAAAGTAAATCATTCGTTTCCCAGGAAAAAATGACAGGAAAAAAACTGACTGATTAAATTTATTGACCAGAAAAATTACCCTAGAAGAATATTCTCTAGGTCTATGGGGTTTTCATCTGATTGGGAATTGGATAATGTTTCGTTCATTGCTGATTAAAATACAGCTCCGAATAAAATTGTGAATCTAGAGGTGAATGCTCAGGAGAGAAAAACATTTATTTTGACCATTAAGACTGTCTGCCTAACAAATTGGCCCATATGTTCAGGAGGGACTGTGACAGCAGGTGTAAGTTACCACACTTCATTCTTTGGTTTCAATGTGCTTAAAACTCTGCTCAGCATTTGAGTGGCTCCTCTAGTTCTATGGAAACACAATTCTATTGCCTTCATTATTTTGTAACATATGTGCTACTTCATTTTCAAGATTCCAATTCCTTCTGAATTTTGAGAATGCATTGCCAAGTAAATAAGTATTTTTTACATGTATTGGAAATGTTTACAGAAAAAAAAAACTGTTGGCTTCCTTTCCTTCTGGAGAGTTCTATCCTCTGTGAAAAGATGCTATCAATTGGATGACTTGCAATCAGTCAGTCCTCATTTCACAGCTCCCAAACTAGTTGTATACTTAGTTCCAGGAAGTGAAAATTAATAAGTGTGTATTTTAGGGTTCTATCAATCTTCATATTCACATAGAAATCAGTCACTTTTTCTTGCCATCAGAAATCTCAAGGAATCACTCTGAATTCCTGTGTGATTATCATATGGCATGTATTATAATATGTATTATAATATTATAATATGTACTCCACTGATTCATTTGCTCACAGGGGTAGGAAGATAACAGACTGTGCTCCCAAAGCCACCCAAGAATGAAATTTATGTGATTAATATCTACCGTAATTATCACAACTGACATAATGTACATTAAGATAAATATTATCATGACAAATACTCATTTTGAAAAAAAGTTGATGCATTTAACCTCAGTCATTTGTCCATTCTCAAAGAGGACCATGACATCAGGGAGGTAAATGCCATGACATGAAAGTGAATTGGATTTAAGTGAGGGAGGGCTGCGCAAAGTCAACAGCCTCACTTTCTCCTTCTGAGCCAACTGAGTCCAGTGGCAAAATATAGTTCAGGATGACTGGAGATGACCTTTGATTCAGTGGGAGACCTTGGTCTTTTGAAGCTCAGGTCTTTAACAGGTTTCAGTTTGACTGAGGCAATGCTCATTCACTGATAAAGATTAGGTAAGAAATGAGGCAGAAAATAGCCTCTTTTACCTAGTCAAAAAAAATCAATCTGGGAGAAGATTCTCAGGGGTTTTGGCCCAAACAGGAACACTTGCTATTTACATTCACTCTGAGCCAATCAGGGCCCAAATATTGACCAAGTGGGGCTTGGCCTTATTGAGACATGAAGACCAAAAATAAAAGATGATTACAAAGAATAAAAACTGAACGTTTTTTTATATGACATATATGGCAAAAAAGTGAGTGCTTCTCGCAATTTCATGTTTTTTCAATAAAGAAGTACCTTTTTTGTGAGATGTGTTCTGTAGAATATTGCTAAATTCCAAAGTTGGCTTTGTGTCAGTATCCTCTTGCACCTTTGTGTTAGTGAATCTTCATTTGTATAATTAGATGCAGTCTGAAAATAACATGCCTTTTTAAGAACTCAACCTAGCTAAACTTGAGGGAAGTGTTACTTGAAGATTGTTTAGTAACATTGCTAATTTTAAAGTGATTTTGACTGTTGAACCTCACATATAAAGGCACTACATGCTTCACACTGAATATGTTACATGCTAGATGTTACTTAGGATGTTTCAAATTTATGGATAAGTAAAACATATTTAAATGGTGTAAAACCATCTATACATTGCTTTTCAAATCCAATTTTCACATTGCTTATTAATATTTTATTCAATATATAGTTATTTTATAAATTTGTTAGTAGCTGTATGTGTATATATGTATATACATTATATGTATGATATACTTATATGCAATATGTTTAATGGCTATCTAAAGGATGTTAATACTTTCAAATTAAAGCATGACACATCTCTAAATTTAATCCTGTCCTCAAATCATTAGGTTTTTATAATAAATTTTAATTGAAATAGATAATATGATTTTTAAGTAGTTTCTCACTTGGAGTTGTTAAATTTCTATTTCTGACTTTCAAATCATAGAATAAATTAATACTATATTTGAAAAAAATGTATTTGTCATATGAATTAAAATCCATATTTTCTGCTTAATTTATTTGGAGATCAGACACTTGAATCAAATATCTCTCCTCCATGTATCAAAGATTTTGCTTCCTGTGGGAATACCCTCCACTGGTGAGAGTTAACTTTTAGGGAATTGCTTCAAGCTTAGAGAGACTGAAAGATTTTCCCATGATCCTACAGCCCAAGTCTTTCTGATTCTAAACCCAGTCTTCTATGTACTATGCCACATTGTTTTCCCTTACTTGGCCACATAAAAGAAAAAAAAGTGATTGTTTATGGGTTCTTATAATTCAAATATACTCAATATTTTGTTGTTATTTAGTTATTTCAGTCATTTCTGATTCTTTGTGACCCCATTTATAATTTTCTTGCAAAGATGCTGTAGTGGCTTGCCATTTCCTTCTCCAACTCATTTTACAGATGAGGAAACTGATACAAACAGGGTTAAATGACTTGCTCAGGGTCAGACAACTATTCAGTGAGTGAGGCCAGATATGAGCTCAGTTCTTCCTGACTCCAGGCCCAGTGCTCTATCCACTGTGGCAACCAGCTGCCCCCTACTTGACATTAGGCATTGCTTAATGGATACATGCTATTTTTAATCATTTGTAAATGAATGAGTTGACAGAAGAAATAAAAAGTAATTCTGACTTACTATATCCTAAGTATTGTGCTGAGCTCTAGGGATACAAATAGAAAAAGATGCATAGGGCCCACCAGCTGTAGTAGGGAAACACAATTTATACATGGTAACAGTCTTCTGATAGGGCAGTATTAAATGTCTCTTAAGTGGGCTAGTTTGCATTCAGTCACAAATCAGCTGGTCATGGTCAAGGTCCCAGGGTGAGTTTTGCAAAAAATTGAGCACACTAATTAACGCGTGCATTATCAAGTTTAGTGTGTAGAGCTCCAGGTCCAATATGAAGGGTGAAGATGCTGATAGGTAGATGTAGGTTTGTAGAAACAGAAAGACAGTTAAGATGCTTTGGGTAGATGAAAGATGAGTAATAACATTTGCAGAAAACCAAAAGAAAGGAGAAACAAAGATCAACAAGCACCCTTCTCAACAGTCGATGCTGAATGATTTTCAGTCCTGAAGAACAAACTTAACCATGTTACCTCTTCCACTCAAAAATTCTAATTTCTCCCTATTACCTCTAAGATCAGATATAAAACCCTGCTTGATTTTAAAAACCCATCATACACTTTTCCCACCAAGCTGCCTACCTTTCAGATAAATTGTACAGTGCTTTCCTCTCTGATCCAGTGACACTGGCCTCCTCCTTTTCCTCATACATAACATTAAATCTCCTGACACTGGGCATTTTCATTGACTTTCCACCATTCCTGAAATGCTCTCCTTCATTTCTGCATCCTAGCTTCCACTAAGCCCTCTCTAAATTTTCCCCTTATGCAAGAAGTCTTCCTCCTCTCTCCTTTACCTCAGTCTCTTCCCTTGGGAATTATTTCAAATTATCCTGTATATGTCTTGTCTGTACCTTCTGTTTTGTCTCTGATTAGAATGTGAGCTTCTTGAGAATTACAACTGTTCTTCCCCCTCACCCTTTCCCTTCTTTGTGTTCCTAGCAGTTAGCACAGGGCCTGGTACATAGGAATTATTTAATGATGCTTGTTGATTTGGCTTGGAATTGCATTATTTCATTTGAAGATTATCCATGAATAGGCATTT
Organism: Trichosurus vulpecula; assembly: GCF_011100635.1. NCBI lineage: Eukaryota > Metazoa > Chordata > Mammalia > Diprotodontia > Phalangeridae > Trichosurus > Trichosurus vulpecula. Next base: position 174,194,366 of record NC_050578.1, read on the forward strand.
ATAGTATCAGATTTAGAGCTGAAAGGGACCTCAGAGTCTATCTAGCATATCATCATTATTTACCAACCGTGGGACCAAGAAGATTAAATGATTTGTCCAATACTGATAATTTTTATTGTTTTTTTTCTTTAAGTTCCTTATGGTACAGGATTTTCACAATTCATTAACACCTGTATCAAGAAGTATATTAATAAAGTAAAATAAAGTCAAATTTAAAAATCAGTTTGTGATGCTGGATTTATTGATAGACCTTTCAAATATGAAAATAAGTTAGAAAGTTTTGTATTTCTTTCAGACTCAAGTATCCTGACTTTTCATCTTCTAAGTCAGTAATCAGTTTAATCACCCCACTGACTCATCTAGAGGAACCTGAGTACAGGGAAGATTAGAATGAGAGTACTGCTGTGCCAGAGATGGGTCAACTTTCTTTGAATTCCTATTGATGAGCTGTAATGGCTAGAAGTCATTAAACTCAAGCAGACCAGGTCATTAGGAAAAAAATGTTTTCCCCTGTGCTTCCACAGGGATGGAAGTCTGCCAGCCACAACTTCCATGAAGTTGATCTAAATAATGGAGTGGATCTGGCCAATAGCCAGATACTGAGGGTAACCTTTACTAGTCATTTTCATACTGTTCAATGAATGTACACAATTTTGTTACATGATATAGAGATGTCTCTTCACTAACTACACAGTGGGAAAAAAGGGAGGTATATCTGCCATAGGTATTACATGGGTGTCAGTAGATAAATAAGTGCTGTAGTAAAAAAAAAATGTACTGTTGTAGAGGGAGGAAAACTGTTTCTGAATATTGCAGTGTCTACTGCTAGTGGAAACCTATTAGCTTTGTGACCATGGGCAAATCATTTATGCTTTTGTCTTTACTTTTCATGTACATAAAATAGGGGTGCTAACAAGGTTTGTATAAGACTCACATCAAACCAGCTGATATAAGTAAAGGGTGGTGGAATCTTGAATGTATTATAAAATATTAATACTATGAAAAAGTCTTCTTATTATTGCTATCATGTGTTCAATTAGTGAGTGTAAGATTATGACCCCACTAGGCAGTCAGTGCTCAGTAATCACAAGTTCCTATTTTCAAACCAATGAAACAAACAAAAACCAAGCAATGCATAGAAGAGGTCCACATATATGTAATTTAAACTGTTCTCATTTGGCTAGCATTACATTAACTTCATTAACTTTGTTACAGAAGATAGGCATAACTTTTGAGTTTGTGTCATTTAGTAGCAGTCAAGACAATAGTGTGCCTAGAGATTTTTAATAAGTGAATAACAATAAACATAACATGTTATCAGAATTGCAATAAGATCTTAACAGTTCCACAATCAATAAAAAGATAGAGTTGGTCTCCAGTTAAAACTCTTTTACCTATGTAAGGTGCCTGCTTCTACCAAATTAATCAAGATATTGTCTTAATAAACCAGTATTTACTTAGTGGCTACTGTGCATTTGCTAAGTTTAATAGTCACAAATTGAAAATGGCTCAGACACCTAGGGCCATCTTCAATAAAGTATGCCAAAGTCCAAAATAAATGTTATTCTTTTTGAATTACTGTTAGTACTTTTGTCTCTAGTTGTGTGCCATAGCAATTTTAATATATTTAGCTACATTTATTATTACCCAAACAAAACTTCATGTTGAAAATCCCTTAACTGTTTTTATGAAAAGTCAAGAGAATCCTATTTATGATTACGCTTTCCTCAAATAATAGCAGTAGTAATTAGTAGGAGTAGTAGTAATTACTGTTTAATAGTAAAGTAAAAGATGACAAAACTCCATACTACAAATTCAGATTTAAAAATCTTATTGAAAATTCAACAAATAGACTATAGCAAAACTAGAGCATTATCATTAACTAAACTATAGCTCACAGATACCTGGATGTTATACTGAAATATAAGAATTAAAGAACATTATTAATAAGTGTCCCCATGTCAAATATCCACATTCTCCAAATCACACGGAACAACAAGTTTTCAAAACCTAGAAAGTATTGGGGTCACTATACTGCATATGATATAATTGATGACGCAGAGGCAAAGAATTTAGGTGCAGAATTCTTTTACTAAAATCATATTTGAATGTCTTCAGGAAGAAGCAATTTCCAATATGGTTTAAGAGATGTTGGAAGAATAAAAACAAATAAAAACCCATAGTAACAAAATTTAAAAAAAATACTAAACAAAGGGGTACCCCAGGGTCTTAGGAATGCCTCAACAAAGACTTAAATACTACTTTTATATTCCTCTTGTCTAAAGGGTCAAGAGCTGTAACCCAAATCAATGCCTACAAAAAATTAGCACCTACATAATCAAATATTTGGAATCATAAGTTATATTCTTCAATAAAACAATAGATGACAAATAAGAGTACTACCTTGCAAGCCTAAAAATATTTTAAAGAATTCAACAAGCCTACCATGATGTGTTTATACTGAATCTCTTTTAGGGTAATGGGGCAACATTGTTGTGGGGGAATATGCTTTCCATACTCAATACTTTAATTCTTGAGCTGCTACTAATTTGATTCCATATATAAAAAATTACCACTCGTGATGATGACACTTTAAGATCTTAAACATACCCATTTGTGTAACAATAAAACAAACTAATAAAATTACAGGAACTCATATGTTAAATCAAGTGCCTGACTAATAACTATATCATAGTACACAAACTTAGGTTACATTCTCCCATCATTTCACTTGGTATTTTGGGGAGAGAATGCCTACAGAAACTTACAAAGGAGGCAGATGAATAAGGAAAACCCCAAACCCATGTGTTCAATGAAATTCAATGTGTACTCTGAATTTGTTACCTTGCAATTTAGAGGTGAATTATAGATTTCATCATGAGTCCTCTGGGATTGTGGTTGGTCACCATGTTGATCAGATTTACTAAGATTTTCAAAGTTGATTATCTTTATAATGTTGTTGTATAAATTATGTTGTAGTTATTGTGTAAATTGGAAACATTTTAAATGAAAAAATATGTTGTCTAGATTATGACATTCAACAGGACAAATAAACCTTCAAGACAGTAAAAAAAAAAGAATTCAATGAGCACAGTAGACTGGCACCCTGGTATTTTTGCAGATAAAATCCACCTCCATTATCTCACAAACACAAAAAAACTAAGAATATTTTAATATGGTTCGCTCTACCAAACCCTCATCACCTACAGTATACATGGGATTAAAAGCTCCCAAAATATAGGGACTAGTAGAAGAACCAAAAACTATATAGAAAAGTAAGCTCATGCTTTTCGTGTCCAGTGCTGGTGCTGTTCTGAATAAAACTTTCAGTAAGTCTACAGAAGATGAGACTGAACATTAAAAAGTTCACTCAATTAAAAAATCAATTTTATCCACCAAACTTTTAATTTGTTGAAAAGCTAAACAAAGAGATAAGTCTTTTTAAACATATCCTATAACAGGATATTGATTTCACCCTGGATAATTTCCATCTGAATACCATCACAGAAAGATGAGAAGAGAGTGATGATGACAACTAGCTACATTTATAATACTTTACATATATCATCCCAGTTAATCTTCACTATAACTCTATGAAGTGGGGACCATTATCACCATTGTATTATCACCATTTTACATATAATAAATTATAGCTTATGAAGATTAAATGACTTGACTATGATCACATGGTTAGTAAGGGGAAGAGGTGAAATTTGAACCAAGTTCTTCTTGAATGATCTAGAGTACTCTGTACACTACTCCTTGTAACAATCAAGTGTGATGATAAAACTATAACATATGAAATAATTTGTTAACATTAACTAAAAACTATGTGATATTTAACCAAAATGTTCATTTGGAAGGGATTTCAACAGACTTGAGATCTTAAATCCTTTCTAATTAAAAGCACAAAAAATCACATTGGAAATCTTTGAACTTCTTTGCTTGTGTTGGTAATAGGACTGATCAAGGATGGATGGCTTTATAATTAATAGGCAAACAATCTCTCACTTTGAAGGTACATTTTAATTGGGTAATTATACTATAATAATTTAATTAAACTAAACAGTATAATTTTCCATTTTAAGAAAGTATTTTAGATAAGCACAGGTATTCAAACCTTTGTTAAATATAATGTGATTTCTTATTCATTCTAAAACATTTTTAATAGGCTTTATTATTTTAGCTACTTTACCATAGACCCCCTCCCACCTTAGAATGAATGACTAAGGATTCTAGTATGTTTTTCTTCCACCAAGACCAAATATAAATTCTCTGTTCTGCTTTCTGTATTAGCAAGGCAATAATCACAATATAGATGATAATTGTCAAAACGCCTATGTGGATCTGTATTGTAAAATATAAGAAACTCTCCATATAGAAGGTAGAAGAAGTAAATCATTTATTCAGACATCAGCGAACCAGATCTCATAACCAATAAGCCCAATCCATCACAGCAGCGAAGAATTCAATACACAATATCACAACAGAGAACTACTCTATCCGATAACCTTCCTGCCACACAACTGGGGCCTTGCCAGCAACAATCACTCACACAGCATAGCCAGCATGTCTGCTCTCTCCCTCAGTTCTAACTTGCTCTCTCTCTGCATTTCCTGTGACATACTTTCCTTTTCCTCTCAGAAAGCTCCTCCCACCACATGTGACTTAAGCTTCATGTGATGTAAGCAGGTCATATGGCTTATTAATAGGTGGGCAAGATCTTCAAATTTAAATTGTCACTACACTTCCAAATCTCTTCATGACCTGGCTTTGTCTTGCCTCTCAAGTCTTTTTGAACCTTGAAATCCAGACTGAAACAATTCTCTGAAAATTCATTCATACCACATCCAAAGGTCTTCTCAGTTCCTCATGCTTTTTTTTTTTTACTTTTTTGCAATATGCGATTTGTTGTTTTATATGCTGAGTATTATGTTCTTTATAAATCACTCTGAGTAACAGTTTACTCATCTGTATATAGGGATGATTGGGTCCATAATATCATCTTCACAACATTGTTGAGATAAAGAAATTATATAACAAATATAAAGTTCTTCATGGTCCTTAGTACTGAATATATGTCAATTATTATAACTGATAACAGATGTCCTTTTTGGTATACTGTATATATGCCAATTATTATAACTGATAACAGATGTCCTTTTTGGTACATTCTCAGTTTTTGCCTTTTCAAGTCCAGTTTCTTCTTAGTTCTCTAACTGGTCCTTCTCATCCTTATAAAGACTCTAAGGCAATTGTTTTCTAGAATTCTGCTCTTGATTTTCTTGTCTTCCATCTATATTCTCTCACTGAGAAAACTCATTCACTCACAACCCTTAAACTATTATTTCTTTGCTGATCTGCAAATTCAGGCATTGTCTTTATCCAAAGAAGCAGAACTACATAGTCAATTACCTATGGGGCATTTTCACTTGATATCCTGCTCCCAATTAATATAATCAAACTTTTGTTTCTTTACGTTTTGCCAAAATCTGCTATCCCTTCTACCTCCTTACTTAAACAGCCTTGCCACTTGTGCAACCTGTCATGTTTACAATGTTGATGTTATAATACCCTCATTTTAATTTTTTAATTTTTCTTTTAAATAGTATTATTCCAATTACATGTAAAACATTTTTAACATTAATTTTTTCAAATAAAATTTTGAGTTCCACATTTTCTCCCTCCATCCTTCCCCTTTCTCCTTTCTAAGATGGCAAGCAATTTCATATAGATTATAGATGTGCAATCATATAAAACAAATTTTCATACTAGTTATATTGTAAAAGAAGAAACAGAACAAAAGAGAAAAAAAGACTTTTCAATCTCTCTCCTTTCATCCTATTTCTCTTCACCAGCGTTTTGCTTCTGACTATTGTCCCCTCTATTTCTCTTCCCTTCTATCAATCCATCACCTTTCCTTATCCCTTTCCCCTCCTGTTTTCCTATAGGGTAAGACAGATTTCTATAACCACTGAGTATGTATGTTATTCCCCCTTCGAGCTAAATCCAATGAGAGTAAGTTTCAAACAGTACTCACCCCCACTGCCTTCTTTCCCTCTACTGTAATAGGTCTTCTGCTCTTCTTTATGTGATATGATTTACCCCATTCTGCCTTTCCCTTCCCTCATGTACCAGTACAATCCTTTTTTCATCATTTTTTTTATCATCCCATGAAAGTCAACTTATGCCCACACCCTCTGTCTATGCAACACTCTCATTTTTGATAAGAAGAAATTAAGACCCTGAGAAATCAGGTGACTTTTGCAGATAGTAAGTATAAGAATTAATATTTTAATCAAGGTCCTCTGGCTCTCAATCTAACACTCCTAACATCATAGCAGATGGTTACTCGTGAACCTCACAATACTCTGTCAACAACTCTCTTATGCCCTTATCGTGTATTAAAGTTACTTATATACCTTCCACATTCCTCTATGAGACTTTGTATCATAAGTACGGGGTCCCTGTCTTGCCTAAATGTCTTGTCTCTTCCAGTGAGCAGTGGTGTTCTGCACATAATAGGGTATTAATGAATGTTTATTGAACTAAAGGGAATCAAATTCTCTCCAGATGCAAAATTCCATTATTCCATTACCTAAAAAGGTACATCCTGAAACAATATACAGTATGCAAATGTGCTTCAGGGTACTAAGAAAAAATTGCAGAGTCTTCTTTTCTTTTTATAATTTGTTTAATATTTTTAGTTTTCAGCATTGATTTCCACAAGATTTTGAATTACAAATTTTTCACCATTTCTAGCTTCCACCCACTCCAAGATGGCAAAAATTCTGATTGCTCCATTCCCCAATCAGCCCTCCCTTCTGTCACCCCACTCCCCCCAACCCATCCCCTTTTCCCTTACTTTCTTCTAGGGCAAGATAGATTTCTATGACCCACTCCCTGTATATCTTATTCCCCAGTTGCATGCAAAAACAACTTTTTTTTGGAACATCTGCTTTTATAACTTTGAGTTCCAAATTCTCTCCCCTCTTCCCTCCCCACCCACTCTCTCTAAGAAGGCAAGCAATTCAACATAGATCACACATGTATCATTATGTAAAACCTTTCCACAATACTCATGTTGTGAAAGACTAACTATATTTTGCTCCCTCCTATCCAGTCCCCCTTCATTCAATTTTCTCCCTTGACGCTGTCCCTTTTCAAAAGTGTTTGCTTTCTATTACCTCCTACCCTATCTGCCCTCCCTTCTAATGTCTCCTCTTTTTTATTTCCTTCCTCCTTCCTTTCTGTGGGGTAAGATACCCAACTGAGTGTGTATATTATTCCTTCCTCATGTCAAATTCGATGAGAGCAAGATTCACTCATTCCCCCTCACCTGCCCCCTCTTCCCTTCCAATGAATGCTTTTTCTTGCTACTTTTATGTGAGATAATTTACCCCACTCTGTCTCTCCCTTTCTCCCTCTCTCACAATATATTCCTCTCTCATCCGTTAATTTGATTCTATTTTTTTAGATATCTTCCCTACATATTCAACTCACCCTGTGCCCTCTGTCTGCATATACATACATACAATGTTGATGTTATCTTTGATATATATATATATATATATATATATATATATATATATATGTGTGTGTGTGTGTATATATATATATATACACATATATCTTTGTATATATATATATATATATATACACCCTTCAGCTACCCTAATACTGAGGTCACATAAATACACACATCATCTTTCCATGTAGGAATGTAAACAAAACAGTTCAACTTTAGTAAGTCCCTCATGATTTCTCTTTCTTGTTTACCTTTTCATGTTTCCCTTGATTCTTGTGTTTAAAAGTCAAATTTTCTCTTCAGCTCTGGTCTTTTCACTGAGAAAGCTTGAAAGTCCTCTATTTTATTGAAAATACATATTTTGCCTTGGAGCATGATACTCAGTTTTGCTGGGTAGGTGATTCTTAGTTTTAATCCTAGCTCCATTGACCTCTGGAATATCATATTCCAAGTCCTTCGATCCCTTAATGTAGAAGCTGGTAGATATTGTTGTTATCCTGATTGTTTTTCCACAATACTCAGATTGTTCCTTTCTGGCTGCTTGCACTATTTTCTCCTTGATCTGGGAGCTCTGGAATTTAGTGACAACATTCCTAGGAGTTTTCTTTTTGGGATCTTTTTAGGGGGTGATCAGTGGATTCTTTCAATTTCTATTTTACCCTCTGGCTCTAGAATATTGGGGCATTTCCTCTTGATAATTTCTTGAAAGATGATATCTAGGCTCTTTTTTTGATCATCGCTTTCAGGTAGTCCAATAATTTTTAAATTATCTCTCCTGGATCTATTTTCCAGGTCAGTGGTTTTTCCAATGAGATATTTCACATTGTCTTCCACTTTTTCATTCCTTTGGTTCTGTTTTATAGTATCTTGATTTCTCATAAAGTCACTAGCTTCCACTTGTTCCATATAATTTTTAAGGTGGTATTTTCTTCAGTGGTCTTTTGGACTTCCTTTTCCATTTGGCTAACTCTGCCTTTCAAGGCATTCTTCTCCTCATTGGCTTTTTGGAGCTCTTTTGCCATTTGAGTTAGTCTATTTTTAAAGGTGGTGTTTTCTTCAGTATTTCTGGGTCACCTTTAGCTAGTCATTGACTTGTTTTTCATGGCTTTCTCTCATCACTTTCATTTCTCTTTCCCGTTTTTCCTCTATTTCTCTTACTTGCTTTGCCAAATCGTTTTTGAGCTCTTCCATGGCTTAAGACCAATTCATATTTTTTCTTGGAGGCTTTTGATGTAGGCTCTTTGACTTTATTGATTTCTTCTGGCTGTACATTTTGGTCTTCTTTGTCACCAAAGAATGATTTCAAAGGCTGAGTCTGAATCTGAGTCTGTTTTCACTGCCTGGCCATGTTCCCAGTCAACTGCTTGACCCTTGAATTTTTTGTTGGGGTACAACTGCTTGTAGAGCAGAGAGTACTTTGTCCCAAGCTTGAGGGGCTGTGCTGCTATTTTCAGAGGTACTTCTACACAGCCAGCTCTGCCACACCAGTGCTCCTTCTATCCCAAGAACTGCCAACCAGGATTGCAGCCTAGATCCAGGCAGGGCAAAGCAAACTTTGCACTCTCACTCTAATTTGCCTCTCAATTCCTCCCACCAGGTGGGCCTGGGGCCAGAAGCAACTGCAGCTGTAGCTCTGGAAGCAACTTCAGAGCTGTGCCCCCTCTGCTGTCCCCTGCACAGTGGCGAACCACAAACTCCTTTTACTCTGTCCCAGCAGCTTTTCTGACTAACCTTCTCTGTTGTTTTTGGGTTTTGTAGGTTGAGAAGTCTGGTACCTGCCACATCTCACTAATTCATGGTGTTATGCCTGTTCCACCCGGCTCCTGGTCTGGTTAGTCCTGGTGTGGCCCATGCTGGGCTCTGCTCTGGTCCGCTCCCAACCCCATGTGATAGACTTTTCCCAGTGACCATCCAGGCTGTCCTGGGCTGGAACCCTGCTTTCCTTTGCTATTTTGTGGGTTGTTCAACTCTAGAATTTGTTCAGAGCCATCTTTGTAGGTGTTTGGAGGGACCTGTGGGGGAGCTTACACAAGTCCCTGATTTCTAGATGCTATCTTGGCTCCACCCCCTCATTGTCTTCTATATGAGCAAAACAATTGCTTTTCTTTTGTGTTGCCATGAAATGTCACAACTATTCTAACTATTATTGAAATGGCTAGAATCTATTGGAAGAAAAATTAAAATCTTTTTCCAGAAAGAAAAGAACTAAAAAGGGAAAAAAAAAACATAGTCACATAAGACATATTTTTGAAACTCCTTTACTAGTCTTACCTTGTCATTTTTTTCTTAGAAAATAAACTGTAAAAGTGACATAAAATTATGATGAAGATAATATCCTTCACATTGACTGTAGATTAGAGGAGGTGAGGGGCTGAAAATAAAGGTGGGAACCAGGCTTATACTAAAATTGTAGTAATTTAGTCATTCACCCTAAAATCTAACAGATCCCAGATGAAAGATTTGAGATCCAATGATGAAAACTTGGAAGTGATGGATTTGCTGTGGCTTTTCTTTTCCCTAGAATTCTCAAAAATTAATATATTTTCAGTCAATGATCATTCAAATTCTAAGAGATCAGAGACAAACCCTAAATCACCTATTTTGGGTAAAGCTAGTTCTTTACCAGAAGCCAGGGGCAACTTACCACAGTGATTTTAGTGGGAGCTAGGTGGTAAAGTGGAAAGACTGTTGGGCCTGGATTTAGGAAGACTTGATTTCAAATCCCACTTCTGTTTGACCTTGGGTAAATAATTTCTATCCATTTTAGTTTCTATAAAATAAGGATATTAATAACACATAACTCCCAGTGTTGTTTAGAACATCAAATGAGATAATAATTCTATAGCATTTAGCCCAGTTCCTGGGACACAGTAGACACTCGATAAATGCTTGTCTTCTCATTCCCAAATGCCACCCCTGAAAGGGTAAATGTTTGGGAAACCTACACAGTCTCTCCTGGAAGTTCTATGTTATCTTCTGTAACCATTGGTTTCTAAGGAAGCCGAGAGGTGAAAATTATTTCAGGGCACATATAAAGGAAATTAATATTGTCTCAAAGTTTTATGTACATCAGGGCATTGGATAACACTACCTCAGCTGAAATTCCCCTCTCAGTAATTTGCAAGACATTAACTGGAAATGCTAGAAATTTCTAGAAGAAGGGTGTAGTTTGCTTCTTCAGAATATTGCAATAGCTTTCTTTTTATTTTGAATCAGTACTCGTTCTCTGCTGCCCTTTCTTTTACTCTCTTCCAGGAGAGACTGTGTAGGTTTCCCAAACATTTACCCTTTCAGGCGTGGCATTTGGGAATGAGAAGACAAGCATTTATCGAGTGTCTACTGTGTCCCAGGAACTGGGCTAAATGCTATAGAATTATTATCTCATTTGATGTTCTAAACAACACTGGGAGTTATGTGTTATTAATATCCTTATTTTATAGAGACTAAAATGGATAGAAATTATTTACCCAAGGTCAAACAGAAGTGGGATTTGAAATCAAGTCTATCATGTTATTGGTGGGCTCACCTGTTAATCAACAACAAACTAGTTATCCAATAAGAGCATAATAACCTGTTAATACTTGCTGACTGCTGCTTCAGTCAGTGTGTAACATTGGTCAGGGAAAAAAAAGAAGCATTTTCTTCTCTTGCATTTTTTGGGCCCCCAATAATACAAACTTTTCACAACTCCCAGGCATCAACTACTTGAAACATCACTGCAGGCAGACATCTGGTGACACTTGTGAATGTGCTCAAGGGGCATTGTAGACAGCTCCAGGTGGCTGAGAGAACTGACTGCAGCATCTGTGGCTCCTTTTCTCTATGGGAATGAGAAAGATATGATTTAATGTGAGTTGGAAAAGCAGATTCTAATTCCAACACTTTCTTCATGAGGGCACCTGCTATCTGTAATACCCCTCAAAGAAGTAAAAAGAATGAATATTTTATTGATACACAGCTAGATCATCAGTAAATGACCATCTTCACAGAAGACTGTCCAAGCTGAGTGACACTGAAATTTATGTTGGAGGTATGGTTTGTAGGGTTTTTTTCTGACATTAAAAGAAGAAAGTGCTGTGATGAAGTTGGGCAAAAAGGATGATTCTGCTTTCATAAGGGATACAAGGAAGAGATGGGTGAAGAGAGGGGTGGTGAGAAATGAGCAGTGAGAAAGGAGTATGGGAGGGAAAGAGAAAGCTGGAATAAGAATATTTAAATTTAATATGTGATGAATGAAAAGTTATAGAGATAATTTCTGGGTAATCAATCATTTTATTTATTATGATTAGCAAATAATTAAAAATAGGACAGCCATATGGACTTCTCTCCTAAACCAAAGACACTTCATGGCAGCCTCTTGGCTCTTATGTACCCTTGAGAGAACTGGAGTTCCTGACAGTTGGGAATCAACTATCATTATTTAACAATTAATGAGAGAATGAATATTATAGTGAGAGGTGAACCTATTCTAATGGGGGGCTGGGAATGTGATTTTGATTACATCAGCCTTATAATCTTTGTCTAAAGGATCAATCCCCCTCATTTCCACCCCACTCCTCTAGCCTGAGTAATATACAATGGGTTGGAATTCACCTACATTAGATTCTTTTTACTCTGTAATCAGAACTAAGCTTGCCCGGTTGGGTGGGGTCTGAACTCCAATATCATTATCAGTCCTATTCTTCAGAGGCTTATTTGACTCAGTAAAAAATGAGGAAATAGGGAGGGGAAAGAAATCCTCAATTTCCCCAATATTAATGATTTGTTATTTAACAATCATTCCTCTCAAAGAGTAATCATCAGTGATTTTAAGGATGCACTTTCCATCATAAAGTTTGGTACTCAGCTCAATTTTCTCCTATGCCCTTTCAGAGCCATAACTAGGAATTACAGTGCCTGGGGCAAAGGAGAGAAACTGAGAAGACACCAAAGACAGGCAAGGACCTGTCTTTGGTATAGGTATAATCTTGTTATGGACTCCTCTGAAAGATGGGAATACCTCCCCATTCCAACCTCTGGGGTATACCAGGCTTCAACAATGCCCCACAGATATCTTTCCTGTGGACCACCAGTAGAGAGATACAATGATATGGCCGAGACAGAGGAGTGAAGATAGTACTCTCAAGGGTCTTCAGAACTGGAGAATTGAGGGCCAAGGAGGATGATGTTTTCTCCTCATGCAGAGAATTACTTTGGGACACATAAGGGCAGTACTTTCTATTGTCTGGCTTTTTTGTATTTGATGCCATTCCACAAATATTTATGAAATACTTATTAGCATTATTAGGCAGCTAGGTAACACAGTAGATGGAGTGCTGATTCTGAAGTCAGGCAGTCCTGAATTGAGATCCAGCTCAGACACTTATTAGATGTGTGGCCCTGGACATATCATTTAACCTGTTAACCTCAATTTCCTCAACTGTAAAATGAGGATGATAATAGTGTTTACCTTCTAGAATTCTTGTTAACATCAAATGATGTAATTTGTGTAAGGAATTTAGCACAAGCCTGGTGTAGTAGAGGAACTTAATAAATACATATTTCCTTTATTCCTTCCATTTATTAACATTAAGCATTTATTAAGTGTGACACTAGGTGACAGAAACTATGACTATGTGACCACTAACTGGAGAAGGAATTGGTGCCCTTCTTCAACATGGTACCTGGGGAAAAGCCCTGCTTGTTCCACCCTAAATATAGCTAGAAAGTAATATGAACCTCTCACAAATTCCTCTCTTCAGTGAGGACTGCAATTGGCTGGACTGAAAATTTATCTAAATGTTGCTTTTTTTTCCCTGCTTCAGGAGCTAGGGGAGCTCTTTTTGTTGAGTGCAAGCTAGATTCCTCCCAGCTGCACTGAGGCAGGTTCACCTTACTTTGAAGTATTTGAAGCAGGGTGAATGAGACCTGGAGTTATTCTGCTTCTCAAAAGATCCCAGTGGTCTCCCTTCATCTTTAAGTGAATTTGCATTTTCCTGTGTAGCATATCACTACCAGTGGAATAGTGTACTATACCACATAAAGAATCTTAATTCAATAAAAGGCATGAAGCCCACCCAAGGCTTCAGTCAGTGCATGGCAATCTCTTTGCAGTGCTGTAGAGGCAGTTGTGAAGGCCTATAGCCCTCCCATTCACCATAATAAACTTTAAGGCTTCTTCCTTACAAGCGATGGAAGAAACCTGGTGTGGCCACAGTCCATGGTTTTTGAATTCGACTAGACTCTTACTTGCATAGAAAAGTTTGTTTGCTTTCATTCTCTTACTTTGGGCAGCTAGATGGAGCAGATAATAGAGTGCTGGTCCTGAAGTTAGGAAAACCTGACTTTAAATCCAGTCTCAAACACTTACTCGCTGTGTGACTCTGGGCAAGTCACTTATCCCTGTTTGCCTCAGTTTTCCCATCTGTAAAATAAGCCACAGAAAGGAAATGGTAAACCACTTCAGTATCTTTGCCAAGAAAACCCGAAATAAGATCATGGAGTGTCAGACATAACTGAAGTGATTCAATGAGAACAACAGCAAAAATTTACTTGCTCCATATACTGCATTCCCTGGCCACAAGTCTGACCCTCCTTTGGGCCACAAAATAATTTGGGACTCATGTAGTGAAACCATCTTTGATGGTGGAAGAGCAAATATTAACCTCATTTTATAATGGTGCTACATGTATTGTATGCATGCACTAGGATTGAATGATTAAACATTTTTCATTTTGGAACAGGATGGACTTCTTTCCAAATATAGATGTGTCAGTATGTACCTTCTTCCCTTTCCAATCTCTGCACTGATGGATTTTTTTATTTAAATTTTACTTCAGGGTACATATGTAACTTTAATCCACAACCTCGGGGAAATTAATTTTAATAATTATAATATGTTTAGAATCACATAGTTCAGTTGTTTAGAACCACATGATCCTTTTATAAATAAAGCCTTGGTGCTCCTGAGCTGTGGAGGTGTGAGTTTTGTCAGATTAGGTCACTTAGTGATTTGGAACACACATTAATGGAAGCCTGCCAATCTTACAAATGCTTATCAACTAAGTGGACAATTTGCTTATTTTCAGAGTTTAGGGAATTAATTTGTAAGAGAGAAACCCTTTTAATATTAGAAGGATGATTAGGTCAAGGAAGATTTTCATTTTTTTATTTAGTTATTTTTCTCTATTGGGGTAGTTTGGAACAATATTTAGTGAAGCTCACCACAATTTATTTATTTATTAACCTTATAATTATCCTTACACTCAAGATAGGACAAACAAATGAAATATTTAGCTTATATATAGTTGTATTTCTACCTAGGGGATCTGCTATGTACCTTAAAACCTTGATAATTAATTTGATGATGAAAATGCTCACCTCCCTCCCTCCTCCATTGACTTTCCCTAAGCAGAAGCTGTTGTGGAAATAATGAGCTAAACAAGACTCATTGACTGATGCTAAAAAAGATTCTCTAGATTCTGTTCTGTGCTAATGAATAGAGGTAGGTTTCCCAACGTAATATACAATATGTTGATAATTTATACCTCTATAAATTGGAATAAGTGACAAAGTCAAAATGAAGATTTTATGTGGTGATGAAAGATACAGACCAGCTTTCCTGAAATATCACTATGCAAATATTTATTTTTTTTAAATTTAGAAATTAGACAATATTTACATATGTAGCATAATTACTATTAACTTTTTCCCAAAGTCGTTAAATAATTGAGCAGGCCTAGAATCACAGAATTTGAGAGTTAGAAGGGATTGCCAATCAAGTTGGTGAGATTACAGAACATAGAACTATTTCTGAAGGGTCTCTCATAGAGGTAGAAATTCTCACTAGCACCTTGCTGAAAGTACATAGGCCATATTTTAAAAGTTCTCTGTGTGTTTCAACTGCCTTCAGTCAATGGCTAACATCCTGTAATCTCATTAGCTTGAATTGGGAATTCCTAAAATTGATTGAAGAATTCTCCCATGCAATCACACCCACACTTCCCCCAAAGACACCTCCCCCTCCCCCACCTCCAGTCCCCAATCATCTTGGAAGTAACCATATGTATTGGGAACCAGATGAGTCCCTATGTCTTCTCAGTAAGGTCCTATAGTACATATCTGTCTCCCTTCTAACCTCTTTCTGTCTGGGTTCTTGTCAAGCCAAAATGCATTTTACTGTCATATGTATTTTTTTTTAAATCAAGCAGATCACTTCCAAGAGAACTGTATGTCTATCTTTCTGATGACCTCTCTCCTTCCCACTCTACCCCAACTGGTGACCTGGCCTCATCTTTATTTTTTCTATGGTATTCTCTCATTCATCAGCTTCCATTCATCCTCTTTTTTTATAATTTGGAATTGAAACTGTATGAGATCTTTTCTCATATAAGCCCTCTCCCTATCACAAACTCTATAATCCAACCAAACTGTACTCTTCATTCCCATAAACAACTCTCATTTCCTCTGTCTATGACTTTGTTCCAATCATCCTTCACATCCAGAATGTCCTCTCTCCCCACCTTTACCTCATGGAATCTTACATTGCCTTCCTAACATAGTTCAAGTACCACCCTTTTATTGGAGCTTTGTGTGACTTTATGCAAGTACCTGGCACACTGGAAAGAAGGGACCAAAGGAAGGAAGCTAGAAACAAGAATTTATTAAGTGACTATTATGTCAGGTATCATAGTAAGTGTTTTATAGATATTACATAATTTTATACTCACAACAATCATGGGAAGTAGGTATCATCTCCATTTTATAGTTGAAGAAAATGAGGCAGACAGGATATTTGACTAGCTTAGGGCCATGCAACTATTAAACATCTGAGAGAATTGGAACTCATGTCTTCCTGACTCCAGGCTCCATATTCACTGAACCACCTGGTTTCTTTCTTAACATACAGGGCTTAATACCTGTTGGTTGGCTGATCATTTACTGCGACCCCGCCTCCCTCATCTTCTTTTTATGAATGAGAAAAGAAAGGATAATATGTATTGAATTCAGTAGAATATAAACTGAAGACAGTATGTTTCTTTCCTTTGTATTCTAGCTATCATCATGCCTTGCATATAGTAGATACTTCTTATATGCTTGTTGAATTGAATTAAATAGGCAGGGGGTAGGGAGGGAAAAGGGGGAAGATGAGTATTTCATTGGGGACAAATGAAATGGAAATGAGTAAATGTTGATTATTTTCTTTTCTGTGAGTATTCTAAAACTGAGTATGCTTTCTTGTGTTGTAAATAGCTTAGAATTAACTTCTCAAATTTACTATTAGTTCTATTCCATGATAATCTTTCTGGCAAAACAAAAACAAAAAAGTCAAATGGAATATGAAGTCAGCTATATAGAAAAGAATGGGCACTTTTGAATAAAAGGAAAATAATATTAATTAATTGGAAGAAAAATGTAGGGGCTTGGGAAAGTGTTCCCTTTTTTCTGGTATAAGAATTCTTATCTAAAAGAGTTGTTGTTAGTCCTTCAAAAAGACCAATGACATCACAGTGTGATATTTTGATTTGAGTGTGAATTGGATTTAAGTGAGGTAGAATTACGCAAAGTCATCAGCCTCATTCTCTCTTCCAGAGGCATTGAAGTCCAGTGGCAAGACAAAAGTTAAAATGACTGGCAATGGTATCTTTGATGTCTAAGCTTTCCACATAGCCTACTTCACCTTCTTACATGACCATTGGAACAAATGTTCTCATCTGCCTGTTCCATTGGAAGAAGTCTTCACATGCTTGGGGTAGACATACCCCTAACTCACCAACTGATTTGAGGCCTGTCAGTGACACTTAAACTGGTTCGGCCCATTTACCAAGATGGTTTTACTGGGGTGTGGCCACTGTGCATGATACAGGTTCTTGGAGCCACAGGTGAGAGTTGCACGCGGGGTTGAGATCAAAGACAGATGAGCTGCTCTGAAAAGAGTTCAATAAGCCCTCATACCAGAGGTGCTAGTCTTCCCTGAATATCCCATGTGCCCCATCTAAAATGATAAGAACTTAGCAAATTATCTTAGTTACTTCCACATGACAAACAATTGACTGCTGCACTTCAGTGTAGGATAGGTGGAAGGAGGACCTTAAGAAAAGATAAGACAAATAGAAAGCAAATGGCATATGAAGTTGCATGAGATTCAATAGTAAAAAATAAAGAATAGCATTGGTTTGATAGAAAGATAAGTACATTTGAATAAGTGTTATTGAGTGAGAAGTTATTTATTAAGCACTTACTATGTGCCAAGCACAGTGCTAAGTGCTGGAAATATAATTACAGGAAAGCAAGACCGTCCCCAATGATACTACAAAAATAAAGAGCTAGAAAGGGAGGTGCCACACATGTACAATGGCATAGTTTGGAAAATGCAAGGAGGCAGAGTGGAGGGAGTCCTAGTTCTGGGCAAGATAAACTGAGCACTGTCCTATAAAAAGTCAGGGTGGGTCTAGGGGAACAATCTCTGGTTCCCATGGGATGATGATAAGAAAGATGAAGCATGATAGCAGAAATGCAAGTAAAATAGTTTAAAAATGTCCAGTGACACATCAAGATAGATAGTGCTTTAATTAATAATAGCAACAGTTTGCATATATATAGCACCTAAAACATGTACAATGCTCTTATCCTAGTATCTCATCTGAACTTCACATCACTGTTAGGTTATTAACTTTTGTCCCTAATACAGACAAGGAAACTAACTCTAAGAGATTTTAAGCATCATGCCAGTGGTTATACACATAGTGTCAAAAATGGAATATAAACTTAGATCCACTGAAATGATATTCATAAAGTACTTAGCTCAATGCCTGATGCATAGTAGGCACTTCAAAAATTTTTATTTCCTAAGACATACAGGCAATGGGGCATAGAAATCTATCTTGCCCTACAGGAAAATAGAAGGGAAGAGGATAAGAGAAAGGGTGGGGGTGGGGTGATAGAAGGAAGGGTTGATTGGGGGAAGAGTTAATCAGAATGCACACCATCTTGGTGTGGGGGAGGGGAGAGATGGGGAGACAATTTGGAACTCAAAATCTTGTGGAAGTGAATGTTGAAAACTAAAAACAAATTAATTAATAAAAAGAAAAAAGATAATAAAATAAAAAAATGCAAATGTTTATTTCCTTCCTTTCTAAAGTCTTCCTCACTTTAACTCCAGTCCTCTAATTTTTCAAAACTACCATTTTTTTCAGGAGTCTTTTTTTTTCTTCTTGAAATGAAGTCTCGACTGAAAATTCAGCATTTATCTTCTTAAAATATGCCTTTCAGCTCTTTAGGAGTTAAAGGTCTTAAGTAAGGAAATACATGTATCTGGGTTGTTGTTCATCCTTTGTTCTCAAAGAGGACCATGACATCAGCTTTACTCCTCCTCCAGAGCCATCAGGGTCCAGTGGCAAGGTATAGATCAGGATGACTGGAGATGGCCTTAGATGCAGTGGGAGACCTTGGCCTTTTTAATCTAAGGCTTTTAAAAGGTCTCAGTTTGACTAAGGTAATGCCCATTCAGTGATTAAGGTAAGGTAAGAATGAGGCAGAGAATGGCCTCTTTACCTAGTTAAAAAAAATCAATCTGGGAGGGAAAGACCCTCAGGGTTTCCAGCCAAAATAGGAACAATTGCTATTTACATTCTCCTATTTACATTCTACTACTGCTATTTACATTCATTGGGGGGGGGGCAGTGGGGAGGGTGACAAAACAATGACAAAGTGGGGCTTGGCTTTGGAACTATTGTTGGCCAATCAATGAGAGCCATAGTGATTTGGCTTTAAGGCACAGTCCTTAAGCACAAGAAAAAGGTTTCAGTGATCAAAATTTACATTCCTTTTGGCAGAGGACCTGCAGGTATGATACCCTATGTGGATCTAGGGAATGGAAAGGAAGGAAGGAAGGGAGGGAGGAAGGGAAGAGGGAAAGGAGGGAGGGAAGAAGGGAGGGAGGGACAGCAGGAGGAAGAAAGGAAGGAAGGAAGGAAGGAAGGAAGGAAGGAAGGAAGGAAGGAAGGAAGGAAGGAAGGGAGGAAGGAAAGAAGGAAGAGTTATTTTACCACCTGGCCAGTTCCAGTTGGGTCCCAGTAGGGCACCTCCTTTTTTGTACTCACAGTGGTTGTTGTTTGTCCTTCATTCTTGAAGAGGACTCTCTCTGAAAAAAAGAAAATATAAGCACTACATACTTATAAATTTATTCTGCATTATTAACATTTTTTCCATCACTTTCTTAAGTCTAGACAGTTAACAAAACAGTAAATCAAGCCCTGATTGGTACCATTTCATGATTTCCAAATTTTGAATTCTCATTTGAAAACTTAACCATTTTAGGGAGCAGCACACTCCTGCTACTATCTCTGGAATATTTCCCTGTAATTTACTCCTGGTACTCTCTTGTCATATGTTGTTCTTCTCCCTATCTTTCCTAGAAAATCTTTCCATATTGTAATTAAATGCTTCTTTCACTCACATTGGTAGTAGATGCCTGATTTTCAGATGGATTTAGGAGTGACCTTAGGCAAATTTATGAAGCAGGAGAAGTTTCAGTTAAATTCAATCCAGTAAACACTTACTGAATATTTACCTTATACAAGGCATTGTCTTAAATGTTAGGACAATAAAGAAGACTATAAGCTCCTATTTTTGAGGTACTTATAATCAGAAAGGAGGTATAAGACATAATCACTAATAGCTTTAATATAAAGTTGTATATGAAATTTTATGAGAGTTACAGGTAAATCTCTGAAGTATTTCAGAGGAAGATTAAATCATTTAAACATGGAAGAGATTTCGTTGGAGCTGTGTGCAACAACACAATAAAGAGTTCAGATTCTGAGCCTGAAATCAGAAAAGGCATTTATAATTCTTTCTTATGAGAAAGGATGCCACCCAAACAAAAGACGTCAGGGGCGTTTAATTATATTTTACATTTATTCGGTCTGAATAAATGGGAACATCCCCTGAACAGAGTACAGGAGAGTACAAAAGACTCAGATGGATGCCAGTCCTTTTACTGCGAGGCTCTTTATCGGCCAGATGCAAACCCCTGACTGCCTATGTCATGCCTTCCTCAAATGGCTCATTTAAGCATGCCTATAAGCCTCTAACCTTCACCCAACCAGAAGCCTGGTCTCTGTTGGATTTGAGCTCTGATTAGAACTAGCTTTAATCAGTCACCTGACTTACATTCTGCTAAAGCTGAGGGGGAGGAGGAGGAAGAGGGATAATTTATGTGGAAACAAAACTGCTCCCTCTGTTTCTTACAGAGCTGGGCCATTAATGATGGGCAGTACTTCAAGTAGTAGAGTCATGAGATGAAGTATCATTTTACCTACATACTTCTTCTGCCTATCCTTTCCACGACCCCAAGTTTTTGGGTATCTCCAGTTGTCTGCAGCCTTTCACTGTGTGCATACCTCACTTATATAATCTTAAATTAGCAATTCATGCTCCTTTTGTCCTTTATTCTCATCACACCAATAATATTTATATTCTCTGTGTTCCATTTCCTCAGAGCTTTTTCCAAAGTATCAGACATTTTGCTATGTCAGATATGGGGATAAATCACAAGTATCAAGTGTAGTTTTTAAATTTTATCACAGGTAAGGACAGCAATGGATGTATTCATTATCTAAACATCTTCATAAAAATCTTGGTAGACATAGCTTATCCACATGTTTCTTTTCTCCTCCCTCATAAATACTGGAAAGTTATTTTCACAATCATATCATTCTTATTTTATAAAACTCTTTCCTATCCCCTATTTCAAGCTGATAACAGGATAAATTGCCTTTCAACTTAATTACATAGAAATTTTCTTTTTTTCCCCTCCTTTCTCCTTGAAAATTGGTTTGTCTCATGTATTCTCTGGATCTGTGAGGCAGGGTGACAGTGGGGGGTTAGTGAAAGCAATACAAATTCAATATGTTGATGAATTTGTAACCTCATGATTTTTGGATACTTCCTCTTTTGGTATAGATTACCACTCATCCACAATTTTTCATTCTGTTCACATATTTTCATAAATCCTTCACTGGGGCCATCCAACCTGCTGGAGTAATTTCTCTCTATGTCTCAATATTTCATGTGCATATGGGCTGTCCACCGTGCTCCATAAATGACTGACCCAGCTCCCGGGGAGGGAGGGAACATATGAGGGAGGGAGAAATGGGGAGGAAGAGGGAAGAAAAGAAGAAAAGGAGGAAAGCAGAAAAGAAGTCAATAGCAATTAATTATACATTTACTGACAAATTGGAGAGAAGTGAGAAAATAACAGAAATCCAGATAAACTTGGCTTAGGAAACACAGAACATCAATTCTTCCAACTTTTCTCTATGCTGAAGCCAACTGTTTTATATTTGATTTTATACTAAGTAAAATGTATAAACTCACTGGAATGACTTTCTTATGTGGACTACCCAAATGTCCTCTAACAACTTTTAAAAAGCTGAAGACATTGCACTATTAGTGTTTATTTTTGTCACTTGCCATGATCTACTTAGTTTAAGTGCAAGTACTGGAAACATATATCCTCTGTGATGAGGAAACTGACACCAAGATTGTCAGTGAGCTGCTTGAAGATTGATGATGCTTCTTAAAACACCAGATATCATTATTAGTGCAGGGTCATCTTACAGGAAATCATAGAGCTGTCAGGAGTATCAGATTCCTATTTGTGTCCTCAGGGACATTACCTTACTCTCTTTCTACTTAGCATGTCCTTTCTTTTGAAAAGAGAAACCTGAATATTAATAATCATTTTGAAACAATAAATATATTCATACTACTTTAAAAATCCCCGTAAATATGGTGGTTTCTTATTTCTTATCTAGAACTTAAACACATAGGGAAAAAGATTAAAAAAAAAAACTTCCAGAATGTTATATGACTTTAATGAGTCATTAATATTATAGATGATATACAAATTGTATCACACTTGGGCATACATCCAGAAAACAAGGAGTGACTCTCTCCTACATGGAAGCTTACCTTCTATATATAAAGTGCATTTGTCCAGGTATGAATGAACTTTCTAGGACTTCATTACTTTATTAAAAATTCTGTCAGTACATTTTTACAAATTAATCTTATGATTTTAAAAACTAATTTGTAAAGAGATACTTTTTCCATAAAATAGTAAATTATCAACCTAGGCAGATTGAGAGAGGAAAAAATAACACCCTTTATAGGAGTAATTATATTTAAAAAAAATACTTATAGCTACCTTCCCTCATCAGTAAAACAGATTAAAAAAAAAACAAGATCCTGCAAGCAGAATGTTAAATCTCATGACTTCACTTCCATTCAGTAAAGATGAATCAGTTCTCAGTATTGTCTATGTACCTTGAGATTCTATCAAGGACAACTACAAAAGAATTTTCACTGTAGCTGAGGGTTGGGAAATAGGAAGAAGAGGAGTTCTACTAACCCAGGCAAACTCTAAGGAGCTATCCAGTTATCCTGATTTATAATTGTACCTTTCTCTTATGCTCCATAAATTATTGGACAAGGAGACTTCATTCAGAGTTTTGAGTGCCAAGAATACTATGGAAAAATTCAAACTTAGAGGAATAATCACTTAGAGTGTAGGTGCTGGGTGGTTTAGTGATGCAAAACACTACAAATTGCCCCATGACATAATTTATGCTTATTGATTTCAAGAACTAGAGAGAATTTTGGGATACATGGTCTACATATTCCTGAAGATGAAAACAAGAAGGATATAAAATCTGACTTCTGAACATTATTTTAATTATAAGGAAATTGCCTCTTTTAATAAAAAAAAGATATAAACATTATGTCCCATTATGAGCTCTAGTAATAGCAGAATAAATATAAGACCTTGATGGCCTGCTAATATGACTCTAAATGCTAAACACTGTTATCCTTTGAAGAGTTTTGACCAGTTGATTAATTTATTATGGTTATTTGGATTAGGATTAGGATCATGTAATGAAGCAGGTAGGTGGCACAATGAGTAGAGTATCTGACTTGAAGTCAGGAAGGCTTGAGTTCATATCTAGCCTCGGACACTTAAAATAATTGTGTGACCCTGGCAAAGTCACAATCTTTTTTGCCTCAAGTTATTAATTTGTAAAATGGTGATAATAGCACCTACTTCCCAAGCTTGTTGTGAGGATCAAGTGAGATAGTAATTATAAAATGCTTAGCACAGTGCCTGGCACATATTAAGCACCACATGAATGTCAACTATTGATGACGATGATGGTGATGATTTTACTAATAATAATAATTAGTATAGCATGGTGTCATAGATAGAAAGTCAATCTGAGTCTAAGTTGGGTTCATGTCTTACTTCTGAAACCCACATTATTGAGCCTAAGAAAGTCATTTAACCTCTCAGTGTTCTAGGGGACTTTCTAAGACTATAAGTTGAATAAAAGTTACAAGATTTACACTGGAATTGAGAAATTTCTCAGCAGAAGTTCCCTGTACCTCTGCAATCATAGGTCTGGACTATCAGCAAAAAAGCTAACAGTAATAATGAGGAAGATGATTCATAGATATTATTATATGATAAACAGGTTAAAACTTAAAGAAAAAAATCTATAAAAAGTAGATACCTCTCCATAGTAAAATAGCAAAGATGACAATAGGTACACGTCACTGGAAGTAACCAATGTAATTGATAAGAATTTACCAGAAAATAGAGCCAATGAATTAACTCCAAACCAAGTGCAGAATCAAAAAGTCCTCAATGGGTAACATCCACATAAACTCAACCAACAATACTTGTTAAAAAGGAGTGCTAAATAAATTACTGAATCATATGGATTTCTTGACAGAAACAGATGGGCTTATGAGACTAGTATGAGAGGAGGTTGGTGTTATGAGGAATTACATAAAGATCATTTTTTAGAAGGCCTGCATTTTTTGCTTGAAAAAAAATTTTTGCAAGGAAATAGTATAAACTGTCCTAGATATCACTCATAAGCAGCAAAAATATAACTACTAAATACCTAGAAAGGCATGAGTATCGGAGTCAGAAATAACACTAGAGGCAATCTATCCTTCATTTATTAGGAGTAAATTTTTGTACTATAATTATACAGCCCAAAGTACCCTTGTGAATTTAATAAGTAAACTATTGTGAAAGTAAAGAAATATTGAAGCCAAAACAGTTGCCCACATTTATCCAGACATAACATTGATACATTAAAAAAAATTCTAGACAAATCCTATTCAAAGTTATTACAAAAATGTAGAAAGTAACTTAATTGGCCTTCCTAAGGCACCCTCAAGATCTAAAAGATACAATTACAAAATGACCTTTAGAGAAGTAAGGAAGGAGATAGTGCTAAGATGGTGGAGTAGAGGAAGCACCACAGCCCAACTCTTGGAAAAACAACCAACCTGAAAATAGATCCAGGAGAGACAATCTAAGAATTACTGGTCTACATGAAAGTTATGATGAAAAAAAGAGCATGGACAGTATCTTCCATGAAATCCTTAAAGAAAATTGCCCGGAGGTCCTAGAACCAGAGGGTAAAACTGTCATAGAAAGAATCCATTGATCACCCCTGGAAAAAGATCCCAAATTGAAAACTCCAAGAAATATTATAGCCAAATTCCAGAATGACCAGGTCAAGGAGAAAATATTGCAAGCAGCTAGAAAGAAACAATTCAGATATCACAGAAATACAGTCAGGATCATGCAGGATCTTTCAGCTTCTACATTAAATGACAGGAGAAATTGGAATACGATATTCTGAAAGGAAAAGGAGTTTGGACTACAACCAAGGATCAACTACCCAGCAAAATTGAGCATAATTTTCCTGGAAAGGAGATGGGCACTCAATGAAATAAGGGAATTCCAGACCTTCTGGATGAAAAGGCAAGAGCTCAATGGAAAATTTGATCTCCAAATACAAAACTCAAGAGAAACATAAAAAGGTAAATGGGAAAAAACCCTAGTTAATCAATTAGGCTAATTAATTACATCCTTATATAGGATTATTTTGTTTTATATATGTTTGATACATATACATATATATATATGTCAATCTTGAGAATAGTATACTTATTATGAAAATTGAAAGGGATATAGACTGTGGATGTCTAACTGATATAATGATAAAATATAATTATAAAGATAGAAAGGGATGGTTCTGGGAGGAGAGATAAGGGGGCAATAGAAAAGGGTAAATTACATCACATGAAGAGGCACAAAAATGTATTGTAGTAGAGGGAAAGAAGGGAGGGAGAAGAGCAGTATCTGAGCTTTACTCTCATCAGATTGGCTCAAGAAGGAATAACATACCCTGATAAGTACAGAAATCTCTTACTTGTCCTACAGGCAGTAGGAGGGGAAAGGGGGAAAAAGAGAGTGGGGTGGTCAAAAGGGAGGGAAGAAGTAGCAAGTGGAAAATGGAAAGATAAGGGAGGGGAATCAAGAGGGAGGGCAAATTGAGGAAGGGGGAGGGCAAAAGCAAACTTTGTTGAGGAGTGGAAGGGGAAAGGGAGAAATAAAAGCATTAAGAGGGAGGAAATAGGATGTAGAAAAAGGCACAGATAGTAATCATAACTGTGAATGTGAATGGGATGAATTCTCCCAAAGAACAGAAGCAGATAGCACATTGGATCAAAAATCATAATCCTACGATATGCTGTTCACAAGAAACACATTTGAAATGGGGGAATACACACAGGGTAAAGATAAAAGGCTGAAGTAGAATGTATTGTGCTTCAGCTAAAGTAAAAAAAAAATAGCAGGGGTAGAAATCCTAATCTCAGACAAAGCAAAAGCAAAGACAGATCTAATTAAAAGAGATAAGGAAGGACACTACATCCTGCTAAAAGGCACCATAAACAATGAAGCAGTATCATTGTTTAACATATATGCACCAAGTGGTATGGCATGCAAATTCTTAGAGGAGAGTTTAAGGGAGTTACAGGAAGAAATAGACAGCAAAACCATAATACTGGGAGACCTCAACCTCCCCCTCTCTGAACTTGATAAATCTAACCTCAAAATAAACAAGAAAGAAGTTAAGGAGGTAAACAGAATTTTAGAAAAGGAAGATATGATAGACCTCTGGAGAAAACTGAATGGGGATAAAAAGGAAAATACTTTTTTTCCCAGTGGTACACAACACATACTCAAAAATTGACCATGTACTAGGGCATAAAAACCTCGCAATCCAGTGCAGAAAGGCAGAAGTAGTCAAAGCATCCTTTTCAGATCATGATGCAATAAAACTCATTTTTAATAAAGAACCATGGAAAAATAAGCTAAAATCTAATTGGAAACTAAATAATCTAATTCTAAAGAATGAGTGGGCCAAAGAACAAATCAGAGAAACAATTAATAACTTCATTCAAGAGAATGACAATAATGAAACAACATACCAAAACTTATGGGATGCAGCAAAAGCAGTTCTTAGGGGAAGTTTTATATCCCTAAATGCTTACATGAATAAAATAGGGAAAAAGGAGATCAATGATCTGGGCATAGACCTGAAAAAGCTAGAAAAAGAGCAAATTGAAAACCCCCAATTAAATACCAATTTAGAAATACTGAAAATCAAAGGAGAGATTAATAAAATTGAAACCAAGAAAACTATTGAATTAATAAATAAAACAATGAGCTGGTTTTATGAAAAAAAAAACCAATATAATTGATGTCTTTGGTCAATTTGATTAAAAAAAAAGAAAGAAGAAAATCAAATTACCAGTATCAAAAACGAAAAGGGTGAGTTCACCTCTAATGAAGAGGAAATCAAAATAATAATTAGGAATTATTTTGCGCAACTGTATGCCCATAAATTTGACAACCTTAGAGATATGGATGAATATCTACAAAAACATAAACTGCCCAGGTTAACAGAAAAGGAAGTAAAATTTCTAAATAGCCCCATCTCAGAAAAAGAAATTGAGCAAACCATCAATGAACTCCCTAGGAAAAAATCTCCAGGGCCAGATGGTTTTATATGTGAATTCTATCAAACATTTAAAGAACAACTAATTCCAATACTTTGTAGACTATTTGGGAAAATAGGTGAAGAAGGAGTCCTACCAAATTCTTTTTATGACACAAATATGGTACTAATACCCAAACCAGGTAGGGTCAAAACAGATAAAGAAAATTATAGACCAATTTCTCTAATGAATATTGATGCAAAAATTTTAAATTAAATATTAGCAAAAAGATTGCAGCAACTCATCACGAGAATAATACACTATGACCAGGTAGGATTTATTCCAGGAATGCAAGGCTGGTTCAATATTTGGAAAACTATTAGCATAATTGACCATATCAACAGCAAAACTAGCAGAAACCATATGATCATCTCAATAGACGCAGAAAAAGCCTTTGACAAAGTACAACACCCATTCCTATTAAAAACACTAGAAAGCATAGGAATAAGTGGAGCCTTCCTTAAAATTGTAAATAGCAACTACCTAAAACCATCCACAAGCATTATTTGTGATGGGGATAAGCTAGATGCATTCCCAATAAGATCAGGGGTGAAACAGGGATGTCCACATCACCTCTACTATTAAATTT
This sequence comes from Trichosurus vulpecula, assembly GCF_011100635.1. Taxonomy (NCBI): domain Eukaryota; kingdom Metazoa; phylum Chordata; class Mammalia; order Diprotodontia; family Phalangeridae; genus Trichosurus; species Trichosurus vulpecula. The sequence continues at coordinate 174,222,388 of NC_050578.1, forward strand.
GGTACTAGAAATGTTAGCTGTAGCAATAAGAGAAGAAAAAGAAATTGAAGGAATTAGAATAGGCAAAGAAAGAAATTAAATTATCACTTTTTGCAGATGATAAGATGATTTACTTAGACAATCCTAGAGAATCAAGTAAAAAACTACTGGAAATAATAAACAACTTTAGCAGAGCTGCAGGATATAAAATAAACCCACATAAATCCTCAGCATTCATAAACATTACCAACAAAGCCCAATGGCAAGAGATAGAAAAAGAAATTCCATTCAAAGTTACTGTAGACACTATAAAATATTTGGGAGTCTATCTGCCAAGACAAACCCAGGGCCCATATGAACATAACTATGAAACACTTTTCATGCTAATGAAGTCAGATCTAAATAAATGGAAAAATATCAATCACTCATGACAATTTTACCTAAATTAATTTATTTATTCGGTGCCATACCCATCAAAGTACCAAAAAATTATTTTACAGAGCTGGATAAAACAATAAGAAAATTCATCTGGAAGAACAAGAGGTCTAGAATATCTAGGGTATTAATGAAAAGAAGTGTTAGGGAAGGTGGCCTAGGCATACCAGATATCAAATTGTACAATAAAGCAGCAGTCATCCAAACTACCTGGTACTGGCTAAGAAACAGAGCCATGGATCAGTGGAATAGGATAGGTACACAAGACACAGAAGTAAACAACTATAGCAATCTACTCTTTGATAAACCCAAAGAATCCAGCTTCTGGGCTAAGAATTCACTATTTCACAAAAACTGCTGGGAAAATTGGAAAATGGTAGGGCAGAAACTGGGCATGGACCAATATCTTACACCATATACCAAAATAAAATCAAAATGGATTCATGCTTTAGGAATAAAGGCTGATACTATTAGCAATTTGGGAAAGCAAGGAATAGTTTACATATCAGATTTATGGAAAAACAAAAATTCATGACACAACAAGAGACAGAGAGCATTACAAAATGCAAAATGGAGAATTTTGATTATGTTAAATTGAAATGTTTTTGTATTAAAAAATCAATACAACAAAGATTAGGAGGGAAGCAGAAAATTGGGAGAAAATCTTTATAACCAGTGTCTCTGATAAAGGCCTCATCTCTAAAATATACAGGGAACTGCATCAAATTTATAGGAATACAAGTCATTCCTCAATTGAGAAATGGTCAAAAGACATGAATGGACAGTTTTCAGGGGAAGAAATTAAAGATATCTATGGGCATATGAAAAAAATGCTTGAAATCACTACTAATTAGAGAAATGCAAATCTAAACAACTCTTAGGTACCACATCTCTCCTGTCAGATTGGCTAAAATGACAAAACAGGAAAATGATAAATGCTGGAAAGGATGTGGGAAAATCGAAACACTGTTACATTGCTGTGGAGTTGTGAACTGATCCAGCCATTGTGGAGAGCAATTTGGAATTATGCCCAAAGTGCCCTAAAAATGTTCATACCCTTTGACCCAGCAATACCACTTCTAAGGCTGTATCCCAAAGAGATTAAACAAGTGGGAAAAGAACCCATATGTACAAAAATATTTATGGCAGCTCTTTTTGTAGTAGCTAAGAATTGGAAATAAAGGGGATGCCCATCAATTGGGGAATTGCTGAACAAGTTGTGGTATATGAAGGTAATGGAATATTATTGTGTGATAAGAAATGGGGATGATATGGACTTCATAATAACATGGAAAAACCTGCACAATATAATGCTGAGTGAGCAGAGCAGAACCAGGAGAACATTATACACAACCACAGATATGTAGATTCTGTGATGACTAACCCTGATAGACTTAGCTCTTCTCAGCAATACAAGGTGCAAAGAAAGCTCCAAAGGACTCACGATGGAGAGAGCTATCTACATCCAGAGAAAGAACTATGAAGTATGAATGCAGATTGAGTTACACTGTTTGCTCTCCTTTTTATTTCCTTTTGTTTTTTTCTCTTTTGTTTGTTTTTGGTTTTTTCTTCCTTCTCCTGATTCATTCCATTGGTCATAATTCTTCTTTACAATTTGACTATTGTGTAAATAAGTTCTTTGTGACGTTATGTGTAGAAGATATATTGGATTCCACACATCTTGGGGAGGGAGGTGGAAGAGGAGGGAAGAAAATCTGGAACTCAAAATTATGTGGAACTGAGCATTTTAAACTAAAAATAAAAAATCTTAATTATCAAAAACAAGAAAAAGAAAGATGCCTTGTCTTTACTTTCTTAATTTTTTTTCTAGTGTTCACATGCAATTGGGAAAAAAATAAATATTAAATAAGATAAAAAATGTAAAACACTTCTTCAGAAACTAGGCATCCACCAACATCTCAAAACATTTCCAAAATAAGGTCAAAATGGGTATATTATATAGATATAAAGAGTGATCTTATAAGCAAATGAGGGGAGCATGGAAGAAATTTACCTGTAAGATCTATGGAAAAGGTAAGAGTTTATGATAAAAGAAATGATAAAGATGATAATGAGAAGTAAAGTAGATACTTTTGAAAACATGAAATAAAGAAAAAAAATAACCAAACAATACTAATGCAACCAAAACCAGAAGAAAATTGGTGGGGATATCTTTACATTTTTCCCTGATAAAAGGCCTCATTTCTCAAAGATATAAGGAACAGGGCCCAATTTATTTTTTTAAAAAAGGGCTATTCCTCAATTTATAAATGGTTAGAGTATATGAGCAGGTAGTTTTCAAAAAAAAATCAAAACTATCTATAGTTATATGAAAAAATGCTAATGATTAGAGAAATGCAAATTAAGTAACTTTGAGTTATCACTTTACACATATCAAATTGGCTAATGTGATAGAAAAGAGGAATAACAAATACTGGAAAGGAAATGGGAAAATAGAGACGCTAATACATTCTGGATGGAGTTGTGAACTGGTCCAGTCATTCTGGGGAACAATTTGGATCTATGCCCAACTGGGCATATCCTTTTACTCAGCACTATCAATGCTAGGCCTGCATCACAAAGAGACCAAAGATAAAGCAAAAGAAAGACCTATGTTAGAAGCATATCTTTGCTGCTTTTTTATGGTGCCAAATTGTATATTGAGGAGATATCCATTAATTGGGGAATGCCTGAACAAGTTGTCATATATGATTTTAATGAAATACTCCTGTGCTATTAGAAATGAGGGAGAAAAAACTGGACAGTTTCAGAAAAACCTGAGAGGAATAATATGAATGACGATCTACTATCAAAGTTTTACCATACTAATTAACACAGTATACAAAACAATTCCAACAGGTTTATGATGAAAAATGCTATCTTTATCCTGAGAGACAACTGATGACCTCTGAGTGCAGATTTTGGCAATATGGCTAATATGGAAAAATGTTTTGCATGACTTCACATATTGTTTGTCTCCTCAACAAATGGATGATAGGCTGGAGGGAACAAGAGAATTTGGAACTTATTTTTTTAAGTGAATGTTAAAATAGATAAAAATACTAAGTCAGACTTCCAGTGCCAAAATGGTGGAGTGACGAAGAAAATTCCTAGAGCTCTCCCAAATTTTTTCCCAAACAATCTTGAAAACTGCCTTAAATAAAATTTTTGGGTGGGGAAGTAGCTTATCAGTCCAAGAAAGCCTGGAGACTCAGCACGAAACGTCTTTCTCAGTGGGGTGGGAGAGAAGTGTGGTCTGTGAGCAGCAGCAGTAGGTCACACCCCAGGGGGCCTACAAAAAGATTCTGATCCCTGGCTAAGCTACTGGCAAAGCCCTACCTCCAGTGCAAACCAGAAACAAGACCAGAACCCAAAGGCAAACCAGCAGTCCCTGAACACCAGCAGTGCGGTGAGACCCCATCTCTGCTTTGGTGAAGCCACACTTCCATTGCTGGCCAATAGCAAGGCCCTGCCCCCAGAATAAGCCAGCAGGTAGCACCACCATCCACTTCCAGCCAACAGCTAGGCCCCAAGGTTCAGTGTAAGCCAAGAGCAAGGCCCAGAGGTTTGGTTCAAGCCAGAAGCAAAGCCCTGAGCACTGGCACAAGAAGCTTGATACAACAGCCTCTCCACTCCAGGAGCAGAGCACAAGTGTAACATAAAAGCATAGAGTCTCAAATAGGCAGAAAAATGACCAGAAACAATAAAGATTCTGACAATAGAAATTTACAATGTTGACAAGGAGGACTGAGGCAAAAACTTAGAAAAGGGCGATAATGGCAAAATGGTTACATGTGATTTCTTAAATAAAAACATAAATCAGTATGATCCTGAAAAAGAAACTCATGGAAAAGCTCAAAAAGGATTTTAAACAGCAAATAAGAGAAGTAGAAGAAATATTTGGAAAAAGATATGAGTAATTCAAGAGAATCATGAAAATAATTGTCAACAACTTGGTAAAAGAGGGAAAAAAATGAAAAAAACATATACAAAAATTCATTGAAGAAAACAACTCCTTAAAAAATAGAATTGGCCAAAAAAGAAAAAGGAGTTACAAAATCTCAGTGAAGAAAATAATTCCTTGAAAAAAATTAGAATTGGGCAAGTGGAAGCTAATGACTCCATGAGATATCAAAAAATGATAAAACAAAACCAAAAGAATGAAAAAAAAGTAGAAAAAATGAAATTTCTCATTGGAAAGACAATTGATATGGAAAAATCAATCCAGGAGAGATTATTTAAGAATTATTGGAGTACCTGAAAGCCACAATCAAAAAAAAAATCTGGGTGATTATATTGCAATAAATTCTCAAGGAAAACTGCCTTGATATCCTAGAATTAAAAGGCAAAACAGAAATTGAAAGAATCTATTGTTTACTACCTGAAAGAGATCCACAAATGAAAACTCCTAGGAATCTCAAGGCCAAATTCCAGAGCTCTCCCTTGTAAATACTGTAAGCACCCGGAAAGAAACAATTTAAATATCATGGAGCCACAGTTAGGATTCCACAGGATTTAACAACTTCTACATTAGAGTCAGGGCTTGGAATATGATATTTCAGAAGGCAAAGGAGCTAGCATTACAACCAAGAACCACTTACCCAGCAAAACAGTATAATCCTTCAGGGGAAAAACAGACATTTAATGAAATAGGGGACTTTCAAGCAGTCCTAATTAAAAGACTTGAGCTGAATAAAAAAAATCTTCAAATACAACATTCAAGACAAACATCAAAAAGTTAAAAAAAGAAAGAAAAAATATAAGCTATTCAATAAGTTTAAATTGCTTTAATTCCTATAAGGCAAGTCAATATACATAATTCTTAAGAACTTTAGGGCAATTAGAAGGAGTATGTGGACAGAGGGTACAGGTGTGAGATGACAATGATGGGATGATATAAATACAAAAAAAATTAAGGAGTGAAAAAGAAGATTGAACTAGGAGAAGAAAGAAAGAAGGGAGAGATTGAATGGGGTAAATTATCTCACATAAAAGGCACAAAACAGTTATTACAATAGAAGAGAAAATGGGTGGTGGTGGCAGGAAACACTCGGTTAATGTTTTACAAAGTAAAAAGATGATTAGAATCCAAGTTTAGTGTTCTTTCTAACTCATTATTTTTTGTAGAATAAGTATAAAATTTAACCTTTCTGGCTCTACAATTCCTGAACTGTCATAATGCTATATTTATAGTACCTTAAATTAGTTATATGACACTGAAGTGCTTTTTTATAGATACAATTTTGAAATAGCAAATCATATTACAAAATAAATATTCATTTTAAAGTACCTAATATATACACAGAGAAGTAAAAGCCAGTTTTTTTTTATCAAGTTCCAAGAGCCATCATAATTTCACTCTACATTCTAATATAGCTATATTAGCATTAATTAAACAGTAGTTCTACTTTTATTTCCCTGTATGTTAGGTGCTTGGTACACATGCATCTTTGTTCCTTTATGAAATACTTATATTCTGGTAGTTTGCAACCAAGAGTTTAAGACCTAAGGAAAACTTTTTCACAACTGGACCTATAATTCCCAAATCCAAGAAAGGCAAGAAATTCTGTTCTATTCATTCCCACCTCAAATAATTTTTAATCTACTTAGGTAAAGTGGGATTTAAAGCATTTTCAAGGTATCTTGATAAGTCTGCATCATTCATTCTGTGTGAGTGTGTGTGTGTGTCTCCACACACAAATTTTCTCTATAACTTCAGAGAGAACAGTTTAAGTATAGTGTCGATGCAAGGACTATGGATTGAAGTACCAGAAAAAATAAAATAAGTTTCAAAATATTGATCGATATTTGATATCTGACAGCTCCTCTTTCTCTATAACAAAGATGTTAGAATTATGGAGAAAGAGAAAGCATCTTGGCTTAGTCAAATGGTACTTTGACAGAGTAATATTTTTGGAGTTCTTAATTGATTTGTCTATAGTTCACACACTCTTCATCCTTAAAATAATTCTTTCTCCTTTGTAAGTCCTAGACTCTTTGTTGTTATATTCCCAGTAATTTTATCAGTATGAGGGAGTAGTAATCCTACCTGAAGGCAAAGGATTGAATAAATGGCCTCTGCAGATCATGTTAAGTAAGTTATATCATGCCATAACTCAATGAAAATCAGTAGGAAAAAATATATCAACTCCTTAAATACCAACTACAAGGTACAGAGACTACTATAAAATACTTACATTTTAGATGAGAATATGAAAATGTCTTCACCCCATATTTTCTAATAGTTCTCTTTTATACAATTCTACTTCAGGTGTTCATTTTTCATCAATATCCTGTTGCTTGATACAGTAATTTTATTATATTAGCTCCTTATGCCTTCAGCCTTGAGGAACATTTACTAGTGTGATTTGGGGCTGAATTAACAAAAATTACTGAGATTTAAGTTCGTTCATGGGTATGTTGTTTTCATCATTTAATATAATTCAACAAACAATTATCCAACAAATATCTTATGTAAAACAATGTACTAGATGCTAGATAGACATAGAGGAAAACAAAACAAAACAAATAGCCCTTGAGCATAATTTATCATATGATGGTGACTAGACTTTGTATATGTATAATGCAAGATATTTGAGAATGGAGAAAACACTAACTCCTTGGAACACTTCACAAATGAGCTAAGTCATGCACGAATTTACAGATTCTGAGATTTGGAGATGAGGATAAAGTTCATTAGAAGCATGGGGAACAGATTGCATCAACATATAGAGACAAGGAAATGGAATGTCAAGTTTAGGCCAAAGCACAGAATGTATAAAGGGGGAAGATTTGAAATGTATGGAAAGGAAGGCTGAAGGGGTACTGTAGATGGCATACAATGCCAGACAGAGGGCTTTATCCATCAGATTGTGAGATCCTTGAAGACAGGAACTTTTTTTAGTCTCTTTTTGTCTTTCCAGCACTTAGCACTGTACCTGGCACATAGCAGTTGCTTAATGCCTGTTTATTGACTGAGTGACTCTTTAATACCTGAGAAAGATGGGAGGTACAAGAAGTTTTTGAGGAGGGGAATGACATGACCAGATCTGTGCCCTAGAAAGATGAGGAAGCTATGTAGAAGAGAGTGCAAAGAGACAAGATGCTGTAGACAAGGAGTCAAGGGATCTATTATAACAGGTGCTTATTTCAATAGTCTAGGGATGAAGTACTGAGGGCAGAAGCTATTATAGTCCACATGTGAATGCAAAGTACAGGATGGATATGACAGATGTGGAGGTAAATATCTATAGGATTTGCCAACTGCTTGGAAATGGGATGGGAACGAGGGGAAGGAAAGAATAATAAATGATTCTGAAATTAGAAATCTAGGTGACTAAGAATATGATCAGACCTTCAACAAAACTGGTGAATCTGGGAGAGGGGAAGATTTGTTGGCAAAAAATTATGATTCCCATTTCAGATAAAATTGAGTTTGAAATGCCACCGGACACAAAGGTGGAGATGTTCAGCTAGCGGTGGTAATACAAAATAGCAGTTCAAAGAAAGAGCTTGAGGCTAAGTGTATAGCTAATATTAACTTATGTTTACATGTCAATTTAAGGTTATTTAAATTCCACATTTTCTCCACATATCCCCCTCTGTTATGGATCTTAAGATCATAAACTTTAGAGTTTGAAGAGACCCTAGAGGCCATCTAGTCCCATTGATTTTATAGATGGGGAAATTGAAGACCACAGAGGTTAAGTGACTTGACCAAAATCACACAGATAGTAAGTGGAAGAAATGAGATTCTAGTCCAGATTTTCTGACCCCAAATTCACTGTTCTTTTTATTGTATCATGCTGCTGATCACCTTATAAGATACTGCTAGTAAACCAGTGACTAGGCAGACATGCAAAGGGTATAATAGACTGTAGCTCATAACCAATGACTTGTTAGATGGAAGTAATCTCGTCAAAACACAAAACATTATTTAGGACATGCCTGACCAAAACAGGAGGTAGGCTGTCAATTTAATTTATGTATGCCTTCAGGAGCTAACTTCTCCTTGACACAGAATCTAGAATATATTTGTTACGCTTACAAAAATATATTTTAAAAGTTTTTAACCACTATAAGCTAATTTAATTATTAGCCCAATGTTTATTACTTAGCAAACAAAAATGTGTAATATTTATATAAACAAAAATTAAATCAGCAGCATCTATGAACAACAGAGAAACTGAAGTTAGAGTACTACAGTATTCTTAAATTATATAATTTGTTTCAAAATGGATTTTTTTAAATCAATGGGCTAAATAAAACCTTTCTTAACTCTTCCTATAAAAATGAAAATTTATCTTTCCATGAATATGTTGAAACACATTTAACCTATTTTATTTTTCCTCTCAGTATTCTCCTTAGAAGAACCTTAATGAAAGACTAAGCTTGTGAAGACATTGTTGCCTATGTGAAATAAATAGCATAGGTTGTTTCTTCTACAGGAAAATAATATGGGGGTGATGCTGAGGCAAAGGAGGTGAATCAGCAGATAAGCCTCTGTAGTGTTCTACAGGAACAGGATGTGCTAGCTATGAGGAAATGAACTATTGGGTCAATGTAATGTTCTACGAGGACAAGATTTGCTGGATAAATGATCCATCCCCCTCCATCCTTGATCTATGGCATCAAAATCTCCATGTAGAATGTCTGGGTTTTTTTTTTAAATCTGGTAGTGGAGGGGTGTAAGGTTAATGGGGAATATTAAGCGAAGCTTGCTTGCTTGTAGGAAGGCTTACCCACCTTTTGTTAATTTCTAATTAGGCACTGAGCCTATTAGCTGAAAGAGTATATATTATGAGAGGTGAGCTTTTGCTTTGGGGGCTCTCTTATGAGAAAGACGTTGTGATTTTCTGGTCGAGACTCTGAATGGCCGTCTGTTCAGAGCTCTGCGACTACTCAGAGGTAAAGGCTCTCTCGATTCAGTGGTGGATGTAAAGCTTTGATTCAGGAAGTAGAGAACTGTCTGTTGGTCTTTATTTCTCTTCTCCCTAGTTTTTCTGTTTAATTAAAGAAGATTGTTAACCCCTGAAACAGCTATCTTTCCTAGTAAAGCAGAAAAAAGAACCTGCACTAGCAGCCATCCTGGGTATGCCAGTGTGGTTGCTGTTACAAGGGGAAGGAAAAATGGGTCAGAACATTGGTAATCTCTTGTGCCTTAATTGATTATATGGTGGAAAGATATTGTTCTTTTTTCTACATAGTCAGAGACACAGATATACTAAGTGATACACAGAGATCTGAAAATAAATGTACTTGCCTATGTATCTATCTTGAGTGGGAAGATGAGGTAACATGAAGTAATTGGCTAAAGGTCAGTGAAGACTTGGGTTCAAGCCCTGCTTGTGATAAGCCTGTAAATGAGAGGTTTGGACTATGGTCCCTTCCAACTTTGATTCTATGTTCCTCAGAATTTATTGATGATTCATAGGCAAGTTATTTAACCCCCCAGTGCTTAGGCAACTCTTTAAGTCTTTAAATTAAAGTGATAGATCATTCACTTTGGTAGAAGGAGAGTCCACACCAGGAATTCCCCAATCAATGAAATCTCAGAGATCATCTCCCCAGATGTAGATATAGACAGAGATTTAAATGTAGATACATATAGGGATGATATAGGTCTTACATTTTATTAAAATAGTATTGGGATATATAAAGTATATTTGTGATTTTTTGTGGGGAAGAGTTGGCAGTGGAAGATTCTTGTGGCACTTTGAATGTTCATGGGGAAAACTGGACTATTACATGCTAAAGCTTTTAACGAAGAGAATGGAGAAGTTGGCAGTGATCAATTACCTATGAAAGGTGGACCAGGCCAGTGATCAAGATATCTCTCCATTATATCTACTAAACTTTAGTTCTGTAGGTAAGAGTAGTGCAGACTGTTAAAAAGGGACACACGATGGGGCGAATGATTTTCATGAAGAAGAGGGGTTGTCTTCTTGGTACCCAAGAGAACATAGAACCCACAATATTTTGCATACAAAGGGAGAACTATGAACAGTCACAGCATACACTAACATCAAAGTAAATTTTTTTGAAAGATTGGATTTGTTGGAATTATCATAGAACTAGCTTTCTGACTTAAGTGTGGTAAATAAAAAATAGTAAAGAAGAAAGAGAATAAGAGCTAACCAAAAACAGACAAAAGGCAAGCAAAAGCTTTACTAGAGAAAATAAAGTATTAATAAAAGTAGCCACCAGTGTGAGTAGAAAACGACTGATATGTTGATGGGGAGCAGGAGGAGTAGGACAGGCTAAAAACCTACAGAAAATTCTCTTTCAGTATCCTGTTCTTATTTCATAAAATGAGCAGGTGTTGCTTCAAATAAATACTGACTTTCTCTGCCCACTGAGTTACAGTTATCACTCTCTCAAAAATCAGTCTAACATTAGGTACCAAGTTAGTGAGCTAAATCAAAGGCAGAGGCATACTGAGGGCTAGATAATGTATCAGGAAGAGGGGAATGCTAGTGAAAAGACTTCAGGGTTTGGGAGGGTAAACACCTACTGCAGCTGCTACAATAGGAAGGAGAGAATAGAGACATTTGCCATTAATGTGAACCAGACAGAGAATGGTGCTTCTCAAAGAACTACAGTACTTGTCATCTGAGGATTATAGCTTTATTTTTTAAAGACAGGAGGGTTTAAAAATTGTATGAAGGAGAATACTGATTTTCTAAAGGTCATTTCATTTTGTCTTTTGTTTCAAAAGGATCACAGGATCACAGATGTGGAGCTGGAAGAGGCCTTGGAGTTCAAGCCCAACCCCCTCATTTTAAACATGTGGAATTGGAGACACAACAAAGGTAAGAGATGGGAAGTCGAAGGTCATGCAGACCAAACTGGGGATCAAACTCAGGGCCAAGGACTCCACATTCACCACTCTTTCCACTGTTCCACACACTGGTTCCTATAAATGGTTATTGACAGTGCAAGCTCAAGAGGAGCTAATTGATAAAATTTTCAGGGGCATGGAATAGGTTTAGAGCAATAACAACAAAATGTTTATACTGTTCTTATCTTGTATCTCCAGGTTTTCATTGAATGTATTATATTGAAAAAAGGCTGGGACACATTTTCAGAGATCATAATATTCCATATTAATCTGTTACATATTTAAATCTATTACACATTAACTCTTAAATATTTAAAGAGATGACTACTTGTCAAAGATAAGATTGTAACTTGTACTTGGAGTTAAGGAAGAACTAGGTTCAAATTTTACCTCTAACAATTACTAATTATCTGTTATTCTGAACCTTTCTTAGTAACAGGAGCTTCCCAGGCATACAAAATTTCTTCTTCAAGAATTCCTGAGTACTTAGATAAAGATTTAGGGGAACAATCAATTAATGACCATATCTTTTCATTAAATAGAGTTTAGTGACATTGGGGCAGCTGTTGGTACAGCGGATAGATTGCTGGGCCTACATTCAGGAAGACCCTAGTTCAAAACCAACCTCAGAAACTTGCTAGCTGTGGGACCCTGGTAAAGTCATTAAATCTCTATGTGATTTAGTTTTCTCAACTGTAAAATAAGGAAAACAATAAAACCTACCCCAGAGGGTTGTTCTGAGGATGAAACGAGATATTTGTAAATAGCACCTGGCATATAGTAGACACTGTATAAATGTTTATTCCCTCTCACTTTTGTATTAGATATGATACTTTTAAAATTCAGTTTTGGGCATAAGTTAAAATTTGTCCCTTTTTATGACTTGCTATTGTATCACAAAGGAATTAAAAACATATCCAATAATAATTAATATCTTTGCATAACAATAAAACTGGGGAAAGACCCCCTTCCTAACTTCAGGTATTCCACCATCCCCCCTTTCGTGTTCCCTTTTATATATTTATGCTCAAAGTAAACAAACCACAGATTCATTATGTGTAATGAGAAGCACAGCATATGTTAATATAAGCACATACCACCAATATACTTAGAGTAGGGGAAGAATGGTTAAAAAATAAGTTTAGATGATTTCATTTTTATTATTTTATTAAAATGATATAACCATAACATACGATAAGTAGTGCCATGTATTATATGCTTGAAATTGTAACTAATATATGATGTTTTTGCAAAGTACATGGAGGTGGATTTTTTTTAATTCTGTAGGTGATATGATCCTATAATCCTACTTTCAGGTCAAAAGGGAAGGTTTCTTCAGAAGCACTGGTGTTGAGAATTAACCCATGGGCAACCCTAAATTTGTGACTTCCTGAGTCAGAATTCCAAACATGAACTAGTGTAACTTTTTGCTAATCAAGACAAGCTCTTTGTGTTACATACAGATGTCAACCTAGATGGCCTGGGGGAAGTTTTGCACCAGGAGAGTGATGATCATCAGAAGCCTGGGGCATTTGCCAGGAGGGTTCTCACTTTCTGTAAGACCTGTTTGAGGTCAAACTTTGACAAGTTTGAGTTCTTATTTTGAACTTTGAAAGACAGTTTGAAAAACGTATGTTTAGTGTTCAGTTTTAGGTGTGTGTGTGGACAGTCTAAAGGTCTATATTCTTAGAAGTACCAAGTTGCAGGTTGTCATAGATGGGTGAAGGTAGGGATCAAACATGAGACTAGTGTACATTGTAGCTCAATGATAAACACACAAATCTATTATAAATAGAGACATATCAAAGACATGAAATGTCATGGAAATTTTTAGTTAAATTTTTAAAAAAAATATCTGAAATCACTCCTATTCTTTCAGAATATAAGTCTTAATAATCTTAATATAAAAAGAAATACAACTATCCCAAAGTCAAGTGAGACCTAGTATACAGTGACTTCAGGGGGTTAAAGGGCCAAGGAGTGCCCATTAAATCACTAGGAAGACATATAAAGTACAAGGAGGGAGCTCTAACCCCCATCCTGCTTTAAGGGAAGAGTCACAAAGGAAAGTGAAGAAATCTTCCTTTCCTTGCTTCTAGGTCAGAAGAGAAAAGAGAGGAAGGATATAAAAACAGAGCCAGTCTTCTCATTCTCCAACTAGTGAAGGAGGAAAAGCAAAAGATTTCAAAACACCTATGCCTTGAAGCCTCAAGTTCTGAGTTTACAAACAAGATTCTAGGACTTGTTATCTTGCTTCCTGCACCCAAAATGTCATAACCTCTAACATCCAAACTCTGGTGGCACTGAAGGTCAAAGTACATTCTCTTTTATAAGGAAGAGCCAGTTTTGAATTAAGGAGCTCTTGACATACTAATGAATGAAAAGCAATTTACCTAGTCCTTTCCATATTCCTCTACAGGAACCACAAATTTGAATCAAAGGATTTTCCCCTATCCCTATAACCCTGGACAGTAATTAACAAGTATTTTGTCTTAAAACTGCTGATAGTTCAAAGTTGGTGACTTTATCATGGTCATTTTCCTTAAAAAAGCCCATTCAATTTCCTCCACTGGGTTTGTCACTGCACCCAACATTTATTCCTCAAGTGGCCTATTTAAATACAGTCTATTATAAGACCACATCACACCATAGGATCATAGTTTAGAACTAAATTGGGCATTAGAAGTCATCCTTATTTTATAGGTTGGGAATGTAAGACCCCAAAAGGGTAAATGGTTTGCCCAGGGTCACATAGGTGGTGAGTCACAGGTTACAATTCAAACTCCAGTGTTCTGATTATTAATCCAATACTCATTTCCCTTCATCACAATGTTTTCGCTACTTAGGACCCATAATTTGAAACATATTTTTGGTCTATCCTGTTGCTGCTTATCAGGTTTAGAGATATTTCTCTACTGTCCATCATCAATAATCATTAAAAATCATCTAGATATTACTGAAATATATCTACTATTATAGTTCTAACCACCAAGATGATGGTTGTTTTAGTTTCCTGCCATGGAGTTCTGTTACAAAAATAATATTTACGCCTTAATGTTGAACACTATCTTCTACTTGAGCAATGTTTTTTTTTTCACCTTGATTGTTTTCTCATGCTCATCCCCTACAATTCCATGCCTGGGAGTTGATGAGAACGTGTGGGCATCAGAGATAGCTCCAGGAGATTTACAAGAGGTATCTGAAGTAGCCAAAGATGCCTAGAAGTGGTAATCAGAAAACACTAGAGCTACAGGGTAACCTTCATACTTAATGAATCATGTAGGGCTGTAAGACCTCTAGATAAGTCTTGAAAAAAGGTATTAAATGAGATATAAGACCTTCCCCAATATGGAGATAGTTGAATCAAATGACCTAATAACTACAATTCCACAAATATCTGATGAATATTGACCACACATTTCATTATTCCTTACTCATAAACACATACTTGTCAGACCTATACTTGCCAAATACTCATCTGCTACCTACACTGGATCCTATGGTAGGATGAAGGAGAATGATTAGGAATGAAAAAACTCTTATTAAAGGGATCCTTATCCCATGAATGTACAAGCACTATTTCTAGTATTTAGCTGAGTGAAGGTTGGAGAGTTGGAGAAAAGTATCTGGGAACCAATGTTTTTTCCTTCATGCTTTTGAACTGGCATAGGCTTTTTATCTACCAAATTAATCAAGGCTATGTTGTAGGGCAGCCAGGTGGCACAATAGATAGAGTTCTAGCTCTGGAGTTAGGAGGTCTTGCGTTCGTATCTGGCCTCAGACAGTTACCAGTGGTGTGACCCAGGGCAAGTCACTTAACCCTACTTGCCTCAGTTTTCCTCATCTGTAAAATGAGCTGGGGAAGGAAATAGCAAACTACTCCAGTATCTTTGCCAAGAAAACTCCAAATAGTATCATAAAGAGTCAGACTCAATTAATAGCCTAACCAATGACAACATACTGTAAAACGACAGAAAATGCCTTCTAAGAAGGAACAGTGTTCATAGGTGCTTAGAAATGGCCAATTTGATTAGAGTGTAATGCTTCCAGTTGAAGTAGTTGCCCACACGTTATCAATTTAGGGGAAGCTAGAAGGTGAATCTGATGCCATGTGTCTGAGAACAAACTTACACTTGTAGCCAGAGGGAAGTAAATACAACACATTTTTTGAACTCTTTACATAAACCAACCCTTCACTCTTTTCTTATTGGCAACTCTTTATAAGCCACGTCTTTGCTTGCTTCTCAATCTATTTTGATCCTGGTAGCAACTTCTGACCTGGGCACCATTTTCTTCCTCTGGCCCATAACCTCAGCCACCTCTGACTTCCAATTCCTACTTTATACTGCCAATCTGATGCTTCTGGATCCTCACTGAATAGGGATATTCTAGAGGTGAACTTTCCCTGATCCCTGTCCTAAGACGCTTAAGTACATCAAGGAAGACTATAGTCATAAGCCATGACATCCTATTCTTTACCTTTTTCCAAGAGCAAGATAAAAAGGATCAGTGCATCAGAGACATGTAAGAATTGAAAAAAGGATACTGCTGCAGTCTATGCAAGGACCAGGCTTTTGTAAGCTGGATGAATGTAGTGTCTTGCTTGAAATTTCTTGAAGAAGTATCATGTTAAGCAAGAAAGTAGAAATCTTCTCTACCAAGGTGTGTGCTCTTCAGAATGGAGAGAGTAAAATAAAAATAATTACATGAGTAGTTAATCCTAAAATAGGTGAAGAGAATATAAGTAAAAGCTTTTAAGGTTATGTAAAATCTCCAGGCTCAGAATTATATGTACAAGGACCTTGTAAAACAAATAAACACTCAAATGAAAACTGCGGTCATGAAATGAGTTTGTAAAAAATTGTTAACTTTGGAGAAATCTGTGAAAATGAAAGAAATACCAGATCATTGGACTTGGATACATATTTTCTACATTAAAAAAAGAAAAAAAAAGATGAATTTAAAAAATCCAAAACTTTGGGATAATTAGTTTTATGTGGAAATTTTGCAGAATTTTTGAACAAATAACTTAATAGATGGTTTGTGACCACTTTATAAAATAAATAATGATAACTAGACCTAATCATACTTTTGTTTTGATAATTGCATTTTTTTATGAGTAGATTTGGGGTGGGGTTGTGAAGTCAATGGGAAGCTGTTGTGACATTAGAATATCAGGATAAAATAATTATTGTTATACTTTTTTGTTTAATTTTATTTTCAGTTCCAAATTCTGTTCTTCCTCCCACCCCATCCTATACTGATTGAGAAGGCAAAAAGTAGAAAGCTCATTACAAATTTAAAGTCATGGACGTTGTTATACATTTAAAGTAAATAATAATAATGCCAAACTAAGCTCATTTTCTTTTTTGATAGGGTTCCAAACTCCTAGTTCAATGGAATTCCATGAATAGTGTTTCTGATAGTCATAACTTATTTGATAATGTCTCTTGATATCTTTATGGACTAGTTGAAGAAATGGGGACTTAAATGTCATTTCCAAGGCCAGCAAGGTTATAAGCAGAAGAGTCAGAATTTGACCCCATGTATTCTGACTCTATAAAATGCTATTTTCACTGCCCCACATGCCTTAGTGGAGACAAGATTCCAACCCAGGTCTTTGGAATCCAGTGGGCTCTCTGCTCTACTGGAAGCACATAGACAACTCTCATTTCTATATTGCAGATTCATAAAGAGTTTTTAAAAATTATTATTATTCTGAAGCAAGGCCACAGCTGCTATTTGAAGAGCTGGGCACTGTTTGTTCTTGGCCTCTTAGCCTCACAGCCTGCTTGGTACCTTTGCTGAAGAGCGGCCCAATTTCTCATTGCAGCACACCAGGCTAGTCTGTCTGCTGGTCTTGTTTCTCAGCAAGCTGCAGCATTTCCACATTGTTAGCTGTGCTTCAGTGGCTCCTTCAAACATTTCTTCCATCTCCCTGGCTTGGGGTTGGCCCACTACAGCTCACCAGACAGCCGCTGCCTGAACATCCTGCTGTTACCCATCCTTCACACTCACTAAGCCTGGCTGTTAAGCATTGCCTTGAACTTGGTGGACTAGCTGCATTCCGTGACTTTATTTTTTTGTCCTCTGGCTTTTTCATTTACTAAATTTGATTTTCTTCTTCATGCCTAGGAGGGAGCCAGAGACTCCTTGGGGGATCTGGCTATAGGGGAGGCAAGGAGAGAGACAGAAAATTGTCCTAATGTATATGAGAGCACTTTGAAAAGCAAAGAAGTGGAAAGTATTATTTTCATGACGAAGTCATAACTTGTGCTATGTCCCTTTAGAGTCTGTGGTTTAAGAGGAAGCTATATCTAATGAAAAAGTCCAGGTTCTCTTCTCATGTAGAGGAAGGGAAAGCTATACTCCATACATAGACAACATTATATATAAAGGAATAGTGCAAAACCAAAGGTACCAGGAACACCATGATTTGCCTCAGAACTTCTTCCTTCATTTACTTCCCTAATACCTGAAATGGTACAATTAGATATTAATTCCTTTTGCGGTGGATAATATGGATAAGCCTTTTCCCCCAATTATTTAAACATATAAGGCTGAATGACTTTATAAGCTCCTTTTCTGAAGACAAACTTTTGTCTTGTGGAAGATGGAGAGACCACGAGGATTGGGTGCCTCAGGGGTGGAAGGAATGGAGTACCACTAAGTGAGGAAAAGGATGCTAAAAGCAACTTGAACATATTTGACTTTGCCTAAAGGGTAGCTATATGGTACAGTGGATAGAGCACTGGCCCTGGAGTCAGGAGGACCTGAGTTCAAATCTGGCCTCAGATACTTACTAGGTCTGTGACCTTGGGCAAGTCACTTATCCCTGTTTGCCTCAGTTTTCTCATCTGTCAAATGAATTGGAGAAGAAAATGGCAAATAGCACTCCAGTATCTTTGCCAAGAAAACCCCAAATAGTGTCATCAAGAGGTGGGCATGACTAATAGACTAAATCATAAGAACAATGAGGGTATATGTCCTGGCATACCATAGAAAGAATTAGGAGACTAAAAAGTTGACAAAAACAGATGGTAATGACATTTCAGCTGTAAGATGTGACACAGGTCCTTGTGTCTGGGCATCAATAGCTCAGGAGTGGTGGCTGGGAGATGTCTGGAGAAAAGTAATTCAGACTTGAAGTCCTACATCTATAACCACAAACCCCTTTCAGACACATCCATGAGATCCAGATTGATAAAATTGAGAAGAAGAAATTCCAAAAGATATCGCTAGGGAAGATAAAATGTATGATCTTAGCCAGGGATGGGGAACCTGCATCCTTGAGGCCACATGTGACCTTCTAGGTTTTCAAGTGAGGCTCTTTGACTCAATCCAAACTTCACAAAACAAATCCCCTTAATAAAAAGAATTGTTCTGTAAAACTTGGACTCAGTCAAAAGGCTGCACCCAATTACCTAGAGGGCCACATATGTCCTCGAGGTTGCAGGTTACCTATCTTTGATTCTTAGCCTCTAATAGTTTGAGAAGTGATAGGGCACCTACACCCTAGTCATCTTCCTCATTAAGTCTCCTCTATGCCCTCCTCCTCCAATCTGTTTTGATAAGTGAAATTTATCTTTATATTGCCAGTAACCAGGAATGAGGAACTCCACTAATGTCTTGGTCATTTGCACACTATATTGTTGCTCATGTGCCCTCTTTTCTCATTTCTAGCCCATGTTTATAGTGTTTTCTTTCATTAGAATGCAAGTTCCTTGAGGGTAATGGCTGTTGTATTTGCTTGCATTTTATGCCTAGAGCTTAGCACAATGCCATTACATAGCAAGTACTACCAAATGCTCTAAGCATATAGCAAAGATTAGAGAGGTTCTTTGCCAGGTTGTTGCCAGGTTAATGGATATTTTGGACAAAACAATATGTAAAATCTCTTGTATCATGGAAAGGCTATGATCTATGTTCATGGATGGTATAATCACACTTTTAAAATGATAAATTCTTGCACTAAAATGTTTAGAAATCATAAAATGATACTAACATCTGCCACGTTTATCTCAGGTTATGAGGAGTAAATGAGATAATAAATGTATACTACACAGATATAACTTATAATTTTTATTGTCACGACATTGATGATGGGGTTTTGGGTGGTGGTGGTGATGTTGATGATAAAGTGAACATGTATTTAACCTGAATAGTGCCCTGGAGATTAAATAGAATGCAGAGATGACTCCAATTAATTCACTGATTAATAATTGGTTAAGAGATCATTTGAAATGTTCAGAGCTAATGTCCCATAAGCTGCATAAGTATGTGACTCTATAAGTTCAGGTTGGGGTCAATGCAATTCTATTTCACTAAAAAAAATCCAGTAAATATTTGTTGATTTGAAATCATTATGCATCTAAAACTGGTAACACTGTTTATTTGGAGTTGAGTAGCTAACATACTAAATTCCTCACTGTTGATCATTAATCTGTTGGTGCTAGTAAAGAATGTGAAACACACATACACACACACACACATGCACACACACACACCAACTTATATTCTAGGAAGTAAAGTCATAACAAATTAATGCCAACAACTGAAATTTCATGGCAGGAATATGACAGTAGAACATCTGCCAAAATAAAATGGAAACCAGATTTTAAGTGTCTTCAATATTGAATTGCTGCCAACAGTTTTCATATTACATAATCATTCCCTTCTATTGATTTAAAATACTATTTTAGATCAAAATAATTTTCAGGTTTTTAAAAATTATTTGTTTATTTAACCTGTTTCTAGTCCTTCAAATTCTGTTTTATATATTCAGCATTTTCTCCCTTAAAATTTGGTATCTTTGAGTCAGAACAAGCATAAAATTTTCTGATCATTCTTGCAATATGTTGACATTTTTCTACGAACCAAATCTTGTTCACCTGTCCCCAATTTCTATGCTGAAAAAATGGTAATTTGAGCATCCATTTTTTCACTTAGCTAAGGCATTTCTGTATTTAATTGCTTTCTAACTAATCCAACATATTCTTTACTCATTGTTTTCCCCTATATTTCTCCCTACCATTACTTTCCTGGCATATACTCATATAGTTTAATGAGATTTAAATGCTGAGAACTTCTTTTCATCACTTGCTAAAGTATCATTTCAAATTTTCAAAAAGAAAGTTTGATAAAGTAGAAATACTGTAAAATATTATCAACTTTTAAACAATTGTTTGGCTGATACAGGTCTATTCCCTCCATTCCTGAATCTTCAACCTTTACATTAAAGCCATGCCATGAAAGCCATAAAAAAAAGTTATCTGCATTTGAAGATTGAGATCATTTGTCTTGACTCTCCCTGATGGCTTTCTGGAGGGATGATGTTAGCATGAGTTTATAAGTAAAAATATAATTTCTGGCAGTTATAGGTGCACTGGCTTATAGATCTAGAGGTAAGAAGTACCTGAAAACTTCTATCTAGGCCATCTTTCTCATTTTATAGATGTGAAAATTGATATCTGTGGAGTCATAATGCCCTTCCAAAGTTACCTAAATTTTACGTGGCAGATTAAGCATTCTAACTCAGGTACTTTGACTTGAATTCCATTATTCTTTTCAGTATACAATATTGCTTCCATTGAAAATGATTTTTGTATTGGAACAGTGGTATTTATAAAGGATTTTCCACATAGAAAATGTTAAAGAATGGCCACCATTACCACTGGAATTAAACAGATAACAGTTACCACTAATTTCAGCAGCCAAAGCTGTAGTCTTGGACTGGAAATTCAGTGCACAAATTGAAAATGTCGGCATATTCTTTGGGAGACTGGCAAATAGTGGATAATATCAATGCAGAATCCTAATTCCAGACTAACCTGAAATTATAGTCACATACTTATGCAGCTTATGAAACATTAGTTTTGAACATTTCAAATGGTTTCCTAACCAATTATTAATCAATTAATTAATTGGAGTCATCTGTCTTCTATTTAACCTTCAGTACAACTGTATATAATGCAAAGGAGCTATTAAGATTAAGGTCATTCTCACTTTATCATCACCACCACCCTAAACTCCATCACTGATGTCATGACAATAAAAAATATCGTATTCATATAGCTGGAACTCTCCTCATTTCTTGGTCATCTGCACACCGTGATGTCATTCATATGCCCTAGTTTTCCATTTACAGCCGATGTTCACATTGTGTTCCCTCATTAGAAGGTAAGCTCCTAGAGATAGTGACTGCTGTATTTGCTTCTATTTGTGTGCCTAGAGCTTAGCACTGCCCCTACATTTTGTTGTCGTTGTTCTTGTTTCAGACATGTCAAAATCTCTATGAATCCATTTAAGGTTTTCTTGGCAAAAATACTGGAGTGATTTTCTGTTTCCTTTTCCAGCTCATTTTACGGATGAGGAACTGATGCAAACTGGTCAAGTGATTTTCTCAGGGTCATAAAGCTACTAAGTGTCTCAAGTCAGATTTGAGCTCAGGTCCTCCTGATTGCAGGGCCAGCACTCTATCCACTGCACCACCCAGTTGCCCTGCTACTACACAGTAAACATGAATAAATGCTCTAAGCACATAGCAAAGATTGGAGAGGCTCTTTGCCAGGTTGTTTGCAGGATAATGGATATTTTGGACCAAACAGCATGTAGGGTTCCGTAGATCATAGAAAATCGATATTCTATGTTAGTGGAGGGTATAGCCGCACTGCTAATTGTCAAATTAATTATTTGTCAAAGTTTTATAAAGTGACAATGATCTGTGAATCTTCATGGACTAGGTTGGATTTGTGCTGATATATGAAAAATAGGTATAATTTGTTAAATGCCAACTTCGCTTCCTCAAACATAAAACAGCTTTTTTTCATTATAATATATTGTCCTCTGATCATAGCCAAGACTTTAACCACTAGAACTTTGCAAAAACCGTGCATGTGTAGTTGAGGTCACATGATATTTCCATTACTAATATATTACAGAATCTTGGAATTCTAGGGCTTTAGAGAACTTTGTGAATCCTCTCATCCAAAAGCATCATTTTATGGATGAGGAAAAGGAGATCCATAGAGGTTCTGACCAATTTAAAACTCAGGACCAGTTAATGGCAGAAGAGGATCTCAAATTAAAATCTCCTGACTCCGAGTTCAGCTTTCTTACCATATAATTCTGTTTGATGTCAACATTAAAACTATTTTTATGAAAACTGACATTCTGTCCAACCTAACATATTAAAAACAATTCTTATTGTCTCATACATCAAATACCCAACAGTCTGATAGTAATCTTGTGTGTGTGTGTGTACGTGTGTGTGTGTGTTTGTATGTACATTTAATTCATTGTGAGAGTCACTCTTCATGGGCATGGAAATGATTTTAGGCATAGTTGGTACCACCCACAGGTATTTGCTACACAAAGGTTGCTACCAAGGTAACAGAGGGAAAGTTGCTGAGCAAGTTGTTTTAATATTTTTGATATGTTTTTTAATAGTTTTTAACATGATTCCTACAAATTTTGAGTCAATGCTGCTCCAGCAACTGTGCCAGGCATTGTCTAAATGACATCGTCTGGATTAATTTATCCACTAAATTGAATGGACCTACATCTCTTTCAGACAATAAGGAAGCAGAGAAATTCTACCAAGAACTTGTCAAAATCCTCCAAACAATTCAACATATATTGTGATATTGAATGATATCAATGTAAAGGCAGGTTTAGGATAGAGCATCAGAATATATGTTGAAAAATAAAGCTTAATATTAAAAAATGAAAGAAGCTTAAGGCTTATAGGCTTTTTAGAAACATCACTCATATGTCATGAATGCTTTATTTAAAATGCTTGAAATAGCAAATATTATATCATATAGAAAAAAAAATGAACTTTACCAGATAGGCTACTTATTACTTATTGGGGAGGCATTTTCAAATCCATTGTCTAAATGCAGTCTAGACACTGATTATTTAGCATTTCAACCTATATCCTGTCATTTTCCCAAATGATAAAGATTAATGAGTACTTTTCTAGGACCATTCATTGAAGAATGCAGTCATTTTACATTTTGACAACTAAAGTTCTCAAAAAGTAAACATTCAGTATAAAATATTAATAGTTGAAGCTGGACTATACTTATTCTAGACCTGATATGAATCTTACTTGGCCAAATTGTGTGATAATGGTAAGTAAGACTATTATACAATGCAAGCCTCACAAGTATTAATGAGTGCAATCTAATCAAAACATCAAAATTCCACATTCAGAAAGAATCTTCTTTATTTTGACACAGGGATGGAGCTGTGATTTCATAGTTATGAATACATATTCCATCAATTTAGACCTTAGCCTCTCTATGCCTTCTCATTCAATATTTTTTTTTCTTTGATAAACGTATTACCTAAAATTCCACATAGTCTATGTCTTGGCCTCTACTTAAAGCATTTCCTGGTTGGTAGAAAACTTTCGGAGCTTGACTATAATTAGCATACACTTAAAAAACTCAAGGTCACATGTAAATGATGGTAAAATACCAAAGTAGGACATTCATAGAAAAAAAATACTCAGATCTCCCAAATTGGGAGAGGTTAATTCTAACATTCTATTAGGGATTCAAAGATTTTGAGTGAAAGTATTGTGTGATGACCTTAAGCACAATTTTCTCAAGTCAAATTTCAAAACATGGCATAGAAATCAGAAAGCCTATTACCAAAAAACAAAACAAAGCAAAAAAATCAGAAAAAATTAACAATAAAAGCAACCACACACATTTGTAGATGTTTTCTTTCTTATTCAGTAAATCATCCATGTTTCCCTTCACAGCCATTATCCTTTTAAGTTACTACTACCACTACTACCACTACTACTACTGCTGCTGCTGCTGCTGCTGCTACTACAGAATCAACTTTTACAATCAGTAGGCCTAAGGTCCATATGAACATGTTTTAATGATCTTCAAGTTCACAAGATATGGTTCTTTTTATAATTTAACAAAGAAAAAGGTCATAGTGTTCTGCTTTCCAATGGTTCTGAAATAGTAGCCTAATGGTGTTTGAATTCTTTATTCACTTTAACAAGACTAGTATGTTTAAAATAAAGCAGTGTGAAATCTTATCAAGAAAGTATTTTTAATTGTGAAAACAAGAACTTTACAGAACTAAAATGACTACCACCTATTCAAAAGAATGTCATAATAACAACAGACAAATAATTACATAGATGCATATAAACAAACCACAGTTGTGTTTTGCTTGTTGCTTCCATTTGCTGTATAGCTTGATGGATTGGTAGGAGAAGAATATTTCAGTCCATCAAGAGCTTTCATGTTCGCCAACTGAGAAATCTTCAAACATTCTACAATCATAATTTTTCACTGATAATATTTTTGGAATGAAAACGGAATTGACTATGTTTCCTTCTATCTATGTTCTGAACAAGTAAGTTACAACCAATATACAACGATATGAGAAATAATTCACAGATAGTATTATAGAATGGAAAGACTACTTGATGTGGCATAAGGTACTTAGTTTCAATTCCTAGCTCTCCAAGTACTAACTGAACGACTTTGGCCAAGCCAGCTAACCACTAAAGGCCTCACTGTCCTCCCATATAAAACTAGGGGATTAGAAGAAATGATGCTAAGACCCCTTCTACATCTAAAACTATGATTTTATGACTGTCTGTTAAAAAAGGTAAATTTTGAACAGCATCACAGGCTTTCATTTATCCTTTTTAAGAAACAAAAGCTGGGGCAGCTAGGTGGTGCAGTGAGTAAAGGACTGGTCCTGGAGTTAGGAGGACCTGAGTTCAAATCCAGTCTTAGACACTTGACACACTTACTAGCCGTGTGACCTTGGGGCAAGTCACTTAACCCCAATTGCCATGCCTTCCCCTCTCCAAAAAAACAAAACAAAACAAAACAAAAAAAAGAAACAAAAGCTAAGTGGCTCTTTGAAAACTAGGTAAACAAAAAGAGCCAGAAAAAGTAAAGGAGACTTCATAGTATGAAATATTTAACAGAGACAGAGAAAAAGGAGGAGAAAGAAAGGGGAGAAGATGATATATGGATTAATTCCCAAAAGTGAATCAGACAAATATCCTAGAAGTAGAAGTATGGAGGAAGAAAGAAAGGAATTAGTACTTTCAGGAATCAGGGTGCCACTGGTTAAATTCATTTAAACAAAGTAGAGTTAGAGAAAAGATTATGAGCCATATGCTTATCTGGATTAATCAACGGAAGCAAATAAGCATTATACACATATATACATATAGATATACACATGTGTGTCTTTAAAAGTATAATCAAGGGGAACTATATATGGACTGTGTAAAAGATGGAAAGAAGTGGGTCTATGTAAGAGAAACCAGATTGGAGATAGACGGTTCAAGCAAAGCAATCTACTATTATCAGTGGACATCTAGTATTTATTCATTTAGAAGGTAATATAGCTAAGTACATTGGAAGAAGCATTTTAACAGATATAAACTTAAAAGTTAGTGAACTAAAATAATCCATAAAACAGAAATAACTTTTAGAATGCATTACATAACAGAATTCAGAAATATAATTATACTCAAACACATTTAAAATACAAAGACACATAAAAGACATGAGAGGCTAGAACAAAATTTATTAAAAAACATCTGATTTTTTAAGTGGAGTTGCATTTAATTTTACTAGATAAGGTAATAGTAAAATTAATAAAAAACTACCAATAGAAAATGGAAATGACATTATAATCATGGAATGAATATCAAAAATAAATGTTAATGAGCCAAATAAGTTAATATTTAACCATTTAGATGAAAAGCTTATATGAAAAAGGGTAATTAATACATAGGAAGGTAATAATCAGGTGAATTTAATATTCATCTTTTGTGTCTGAAAAGTCCAAAAGAAATATAAAGAAGAATAAAAATATAGAAGTTGATGATGATGGAAGAAAGGCAGGTTTGACATACTAGTGGTTATTATCTTTTTGGACTTTTTTTTAGCACCAATGTTAACTTTGCAAAAACTGATCTTGTTTTGGTACGCACACCTCATAAATAGTGAGACAAAAAGGTTTTAAGAATTTGGAAAGCAAAACACATTATTATTACATTTATAATTAATAAAGGCAGCATGATCAAAACACTCAGGCCTAAGTGCAGATTAAATGATGATGGCTCATATTAGTGTGTAAGAACAGAAACAATAATTTTATTTTAAAGAAGTAATAGCAGTTCATCACTGTTCCCATTGAAATTAGGAGCTATGTCATACAGGGTTACCCAAGATGGACAGTGGAGAATTCTAACAAAAGTTTATCCACTAGGGAAGGAAAGGGTAAATCACTCCAGTGTCTTTGGTGAGAAACCCCATGGACAGGACTAACTCTCCACCCTGCCCTGGATTAACATGGTACTTTCAGAGCATGCTTCTCTTTCTTCAAGTAAAAGAAAAAAATAGCTTTTGCTACAAAACAACTAATTTTCTGGAAGATAATGAGATTACTATGTAAAAGTTTTAGCCAAGATGATGGCACCTATTCCATTTCCATGTAATTTCCTTTCTCAGCAAAGAAAAAAAACCTTAAAAATATAAATTACAGATAGAATTCATAAAGTGTTCTGAGCCCCCGGGCAATCTGGTGATTACCAAGCTGGGAGGATGATCTCCCACTCAGTTGAATTTAGTGCAATTATACAGCTTTCCCTTCTTTCTCTTATACTCTCTATACCAAAAATACAAACTCAGAATGTAGTTAAAATTATCTTATCTTTATCTGGGAAAGCAGTGCTAAAAATGTAAATAACAAGTAAGCAAAACTTACAAGAAACAAGGTAATCCTTAACAGTTAACCTTGCTCCCCACTGCAGAAGGTGAAGTAGATTCACCATTATTCCCAGCAGTTTTTCTAAGAAGCTGGGATTAAGTTAATGTCTGCTATATCTTCCTAATAAACTGAGCTGTGAGTCAGGAAAATTAAAAAGGCTCCAGTCTCTATAAAACTCGGGGCAATTTTTAGGAAGCGTTCTCTGTGTGCTATGCTGTCATTGAATCCATCACTATTGCTCCTGCTTCCACTATCTGCCACTAACCTCTCTTTGCAATGCTTCGCTTGTCCCTCTCTGCAGAGAGTTTAAAAGCTTCCACAGTCCTTGAAAAGTCTGCCCTCCAGTTCCAAACTGCCACAACCAAAATCCTATCTTCTTGTGCTGGGAAGAAATATAATTGCTGGGTCTTAGGACTTCTTGCAAAGCAGTCAGTCCATCCCTTAACACAAAGACTGTAGAATTGAAAAGCTAGGTCTTTGCTATTATGGGGAACTTAGGGTCAGCAAAAATGCTTAATAATCTCCCAAAAGCAATCCATCCCACCCTTCTTTTCTGGCTTTTACTCATTGTCCATCTGTATTGTGTGTCCCAGACATATATACTTTTAGACAGGCTCTTAGGGTGTATAGGGTGTTCAGGGAGGACTAGCACCTCTGGTGTGAGGGCT
This sequence comes from Trichosurus vulpecula, assembly GCF_011100635.1. Lineage (NCBI taxonomy): Eukaryota > Metazoa > Chordata > Mammalia > Diprotodontia > Phalangeridae > Trichosurus > Trichosurus vulpecula. The sequence continues at coordinate 174,250,081 of NC_050578.1, forward strand.
TAGGAAGCCCTTTTCAGAACTGTTCATTCACCTTTGGTGTCCACCTTCACCCTACTCTCACCTGTGATTGCAAGAAGCTGTAACATGCACAACAGCCACATCCCAGTAAACTCTCAGTAGATGGGTTAAACCAGGTTGAAGGTAACTGACAGGCCTCAGAGCTATTGGTGAGTCAGGAGAATGTCTACCCCAAAAAGGTAAAGATCTTCCCTAGTGAAATGGGTGGATGACAATTTATTCCAACAGCCATGAAGGAGGTTGAAGCAGGTGTTGTGGAGTACTTAAGGCTTAGTCATATATGGGTGATACCAAGATAATACACTGTATCATGGGGTTATCACCAGTTTTCTTCACTTTTGTCCTGAAACTGTACTTCAGTGACTCAGGAAGAGAGAGAGGCTGAAAACGTTGCAAAACTTTGCCTCATTTAAATCCAATTCACAGGCATGTGAAGACATCATCTGTGTCCCAATTTTTCCATAACCCCTCCAACATTTGTCACTTTCTCCTTCAATCATTTTAGCCAATCTCATAGTTCAAAAATGATATCTCAAAATTGTTTCAATTTGCATTTCTCTAACAATAATGATTTAGAGCATTTTTCATATGAATATAAACTGTTTTGATTCCTTCATCACAAAACTGCCTGTTTATATCCTTTAACCATTTATCAACTGGGGAATGGCTCATATTCTTATAGATTTTACAAAGTTCTATTTGACAGATATATTTGAGACATGAGACATTTATCTGAGAAAGTATCTACAAAATTTCCCTCCACTTTTCTGCCTTTCTTCTACCTTGCTTCCAGTTTTATTTTTACAAAAAACTTTTAAAATTTGAAGGAATAAAAATTATCCATTTTTACCTCATACTACTCTCTGTCTCTTGTTTATTCATAAATTGTTCACTTATCCATAAGTTTCATAGGTAATATGTTCCATTTTCTTCAAATTTCCTTGTAATATCTCTCTTTATATCTAGATCACACATCCATTTTTATCTTGCTAAATGGTTTAAGATATTTCATTGTTGGTCAAACTGTGACTGATTCAATCATTTTGGAAAGCAATCTGGACTTATGCTTAAAGAGTTAGTAAACTGTTTATACCTTTGATCCAACAACACCATTACTAGGTCTGTTTCCCAAGAGGATTAGGGAAAAGGGAAAAGATCCTATATATTCTAAAATATTTATAGCAGCTGTCTTTGTGGTACCAGGCAAAGAATGGAAAATATGGGAATGCCCATCAGTTGGGGAATGGTTGAATAAGCTGTGGCATATGATCATGGTGGAATATTTCTCTGCTATAAGAAAAGAAAAGCTCCAAAAAGAATAAAAAAAGAAAAAAGAAAAGAAAAGCTCAATGACTTTAGAAAAACATGGATAGACTTGCATAAAATAATGAAGAGCAAAATTAGCAGAGTCAAGAGAATGTTGTGTACAGTAACAGCAATACTGTTTTAAGAACAACTTTAAGTGACCAAGTTGTTTTGACTATTATAAATAACCAATTTACTGCAAAGGTCATATGAAAGAAGATGTTACCTGCACTCAGAAAAAGAACAGATAAAAGAAGTATGTATAGAATGATTTTACATAAGCATATGTACACACACACACGCACGCACGCACACATGCATGTTTACATCTAATGGTAGCCATCTATGAGCAGGAGGAAGAAAAACAGAAGAAGAGAAATTTACATAACTTTATTATATACTTAAAAGAATTAGAAGTTGTATGTAATAGATTTGTAGTTTCATGTACAACCATCTCTTTTTTCTTAATCTACTATTTTGGAAATTATTGTTTTATTAGGTTTGGTATAAAAAAATAAAATTAAAAGAAAATATTTCACCTATGAAGTTATTGGTCTTCTTCAAGAATGAAGGATGAACAACAAACTCTGAGCAATAGTCTCATCCACTTGGTATTTTTCATGTAGATAGACAAGTCAAACTCCTTTGAATGACTCCTGGCTACTGAAATGTTTTGAGGCTATTGACATGATATCATCTGTCAACAGAAACATTTGGAGTAAGTTAAATTTCACAGAGACTCCCTGCAAGACCAGTATTGAATCTCCTCCATTACAGTAGTAAATACTTTGGTGAGCATACAAATTTTCCCCCATAATCACCACTTATTAGGCAAATCTTTTTTTTATATTCTCTATAACTTTCAGTCAATGCATAACATCAGTATGGTATGAGATAGAGCACTTCTACATCCAATACAATATTCTACTTTCAATCTTCAGTACAACTATATAAGAATTCCTGTGATTTCCTCAACCAATTTGACTGTGGCCTGCTTCATTCTGAAAAAGGGAGAAATTTAATCAAAGTAGTTATTAAATAAGCTCATTAGAAGCAACTTATCTTCAGAGAAATTTATCATGTATGACTTGATTCAAATATTTTTGTTAAACAAAAATCCAAAATATGAAAACAGGCCAATTAGAATGGATGTCTGCATCAAAGAGTAGCTCTGGCAGATTAGTGCTTAATTGGAGATCATTTACTACTTGACCATGACCTGAGAAATCAAAAGTTTCCTTTATGATTCAACACATGGTTCCATTAATGACCTAAATACCAGAGAAACCTAAAACCTACAATGTTAAGGGGCCAAGGAAAAATAAAGACTAATCAGAAAAAAAATTAATTTTGAAACTCAAGACTTTTGTGTCTCATAATCACATGGAAATGATTCAAGAATTTTTGAGGTTATGATAGTGAAATGTCAGCTCTAGCAGGTTCTACCAAAATGGTAAAGTTCAGGGTGTAATCTTTGTCAAAGACTGCTACCCAAGGACTAACCCAGCTAAATACAAAGGGGCTTTCCCCACTTATCTCCACTTTGCATTTTCAGTCCTGTATGCACCCCACAGGAAAAGCTCATCACTTCTAGGCTCTGCTCCAAGCTGTTAATTTAAGGCTTACTTATTCCCCCTCCTTCAGCCTCCTTTCCCTTCTGTTCATAAGGTGGAGTACCAAATTCTTCTAGTGCTTTCATTTGTTATTGTTGCTTAGTCATTTTCAGTCCTCTCCAACTCTCCGTGACCCCTTTTGGCATTTTCTTGGCAAAGATATTGAAGTGGTTTGTCATTTCCTTCTACAACTCATTTTACAAATGAGGAAACTGAGGCAAACAGGGCTAAATGACTTGCCCGGCATCACACAGCTAATACATTTCTGAGACCATATTTGAACTCAGGTCCTCCAGACTCATCTTTCTATTGTTGGCAACTGATGATGAATTCTTTGTCCATGAAATCAATTGATTTATGACTTTAAAAATACTGATCTACAAATTAGGATCATATCTGGGTCGTGTGATCAACATGATGGAGGACCAGCCCTTTTCTTCAATCCTCCCAACTCCTCAAATATTTCCAAATTAGAATTATGCCCTAGTGATAAAGGAATTTTGGCTGTTTCCATGGCCTAAGACAACAAGAAGCCCAACAAAGTAACAACCTAATTAACTAACAGCAGAGAAGTTTAAATGCTAATCCCAAATGCTCACTCAGCACCCTCTACTTCAGTGGTCTCCATGCTTTGCCAGCAAATGGGCTGACAGAAATGCTAGGTTCTTCTTCCAACTTTTTAGCTGATGGAAGATCTACATCAATTGTAAAATTAGAGCTATTAGGAAACAGGCCACAAGTGCTATTTCTTGCTTAAGAATGTCTATTCTGAGATAACTTTCTTTTGTATATGATGTGCTTAACCTAGAGTACCTTGGCAATGCTGATGTAGCTTCTGTAATAGTGCAGCATTCTGTTGTTTTATTGAAACTGCATTAGTCTTTATTTAGTGTTGCTGCATTATTTGTATGACAGCAAAGGAGAAATTGTAGTATGGATACTATGGCAACCTTGCAAAGGTCTGAAAATAATGAGCATACCATGGCTTGATTGAAAACTGTACTTAACAATCACACAGATGATTTTGCTGATAGTTCATAGTAGCACAAATAATTTGAGAAATTACTACTCAAAATGGAGGTGAAGTCAAAATGAAAAAGCACAGAAACAAGATATTCTGATTACTGCTTCTAGCACTGCCAGGGGATATTGATCATTCATATTTTATATAGCCACATTGGAATTCCAGTGATACGAGTGTTGGATTGGGAGTATTTACAGTCAAAAGAGCCTAGTTTGATTACTGTCTGGATCTGTCATTTACCTATGTGACCTTGGACAAATCACTTTAACCTCTCTAGTATTCCGTTGTCTCATCTGTAAAATGAGGGAGTTATATTAAATGACTTCAAATGTCCCATTCATCTCTAAATCTATTATCCTTGGTATCCTAGTATTTATTTATTTTCCTGCAAAAGTAAAAAAAAAATTACCATGGAGGCATAAATGAATGGAAAATTGTCCTATGTTGACAGTTGATGGCAATTTACAAGGACATTTCATTTGAGCTCCTTTCAAATTGTGATCAGGTTCCTGATCTATGATCATTATTTTAAATTTGAAGTAGTAAAGAAAAATTTTAATTATGGGGCCCTCAGAGAATGACCCTGAGAACTCACCCCACATTGTGGATTTGTCCAGGTAATGGGTATAACTCTTCTTTCCCCTTCCTTCTTGTTTGTTCTACTTTCTCAGCTGCTTTTTTTGGCTTGCATACCCCATAGTTTGATCTTTATGTTCATTGCCAGTCAGAGCTTTTCCCCTTCTGATTTGTGAACTGAATGATCACAAGATATTGGAGTTTTGGATTTTAAGGTCCTCTATGCTTATTCACTTCACCATTTGTTTGTTGCTCAAAGATACTTTAAAGACAAATGAAATACTTTCCTTCAGTTTGCTTCTCTTAGCATTGTAGTATATGGGGGTAGACAGATGGGGGCTGTGGTAGTTAATGAGGAATGTGTCCTGGGATGTTGGGTGACATGTATAATAGAGGACCTTGCTCTCCAACTTGGAGTATGCACAGTTATTTCATGACTATTTTTGTCTCTACCATGTAGTTTGTGGACCAGAAACAATCAGAATAATTGTGCATACCTGGAAGCAGGCTCAATAAACTCAGGTGCTATCTGAACTCTAATTGTCCATTTTTTATCACTCCTACACCAGCCATCCACTAGTCATAGATTTAGTTCTAGGAATAACTGTAGAGGTCAATGTGTTTAACATTTTAGACATGAGAAAGTCAAGGCTCAATTTTATGAAGTGAATTGTCCAAAATCACACACATAGTAAACAGCAGAGCTAAGAATATCACCCAGGCCCACTGACCCCAAATCAAATGCTCTTTGCTTTCCCCAGTGAGACTGGTCTTCTTTTATTCCACTAAAAAGATATTCCATCCTTTGGCTCTAAGCATTTTTTCTGACTGTTCCCCACTCCTGGGACTGCTTTTTGCCCCTTTTTTGTATTCTTAGTAAACAGCACAGTGCCTGACACATAGTGGGCAACCAATAAATGCTTATTGACTGACTAACTTTCCTGTAACATATTTTCCTTTATTTCCCTTCTTTACATCTTTCTTTTCCTTTTTTAGCTTCTGAGTTTGATGTTGTTCTACATGTTTCAGATGGACTGAAGACTAACTTTTAGATAGTGGAGTTGTTTTGGAGACTATAACATCAGTTAAAAAAATTAGATGGCCCAACAGAGGCCTAGGAGCAAATTATAATTTGCACCCTGGGCGATAGAATGAAGTTTCAGCAGATTCTTGCAGGATTATTGTAGAGTTTGGTTATAATGTATTAATGGCATCATTACTTAGCAATTTTATTTTCAGCCACACTAATACAGGGGCTATGCCTGTAGGTGGTGAAGGACAGAAAAGAAAAGTAGTAGTTTCTTGATCATAGTTGAGTAATGCAAGATGTATATACAGATTTTACAGAGGTTCATGTTCCAGTTAGAGCAGATTTTACTAAAGTTAGAATGTTTTTTTTTTTGCCTTTTCTTTATCAGTGTAGTGAGGCAAGGTTACATAAATAATTCTGATCTTACTCAATCTATTTTGTGCAGCCATACTTGAATATGCAACAAGAATCTGGCAGCTTCTTTTAGAACATATTCCTGGTCCTCTGAGAAGCAGCTAACTAATAAATCAAAAGTCCTTGAAACAGTTATATGAGAGCTATGTTTATGGATGCTCATCCCCAAAAGTGCACAAGCAAGAAGACGTGCCAAAGATTATGAACTGCTATGCAGAGTCATCACACTATTATATACTAAAGATAAACTTGGAGAATACAGGTCATGAACCAGCCTCCACCAGGGAAAATGTACAAATAGCCGATGCTTTTCATCAGCAGTTGAGAATTACCTTCTGCTGCCTAAGCATCACAGTGTTCTATGATATGTTGTCAAAGTAATGGAAAAAACAATTAAGGAAGGCCATTGTGTCCTTTGAAAATTTTGAAGACACTTTTTCCAATGGTGCATCCAGAGCTAGACCAACTTGAATGTCTCTAAAATTGTTTAACCTTCCTTATTTCCACAGAATTGGATCTGCTAGAAATATCTATGACAGTCGCTTTTACTTTATCATTAGATAGCATTGGCAAAACATACCCCTTGTAGATAAAATATTTCCTCAAAAACATTATGCTTGCAATTTAAGTTGACCCCAATGCTTTTATTTCCTGTTTAATATAATTTTCAAACATTTTAACAGAGTTCCAAAACATGCAGTAAACACTTGAGGGTTATTATAGAAACTATATTTCTATTATCACCAAAATTACAAATTTTTGTAATCTCTAAGATAAAGCACAATTAGAAAATTAAAATAATAAAAGATGTTGCAAAAGTGATGCGTCTGTTCCTAAAGCAAGATATTTTTTCTAAAAGTAAATAAACCCTGAATTTTATTTATTTAAAGAAAATCTTTAAATCATCTTACTGCAGATATTTCCAATTGTTATCAGTTCCTTTGGCCTATCTACAACCTCCTACAGCCAAGCTCAACCACTAATAGCTTTTATGGCAAAAATCCTTAGGTGTTTTCTGCTAGTATTTGCATTAATTAGCATTTTCATCTTCATTCTTGTGATTCCTATCAAATTTTGATTCAATAAGTAGTTTCAAGTAACTGTATTGATTTTTTTCCACCTATTTCCCTATGATGCTCATCTTTATACTTCTTATTCCTTTATTTTCTCTCTTTCATGGAAGAAAAAAAATAAAGTTCTTCTATTTTTTCCACAATTAGCTTAAGACCTAGAATTCTCTTGTTTCTCATTTAGACATACCTCACTAGGAAAGTTACTTATGGAAAATAAGTCCCTTATCATTCTTCTCTTTAAAACATGCTCTCTTCTTGTCTGTCTGTCTCTCTCTCTGTTTCTCTCTGTGTCTGTCTCTCTCTGTCTGTCTTTCTGTCTCTCTCCATACATATATGTAGAATAAAATTTAGTGTGGGTTAGAAAGTTTTAAAGAGCTGTTTAATGGAGCATAATAAATAGGTAAGAATGCAAAGCAAGGGAACATAACATAAATGTTCAAAAAGATCAAGAACACCAATACAGTTTAAGGAAGTACAGTATAGGAAAAATAAAACAGTTTGGAAAATTGGAAAGCAACTTGAGAAATTAGGTTTAATCAATATCTCACTCTATGTACCACAAAAATCTGTAAATGGATACATGGCTTAAATATAAAAGGTCATAACAGGAACAAAATTGGAGGAGAAGGGATGCCCTTTCACAGCCTATGGCTAGAGGGAAGTTCTTCAGGAAATAGTGGAAATACAATCATAATAGACAATATAAACTATTTTGATCAGAACAGTAATGTTTTTACAGTTAAGTGGGGAGAAATTTATCTGATGAAAGTCTGATATGCAAGATTTATACCCACACATATGGAATTGATACAAATATCATAGGTATTAATATATGAACAGATATATGTGAACATATAAAATAAGAGCCATTCCCCAATAGATGAACAGTTGAAAGAAATTAACAAGCAGTTTTCTAAAGAATATATGTAAGCTACCAACCAATATTTGTTTTGCTTAGCTGTATAAATTTTTTTCCAATGGAAGGCTTTTTTCTTTTGTGGGATGGAGAAGTATGAAGAGGAGTGGAAAGGTTTTGATACTGACATAAAAAAGAAATGGAAGGAAAGAAAGCACATCAATGAAATGTTTTGAATTATAGATGAGGGCAGAATGAAGTTCAGAAGTTCACAGAAAATAATGGCAGTACTATAGAACAAATCCTTTTATTAAGGGGGTTTGTTCTATGAAGTTTGGATTCAGTCAAAGAGCTGCACTTCGGGACCTAGAAGACCACATGTGGCCTCAAGGCTGTAGGTTCCCCACTGCTGCTTTAGGCTAACATTGGAGGTTTTCATAATCTACTTTGAATCTTCTTTTCTCTTCTTATTTTATAAAGTACTTGAAGTTTCACTAGAAAGTTTCCTAAAAATCAGTATGAAGTTAACATGTGATGTCATCCTTGATTTTTTGATGAAGAGTCTGAGCCTCACAGAAATGAACAAAACAAGTTTTTCCTTCTCACAAATCTATTAATTGCTAAAACTAGAACTATATCCCAGTTATTGTAACTCCAAGTACAAAACTCTTTAATTCTTTCCCATATATATATATATATATATATATATATATATATATACACACACACACACACACACACACACACATATATATACATACACACATACACACACACACACACACACACACACACACACACAAACGTACACGGGTATCCCTAAAGTCTGGACACATAGGAAATCTCATTAACATCTCATTAACTGTTTCACCAGACTCTGTTGTTCAGCAACTTCTTTTTCTGGGGTATGCTAAAGGAGCAGGTGTACTCAATGAAAATCACAGATACAATACACTTGATTGAATGCATAAAATACATAAAGAGTGAATGTGCTAAAATTGATGACAATGTGCAGTTATTGCATCGAGTTCACATGAATCTTGCAAAGCACCATCACCCTTTGCATCACAAATGATGGAAATCATATTGAAGATGTTTTTTGTTAATATTCCAATTAAATGAAATTTTGAAAATTTCATTCATTTCATTTCTTGAAAATATACATTTTTGCCTGTGTGTGTAGACTTTAGGAACACCCTGTATATTACATGCTTTCCCATTAGAGAGTAAGTACCCTGAGGTTAGGTGTAGTATTGCTATCACCATATTCATATCATAGCACCTTGTATATAGTAGGTCCTTAACAAATGTACATTGATTTGGAAGGTCTAACCTCTAATATCTCTTTCAACTCTTAAGATAATGCTATCTTCTATGTGTAAATTCAAATACTATAAAGGATACCATACTGAAGAAAGAATGCAAGACTAACTAAGTTTAGCACCTTTTGTCAGAAAAAAATAAAACTAAACATATACTCCTTAGAACAGGATTTGAAGCAGGGGAATAATATGGATTGTTTTTAGAGAACTTGAAATTTCAGGGGAGAGAGATGACATGGAAGTTGGGAACAAATAAGCAAACATAAAATAGATGAGAATAGAACAGGAGATAAAATGTTTGGGACTGATGGGAATAAAGGTAAGATCATCTTTTGGCAATTAAGTGATGTCAGCTGCAAAACAGATTCACTGGGCCTGAAATTGGTGGACAGCGAATGACAGTGGGATATCTAAGCCTCTGTTATTTGGTGAGCTGAAGTAGCCCAACTCTAATCAGACTACTCAGGAGCAACATTCTGGAATTTCTGAAGCACAAATTCCAATGATGTAGCAAAACTGTGTACTGCTAGCAAACAACAGCTGCTGCTAGACCATCTTGAATTAATACATAGCATGGCTCATGTCAAGCAAAGGCAGCTGACTAACTTGGAGTTTAGAATTGTGTCTACATTATGGAAACCATTGGGCTGTGGTATGGTTCTTGCAGCATTACCAAATCAGATTGACATGTATTTATTCTGGAAATCAAAGAGTTTACAAAGTTCTTCTAGTTCAACTTTCCTCATTTTACCTATGAGAAAACTGAGGCTCAGAATGTGACTTGGGCCAATTCGTACAAGTAGACACTAAGGAAGCCAGAATTCAAATTTGCTTATTTGGGCAGCTAGGTGGTACAGTGGATAGAGGGCAAGGCCTCGATTCAGGAAGCCTCATATTCCTGAGTTCAAATCTCACCTCAGAACCTTACTAGCTGGGTGATCCTGAGCAAGTGACTTAATCCTGTTTGGCTCAGTTTCCTCATCTGTAAGATGAGCTGGAGAAGGAAATGGCAAACCACTCTAGTATCTTTGCCAAGGAAACCCCAAATGGGGTCACAGTCATGGAGAGTCAGAAATGACTGAAAAAAATGACTGAACAATAAAATTTTGTCTACAGATTTACCAGTCTTCTAACTATACCATACGAGAGGATTTTAGAGCTGGGAGGAGTATGAATGTTAATTAATCCCAAACTGTTTTACAGGCAAGTAAAATGAGGCTCAGAGAGGTTGCCCTAGGGCCTAGACCATGAGGCTAAGTGGTAGCAGAGTCAGAACTTTGAAGTCATTGGCTCATTATGATTTCATAGGACCTGAAGATTTAGAGCTGGAAGGTACCTTCGCTATCATATAGTTCACTCTATTCCCTATTTGAAAAAATGAAGAAACTGAGTTTGAAAGTTAAAACTGATGTGAGGGCATACATGTAGTTAGTAAAGGAGTTGGAATTCAAAACCAAAACTGAATAGTCTTCTTTCTACATTGTCTTATTAGTGTTGGTGTATATATGAATAATAATGGAAAGAAATAGAGTTTTTGGATACCACTGCCATGCATGTAGAGAATATGTAAGTACATATTTGGGCATGTACAAGAAAATATTACAACAGATTGATGAGTATTCCTTCTATAGATTGAAATTACAAATGCAAGTACGTATATAATTCCTCTTGGCCTTTCTCCTAAATGTATAGACCTTCCCTGAAAAGAAGGGATAAAACCAACATGAAAGTTTTTCCAAGGTATACCTGAATATTTGGTCCCTGTTTTTCTGTGTGTCTATGATTGCATCTCATTCACACTTTTAAAATTTATGTGATTCTTGTTCTTGTTCTCCCACAAATTTTCTATGGAATAATCATCTAATATGTTAAAAGACATCATTTTCTGATTTATTTCATGAGAAACACTACACTTATTCTGTCTATCACTTCTTACTCATTCTGATCACATGTGTAGACCACCTTTTTTTCCTCATCATTCATTTCCTCAGTGTCATCTTTTCTGCATCATTAGAAAGATGCTGAAGTCTCTTTGCACCACTTGGCTTTCTACATTGCCTGAGAATGGCAGTGGCTGATGACAGTGTCCACACTGATTGCTGAGTGACATGATAATGACAAAGTAGATACACAAAAGAAAGGCAGTTTGGGAGCTCTACAAGAGCACATATCCTTGAAATCAAGAGCCTAAAAGAGAGGTACACCTAAGGAAAACTCCATGATGACTCCACAAAGGAAAGACTTCTTTTTTTTAATATTTTTTTTTGTACTTTCTTTTTTTTAAAAAATTTTAAATTTATTTATTTAACATATTTAGTTTTCAGCATTGATTTTCACAAGAGTTTGAATTACAAATTTTGTCCCCATTTCTACCCTCCCCCCCCCACTCCAAGATGGCATATATTCTGGTTGCCCTATTACCCAGTCAGCCCTCCTTTCTGTCATCCCACTCCCCTCCCGTCCCCTTTTCCCTTCCTTTCTTGTAGGGCAAGATAAATTTCTATGCCCCGTTGCCTGTGTATCTTATTTTCTAGTTGCATGCAAAAACTTTTTTTTTGAACATCCATTTTTAAAACTTTGAGTTCCAAATTCTCTCCCCTCTTCCCTTCCCACCCACCCTCCCTAAGAAGTCAAGCAATTCAACATAGGCCACATGTGTATCATTATGTATTACCCTTGCACAATACTCATGTTGTGTAAGACTAACTATATTTTGCTCCTTCCCAACCCATACCCCTTTATTTAATTTTCTCCCTTGACCCTGTCCCCTTTCCAAAGTGTTTGTTTTTGATTACCTCCACCCCCATCTGCCGTCCCCTCCATCATCCCCCCCTTTTTATCTTCTTCCCTCTTCTTTCGTGTGGGGTAAGATACCCAATTGAATATGTATGGTATTCCCTCCTCAGGCCAAATTTGATGAGAACAAGATTCACTCATTCCCCCCTTACCTGCCCTCTCCCCTCCTCCCACAGAACTGCTTCCTCTTGCCACCTTTATGCGAGATAATCCACCCCATTCTATCTCTCTCTATCTCCCTCTCTCAATATATTCCTCTCTCATCCCTTAATTTGATTTTATTTCTTTTAGATATCTTCCCTTCATCTTCAACTCACCCTGTGTCTGCTATCTCTCTCTCTTTGTGTATATATAAACATACATATAAACATACATACACATTCACATATATATATATATATATATATATATGTACATAAACATACATATACATATATGTATATTCCCTTCAGCTACTCTAATACTGAGGTCTCATGAATCATACACATCATCTTTCCATGTAGGAATGTAAACAAAACAGTTCAACTTTAGTAAGTCCCTTGCAATTTCTTTTTCTCGTTCTTTTTCTTGATTACCTTTTTCATGCTTCTCTTGATTCTTGTCTTTGAAAGTCAAATTTTCTATTCAGCTCTGGTCTTTTCACTGAGAAAGCTTGAAAGTCCTCTATTTTATTGAAAATCCATATTTTGCCTTGGAGCATGATACTCAGTTTTGCTGGGTAGGTGATTCTAGGTTTTAATCCTAGCTCCATTGACCTCTGGAATATCCTATTCCAAGCCCTTCGATCTCTCAGTGTAGAAGCTGCCAGATCTTGGATTATTCTGATTGCGTTTCCACAATACTCAAATTTTTTCTTTCTGGCTGCTTGCAGTATTTTCTCCTTGATCTGGGAGCTCTGGAATTTGGTGACAATATTCCTAGGAGATTTCTTTTTGGCATCAATTTGAGGAGGCGATCTGTGGATTCTTTCAATTTCTATTTTGCCCTGTGGCTTTAGAATATCAGGGTGGTTCTCCTTGATAATTTCTTGAAACATGATATCTAGGCTCTTTTTTTGATCATGGCTTTCAGGTAGTCCAATAATTTTTAAATTATCTCTCCTGGATCTATTTTCTAGGTCAGTGGTTTTTCCAATGAGATATTTTACATTGTCTTCTATTTTTTCATTCCTTTGGTTCTGTTTTATAATATCTTGATTTCTCATAAAGTCACTAGCTTCCACTTGCTCCAATCTAATTGTTAAGGTAGTATTTTCTTTGGTGGTCGGTTGGATCTCCTTTTCCATTTGGCTAATTGTGCCTTTCAAGGCATTCTTCTCCTCATTGGCTTTTTGGAGCTCTTTTGCCATTTGAGTTAGTCTATTTTTTAAGGTGTTGTTTTCTTCAGTGTATTTTTCAGTATTTTTGGGGGTCTCCTTTAGCAAGTCATTGACTTGTTTTTCATGGTTTTCTTGCATCCTTCTCATTTCTCTTCCCAATTTTTCCTCTACTTCTCTAACTTGCTTTTCCAAATCCTTTTTGAGCTCTTCCATGGCCTGGGACCAATTCATGTTTTTCTTGGAGGCTTTTGGTGTAAGCTCTTGCGCTTTGTTGACTTCTTTAGGCTGTATGTTTTGGTCTTCTTTGTCACCAAAGAAAGAATCCAAAGTCTGAGACTGAATCTGGGTGTGTTTTCGCTGCCTGGCCATATTCCCAAACAACTAACTTGACCCTTGAGTTATTGAGTGGGGTATGACTGCCTGTAGACTAAAGATGTGCCAGCTCTGCCACACCAGCATTCCTCCTTCCCCAAAAACCCCCCACCCGGACTGGGCTTAGATCTTCAGCAGGCTGTGCACTCCTGCTCTGATCCGCCACTTAATTCCTCCCACCAGGTGGGCCTGTGGCCAGAAGCAACTGCAGCTGTAGCTGCCCCACCTCCGCTGCCCCAGGGGTGGTGGCCAAATGTCGAACTCCTTCCACTCCCGCAGCTTTTCCCACTAACCTTCTCCGCTGACTTTGGTGTTTGTGGGTTGAGAAGTCTGGTAATTGCCACAGCTCACTGATTCAGGGTGCTAGGGCCCACTCCTCCCGGTTCCTGGTCTGGTTGGGACACACTGCTCACGCTGTGCTCTGCTCTGCTCCACTCCCAGCTCCCACCTCCCAGCTCCGTGTGGGATAGACCTCACCCAGAGACTATCCAGGCTGTCCTGGGCTGGAGCCCTGCTTCCCTCTGCTGTTTTGTGGGTTCTGCAGTTCTAGAATTGGTTCAGAGCCATTTTTTATAGGTTTTTAGAGGGACTCAGCAGGGAGCTCATGTTGGTCCCTGCTTTCCAACCACCATCTTGGCTCCACCCCTCGATTCCTGAGGAAAGACTTCTATCCATCTAAGAGCAGTGGATTGCTTCTTTGCCATATGAGTATACTTTCCCTTGGAATTGGTGTGCATTTGTGGAAAAGTATGCCGCAGACTTCTGGGAAGATGCTTTTATGCCAATTGTTCTTACTTTACCTCACTGTACCCCTTTTCCAATTGTGAATTAAGTCTGGCTGGCTAGTAATCAATAGGGAATACTGGATCAGGGCTCATGAAGTGCAGTACCAGAAACCCATATCCATTGGAGGCATGGAGTCAACAGATTCTGGGGACCCAAATTGCTAATGCAGTAGGAGTTTGGGAAATAGCCCCGGAGGAGGAGGTGTACACATATACAGATGATAAATATAAGAAAGTATGAATTCAAAATAATGAAGTAGATTTCCATAAATTAAACAAGAAAACCTCTTTATAATCACATGTCATTTGCCCGTTGATTGAATGATCTACAGTTGTTAATAAAAGCAGTGGAAAATATGGAATTAGATGAATGCTAGTTGGTATGATGTATCAGGTAGAGCCATTTTTATGGCATGGCAGAGCCAATAATTCATCTATGCTGCCAACCTTATTCAAAAACAAGAGTTTGTGTCAGTAGGATGACCCGCATTGAAACCGGTCAACTTACTATTAGAGTTTGCTTGGGTGGACTTGCATGTGCCTACTTTGAGGATACAAATTAATTCATTTCATTCAAGTTTATCAATTATCAAATATTTATTGATCTTCTCTGTGTCAGGCACTTTTCAAGGTGGTAGGAGCATAAATACAAATAATGAAATAATCCCTATTCACAAGGATCTTATAACCTAATGAGGGAAATATATTACTTAATAACACCAAACTATGTTCTGGGCATTGTGCCAAATGTTGGGGATGCAAAAACAAAAATAAGATCCTTACCCTCCTGGATCTATTCTTGGCTTCTGGATTTTAAAACCAGGCTGTCTTATTTGGTACTTCCCTGAGCAGCTGAGGCCTCCTCTTCATGGTGGAGCCTACTACCCCTGTATGTTTCTCAACATGAGATATCCCACTGTGTGGCTAATGCCTTACTCCTATTGTTGAATTCTTCCTGGAGCCTCTGCTTTGCTCTTAATAAATGCTTGATTGTTTCCTTCCTTCCTTGCCTTGAAGAGCTTATATTCTACAAAAAGCAAACAACCTGGTGGCAGCTAACTAAATAAGAACTCTTTACCAAGAAAATATGAAGTAATGTGGAGTGGGGTTGGGGAAGCATTAACAATTGTTAGGATAAAGAGAGCCCTAAAATGGAAAGTAGCACTTGGACAATTAATAGGGTACTTGGAATTCCAAGTATTCCAAGAGGTGAAGTGGAAGAACATCATTGGTGTAAGGAACAGCTCATAAAGGCAGAGATTTGGGAGAGATGTTATGCATAGAGGCAAATGGGCTGGGGATTGTGGAGATCTGTAAAGGTCTGTAATAGGTTGGAAATAGACACACACACATATGTGTATATATATATATATATATATATATATATATATATATATATACACACACATATATATATACATGCATATAGATGTACATATGCATATGCACGTATATGTATACATGTACACACTTATATATGTGTATATATAAATTTATATGCATATATATGCCTATGAAATTTATAGGCAACAGGGAAGCAATAACAGTTCTTGAGTAGGAAATTACATGATTGAACCTATGTTTTAACAACATTCATTTTTTAACTCCCTGGAACATGTATGGGAGGAGAGACTTAAGAAGTGAAAGAAAATTGTTAATATAAGGACAGAAATTGTTAATACAAAATGAAATGTTACGTGGTACTCCCTGAAGGATACTAGCCATGTCAGAATGTTAGTAGCATTCTCAGCAAGATAGTGTTGCTTATTTTGAGCTGAGTCAGACCTGAAGTCTCATCCTGAGATCTTGTCTTGTGGGGGAACCCAGCTCAAGCTGGATATAGGCCTCTAATTTCCTTGACCATCTGGTGCCTTGTGTTACTCATAGGATCACAAATATATGTGGCTTTCAGAAGCCACCAAATATCACCTACTTGTTTTATAGATAAGGAAAGTAATGCTTGGGGAGGTTAATTTTTGCTCAAAGTCATACAAATAGGAAGTGTCAGGGGTGGGAATTATTTGGACCTAGGTCCTCAGACTCCAGAGTTGGTGACCTTGCTTTTCTATCATACCGCATTCCTAGATGATATCACCTATCCATATTTTTTCCTTATTGTCTCACCAACACAGCCTTCACTGATTTCCCAGTCACGTTTTTATGAGGGGAGGAGAAGAGAATAAGCATTTATATAGTTCTGATTATGTATGAACATTATGCGAAGCACTTCACAAATATTATATCATTTTATTATTAAACTTCAAGGATGAATAGATGTTTAGATAGGTAAGGAGAAAAATACAAAAATAGTTAAAATCTGTTTCAGTAATCCCATGTCCCCCTCTTACTTGTTAACAACTTTCCAAATTTAGATTTAGAATACTTCCGAGTCAAGAAATACTTCACAATTCAGTTCTGTGAGGTTTCTTCACTATTTCCACTATATAAAATTTATAATAATACTTTATTAATGACTGAGACCTCAATTGTACTTCCCTTTCTTTAGAACGTGATAATCCACATTTTAATGAATAAGTCATGTGATACCTCTGTGACCTTCATGGATTCTTTTTTTTAAATAAGGCCAAGGTTAATTATACCTTCCTTTGCTCCAACTGTAGAGTTTGGCTCACCATCAATTACTCAGGGTTTGACAGTCCAGTTTGCTCATTATCTCTAACCTTCGCTTCTCCTCACACACCTCTGATTTTCTACATTTTTGACCATTTCATTGCTCTACCAGAGAGTGGCCAGAGAAAATGAGAGCTGTTATTGAGTGATATCATGATTAAAAAAAATCCACCACAAGCTTGATTGTGACCCCAGTAAAAATGCATGGTGGATTGGAAGTTGAAATCGTGCTATAGTCTTATTAATTTAAATTCCGTTTATTTTAGAATTTGTTAAGGCCCAAAACTTGGTCTGAGATGTGTTAAAGTTTACTTTTTTTTGATTACCTGCAAGTAAACATTACTAAAAAAATGTAGTAGAATTAAGGAAACTGCAAAGGAATATATCTAACTCTACATAGAAGATTTTGCCTTCATATATCAGACTGGAAGTGATTAGGCTTGGTTTAGACTTGGTCTATGTTGCAGCACCTAAAGGAAGGTCTAGGAGAAACTGAGAAATTTAAATCTGATTTAAGAAAAATCTTCATAATATTTGGAGTTATCCCAAATAATTAGTTAGCATTTATATAATACTTTAAGATTTGCAAAGCACTTCATAAATATTAGCTCATTTTATCCTCATAAACCTGAGAGGTAGTTGCTATTATCTCTATTTTACAGAAGAGGCAAATGAAACAGAGTTTAAGTGACTTGCTCAGGGTAACATAGCTGAGCTGATAAATATGTGAGGCAGGATTAGAACTCAGGTCTTCTTGACTCCACGTCCAGTGATACTCTATGCAATAAGCAACCTTGGTGGAGGAGGAATGTTGCTGATGGGAACATTATAGGTTATCTTTCACCAAAGGTCCTTCCAACAGAAGCTGTGTGGTTGTTTGCCAAAGCTTGCATTGGATGGGGCGATGGCAATGGGCATGTCCAAATTTAGTCTTATTTGGAGTAGGTGATCTTTGAGTACTGTTATGTTGGAGTTTTACCAATTAATTATTTGCGTGAAGTGGTTTGCTGGCAATTCTACTTCAAAGTTCTGTGAATGTATCAGTGTGGGTACTGATACCACTTAGCATATCTAACTACCCAATGCCATAGTAGATGGTCTTTATGAATTTCTGAGAAGCTAAGGTTGAAACAACTCATCACTTGGTGGTTAACCATCCGGTAATCAAGTCACTCTGAAATCAACTAAGCTTGTGTTCAGACAAGTATACATACAGTCCATTGCCAATCCTGAACTTGAAGCTTTTCTGCCTTGGAAGAGTCTGCCAAAGCTTTAACTATAACTTGGTGGCCTTTGATATCCAAGTGACACTCTACCACCTTGCAATTACAAATAAATCACTCAAATGCTGATGCTAATAAATTGAGCAAACATTTAGTAAACACCTAGAAGGTAATTAAAGTCATCCCCTGCAGGGCTTCTACTTACAAGGATTTTACAAGTAGATCAATTAACCTTTCATTCTGTATGTTTCCTGTTGCATTTTTTTTGCATCTTTTTCATGTAGCAATCACTGTGTTATTTTACGTGGTACTTATTTTTGTCTATATTAAATGCTTACTCGTGGCTTGTAGGTGTTACTGGCTTCTCAAAGTCTATGAGAATGAAGCATGAACTCTGACAGGTCCTACCATGGCAGGAAGGCTTGAACCATAGTCTTGTCAGCCAAGTCAATTTGGCTACAACCTTATTTCCTTATACTTTCCCATACAAATTCTAAATTTGAGAATAGTGTGTTATAATAGAAAGGCCATTGGATTGGAGTCTGGGAGTGATGGGGTACTTGGTTGCTTGTGCTCAGATCCCAGTTCCAAGACCCTATTTCCCTCTAGCCTCAAAAACACTATCTCTGGCAATTTCTGCCCAACCCAAGGATGCTATGTCTAGTAATTACTCATGAGTGGGCCCCAGAGGAAATACTTATCCCTCTCCCTGGTACAGTAACAAACTATACCTGTAGGAATTAGTTTGAACTGGCTTTGTACTGGCTCATAAAAATATTCAGTACTGATTGGACTATCTATACCATTGCCCTACCTTATTACATGTATCCTGTACTCCTCATTATGTGTATCATAGACTTAAGACATATGTACACTCCCTACAACTCTCTTGTCAAACAAGATGTTGACTGGTAACGGACTGGACAACTCATGGGTGGCCCTGACCATTAGTTCGCTTAGTGATGTAACAAACCTAAAAATCACACCTCTCTGTTTCTCCCCCCACCCATGGACTTTTCCTGGTGAACTCTGGGTAAAATGCCTATGCAGTAGGTACAAAAAGTGTATGTTTCTTTCAGAACTGACTACTCCTTAACCACTCCCTAATCCTGCCCTGAATCACCTAATTTGCCTACTTGGTACATATTTCACTATAATTTTTCCTGTATAAACTTTAATTGTACTCCTCTAAGTTCACAGGTTCCTTAAGAACTTTTGCCTACTGAATATCATAAAAATAAGCCTTTGCCAATTTGACTTAAAGATTGCTTGAGTTTGAATTCCTTCTAGACAACCTTGTCCTGTACTTTGGTCTTTGAGGGGTCCCTGAACCCCTCAAGACCTCATCAGAAGTAAAGTTTTGAATTCCAGTTCTTAAAGTTACTTAAGTTTATGATGAAGGAATGTTCAGTCTCTCTGAGCCTCAGTTTTATTACCTGTGAAATGGGGCTGATATTACGCTAATTTCTTAGAACTATTGTGAGGGAAATACTTTATAAATCTTAAGGTATTTTACAAGTGTGAACTCATTATTCAAAGTTGCTGACCTCATTATCCCACAAACATACAGTTTCCTAATATCCATTACCCTCCATCCTGTAACTCTAATCTAGAACTCAAGCTCCTACTGTGGGAAACTAGACTTCTCAGTGAATATTCTCAGTTATCTATCCTAGATCCACCAAACATCAGTAGTGGCCTTTCCCTTCCTAGATCTGATGACAGTAATATGCAATCCACTCCACTTTACTATTCCTGGAGAGGATATGTTATTCAATTACCCTGGAACTATAATCGTCATCTGTATTTAAAATAATCCTCCATAGACACCACTCTGCTATACATGTGGTCTTCCTCAATTAGAATGTAAGTTCCTTAAAAACAAGGACTGTCTTTCATGGTTCTATTTGTACCCCAAAACCTTCTCAGGGTGCCAAATTTTTAGTAAGTGCAAGATTCATGACCTGGAGGATGATCATGAACATGCCTATATGGTTCAGAATCACAAAGTATGAAAAACTCTCTATGTAGAAGGCAGAGGAAGTGAAACATTTATTTAAGCAACAAAGAATCAGATCCCAGAACCAGTAATTCCAATTTGATACAGCAGTAATTGTATTCCAGAACCAGTAAGCCCAGGTCAATGTAGGAACAAGGAAATTAAAACACAGTATTACAGTAAAGAGCCAAGTCATCTTGTAACCTTCCCTGCCCTGCTAGGGCCTTCCCATAAACAATCACTCACGAATCCTAAATGTTTGCTTGCCTGTGTTCTCTCCTGCCTCAGTCCTCTTGGTCTGCAGCTCTCTGGTCTCCACTCTCCCCTCAGCATTCTGTTCTGCAGCTCTGTGGACTCTCCTTCTCCTTGGGCTGAATTCTGAAGTCTGGCTTCTCTTCTGACTTCTGAATTCTAGGTCCTCAATAGCTACCTTCTGAGTGTATATGTTCTTTTTAGGGCCCTGAGGGCTTCATGCCCAATAGACAAAAGAGTGTGGGACAGATCTTTAATCACTGATTGGTGTCACAATGGTATGGGCCTGCCTCTCTTAACTGGCCCCACTTGAAGCCTGTTGAATGGGTGGGAAAGATCTTCAATCACATTATCACCACAAATGCTTAACATTTCTCCCCATTCACTCATTTATTTCCACTCTTTCCTTTTTGCCTTTGCTATATTCTTTCACTCTTGTGATGTCTCTCAATCTTCTTTCTATCCAAATATTCCTTCCCTTTTATGAAAACTTCCCTTGGTACTATCATTATTTTTTTAATGGAATAGTCCTTTCTTTGTTTTCCTTCTCTGAACCACACTGTTTAGGATAAAACATTCCACTGTCATATATTTTTTGTTAATATAAATGAGAAATTTAATTTCAGAGCCTAATGTATCATAACACATTTTTGGTCCCTCTATACAATTCCTTATCAGTATTCTTGGGCAGCTAGGTGGTATGGTGCATAGAGCCCTGGGGACTGGAATCATCCTCCCCATTTCAAATTCGGCCGAGGATGCTTACTAGCTGTGTGATGCTTTGCAAATCACCTAATCCTAAGTTCCTCCTCTCTAAAATAAACTGGAGAAGGAAATGGCAAACCACTCCATTATCTTCACCAACAAAACTTCAAGTGAAGTCATTAAGATTCAGATGTGCCTAATATGACTGAACAACAGCAAAAATAACAGACAGTATTCCTAATCCATTCACTCTCAGTCACTTTTCTTCATATGGTCATAAAGCTTAAAGAAAGCAATGGAGAAATAAACATGCATCCATACATAGGATTTTTGAGAAACCTAGAAAGAAAAATGTTTAGATGCACCCCTTCCATCTTATTGGACTCACTTTAATTTCTGTGTTGTGATGGTGTCAGAATGATGGGAAAGGGAGGCAGTGGGTGCAAGGAAACATGGATTTTTAGATCATCCCACAGGATTGTTGTTTTTTAATCAGTTGAGGCAAATTTTGGCCAGAACATGGACAAGAGTTGCACAGGATGGACAGGAATAGATGGGTTGCAATGTGCATCACTGGAGGGAACTCTTGAAACAACAAGCTCCTTGCAGACAAGGTCTGTCTTTTGCTTTTCTTTGTATACCCAGTGTTTAGCCCAGCTCTTAGCACATAGCACATAGTCAATATTTATTGACTGACTGATGTTAAAATGCTGTATATCATTACAGTTTGAGCTAATGATTGGGCTTTAGGTCTCCAAAAGGCATGTGTACTGGGATGGGTACAAAATACTAACTCCTTCTCTAAACTAGAATTTTAGCATTGCATGTTGAATAACATTATCTTGTGCACATTTAGTATAAATGAGAAAAAAAATTAGATACCTTCCTAAAAATCTCTATGCTTTTTGTTTTTAATGCATTTTAAATGACTTGTGGAGGATTAATGGAGCTGGAATTAAATCAGACCTTATTCCACTTACATTAAAATAACTATTCATTGCAATCTAATTCTATTAGGTAATTCAATCAGTTTTATTATCTCCCCCACTCCCCATATTATGACAAACTCTGTCAGTTTATGTTGCTTTGGATTGTTTTCTGCTAAATTTTACTGTTGTATTTTGCTTTCAGGAAATAAGATCATAAGTATGAAAGTTTCAATATTTCTGAATTTAACTCAGAGGGAGAAAAAGAAAAGACATTGTATTTTTTGTTGATAACAAGCTAAGATAGGTTATATTATTCCCTGTGTTTCTCTATTTGTGTACAGGCAAATATCAGGGTTGAAGATTTTTATTTTAAGCTTTAAACATTTATTGCCAGGTCTCTAAAGCCTAACTATCCCATAAGTTCAGTAAAGCTAGGATCAGCTTAGCCAATATTTTTGCCAGTTCATTAAACCAGAGGCAAACATATGCAGTAGTAGAATCCCACTATTATATGTGTGAATTATACATACATGCTTAATATTTATCTATAGATATGCATTGTAAACATATATATCTGCATATATATCACACACATGTAAGTGTATAGATGTGTGTATGTATATACAAATATATATATATATATATATATATATATATATATATATATATATATGTATGTATGTGTGTGTGTGTGTATAAACCAAGAAACCTGAAAAAAAATGATGGTTTGAGAATATTTGTATTAACAAATAAGCTAGTGGAGGTATATTTACATATGTTTCTTAAATTTTCATATAAAATCTACATGCTTTTTAAAAAATATTGAAATTATACCCATCAAAATATATTATTGGCTTTTGAAGTTATTAGAATATGAAAATTGAGTAGCTTAATATTAAAGAGCAAATACAAAAAAAATTTAAAAAAGAAATTTTCCTGGCAAATGACTTTAAAATCATGAGTATATTCCTACAACTTTTAAAAATAACCAATTAACATAAAGGGGAATGTAAACAAACAAGTTGATCTAATCAATTAAGCCAAAATACTTTATCCAAAACCCCTAGTTAATATGGTTAAAATTTAGAATTCAAAAATGTATACTATAGTAGAAACATTTATTCTTACTCAACATTATGATAGTATACTACTTATAAGGCATTTCACATAAATTAGGGAGCAAATGTCTAGGATGGTCACTACTAGCTTTTATGTGTTTTTGAGAAAAGCACATTATAGACTAAAATGTATGCACATTTCTATACTTCTGGGACCTACTTATCTAAGGTAACCAACTATTCAGATAAGGGAAGGCTCAAATTTATCATAAAAACTTGAAATGATGTTAGTAACCTAGCTTTAGGTTTATATTTCCAACATCAAGAAAGCAGCATGGTGCAATGAAATGAATATTGATTTTAGAGTAAGAGAAACAAAGTTCAAAATTTATCTCTGATGCTACCTTTGTGTCCTTTAAAAAGTTATGGAGCCCCTCTATGCCTCAGTTTCCTCACCTGTAAAAGAAGAATAAATAATATTTAAATGAGCATACAAAAGAAAATATGACTAAAAGGCAGATTCTATTAGTCTAGATACTGAGCTGGAAGGGATGCTAAATATGATTTTATTGTAAGTTATTAGTGGTAAAGGAACTCATCCTAATCTTGGTTTTCATTTAGAGTAAGCTTGCTATGATATTGTCTAATGATTTTCAGTTCTGAAATTAAAATTCTTACCTCCCAAACTTGAGATTGCAATATGTAGCTTGTTTTATTAAACAACTGGAAACATAAGTAGAATTGCACTGTTACCTGCCAGTTTCCTTTTGTGTATTAGCCTCCTAGAATTCACTTCCTTTCGAAATCTTTAAATATCATTTGAAATGCCCATTTCTTCATTAAAAAACCATGTAACATATCATAAGCACCAAATGGTGTTTGATTTTATCACACAATAGAACAGATTGTCACATTCCTATCTATCTATATCTATATTTGTAAATGTGTCAACATTTAAACTGTATGTACATTTATTAAAACACCTTAGATAAGCTGGAAAAACAAAATTGATAATTGCAAGTACGAAAATTATGTTTTCACACATATGTATTCTCAGTTTAATTTAGGAGTGTGCCTTTGAACATCCAATGGAAAGTTTAAAAAAAAAAGTTTATCAATTGCATCAGTTTTCAAATGGCAAAAAGTGAATACCAGGAGCAGCATGATAAAAATAGAATGCTGGGCCACACTACAAGCAAAAATCAAATACAGCTATTTTTCCCCCTTGCTTGACTAATATATCTTACAATACTTTAGGGCATATACAATTTAGTAGAATAAAGTATTTATCTAAATTTGCAGACCCAATTTCAAAATTATACTTGAAAATATTTTCCTTCTAAACAAAATCTACTTTACCTTCTGGGCAAGGCTTCTTGGGATATGACTGGGGTTTACAAGAATATGAGAACAGAATAAGAACAAGGATACATCTTTCTTGTTCAATTTCTCATACTTTGAGCTATGAGTGAGATTTAGAAGAATTTGCTTAAAGAGTAAGAAGGAGGATTCATCTTTTTTTTTAATTTTCATACTATCATCTAGGTCAAATATTATGTTCACAGATCCTTGGCCAACTGAACCCTCAGACTTTTGTCTCTTACACTAGATCAATTGCATAAGCTATCATAGGATAAGCTCTGGAGGAATTAGCAAGGCACTTCAAAAGTACCATGATATAGTGGGTAGAGTAGTGGATTAAGGCTGAAGCTGCTTCATCCCTCAATCTGGATTTGTTCTTTTAGGTCTCTGTGATATGAAACAAACCATAACTTTTTTCTTTGACTCATCAACTGTAAAATAGAAATGATATTACAGTCCCCTTTCATAATTATATTAGCATTGTATAAGTTAAAGTTTAATTGGCCAAATAAATTTTTAATGAGATAGTACCAAAAATAAAAATAAAAGTACAGCATATATATATATATATATATATGTATATATGTATGTGTGTGTGTAGGCATATATGAATAGTTTAAGACATGCATACATACACGAATATACTGCATATCTAAAATTTATTCCTTAGAAATTGGGCAATTCTCAATTTTATTTCTACATGATAATATTGCTTCATACATCAAAGCCATAAAACATCACTGGTAGAATACTGGCATTGAAAATAAAAAGGAACCTTGTTGTAAGCACAATCTTGGGGTCATTAAAATAATATTGCAACTACCAAAGGAAATCTAAGCTCCTCTCTGCTCCCTGTTTCAGTGAAATTGAGGTTTGTGGAATAGTAAAAACATAGGGGTGGTAGCCATGGGCAGGCTATAACATACCACAAAGGTGGAATTATGTAGGAGAAGGAGTGTTAAGGAAAAGTATGTGTAAAGTAGATGGACTGGTGACCTAAGGAAAGTGAGGAATAAATGATGAGCAGTCTGTATGCTCCATTGGTAACCTTAGAATATTAAGAGAAATCAAGGAAGGACCATATCATTTTGGGTGAACCTCCTTTGGAAGAATATAGATAAGAATTATAAGGGGTGAACAGGTGTGGTTTTAGTTCCAGTCAATAAATAATTTGCCAAATGCCTACTGCATGTCAAACATTGTGCTAGGTTGGGTAATATTGTATAAAGATAATGTCAAAAGATATGGTGTACCCAATATGCTTACATTCTATTGGGTAGGAAGAGCCTGGACTTAGGCAATTAATTACATTTTAAAATATGCAAAGTAATTTCCAGGGTTAGGCCAGTCATCTAAATTGAAAGGTAGTTTGTTAACAATAAGACAGGGGTGCTATATTACATAATTGAAGAATAGAGTAGCATAAGGACACAGGAAGAATAGGGTTCAGATAGTTGGATATGAAGAAACAGGAAGTGATGGCCAGTAAGAAGAGCTTTGGCTTAGGCAGCCTAGACCCCAAAATCAGAGATTCTGAGTTGAGCCATAAGGCAGTAGGCTGGTATGTCCTTCATGATAGTAGTGGCAAAGTCAATTTTGTTTTCAATCACTGAGAATAAAGAGAAAAGTGAGGGAGAGGGAGGAAATTCAGGCATGGAAAATGCTGATTCTCTGATATGGTCTGATGGTCAACAGATAAGTTTTAGACTGGAAGGAGTACTCACTTTGATGAGATCATAGATCCCTTTAAGTATGCGAGAAAACAGAAATTAATACCTATAAAACCTTTCCCCCCCTAAATTACATTTACACATAGCTGTAGATGAAATACAAATAGGTTGCTATATCAATATAGTGAGAAGGGGATTGTTTACCAAAGATTAATTCATCTATGCAAAATAAGACTGTGTCTCCAAAGCAGCCTTTTAACGAAAATGCTCATTTTATCTGAATGAATGTTTAGGTTGTCAGGCTCAGCTTCTCCCACTTTTCTCACCTAGGATGGACATTTTCACTGACAGAGTTTCGCACATGTAATTTCCCAGATCTTGGGAAATGATCTCTTTCTTTTCTATATGTTCACACCCTATCTCCTCAAGACAAAGGTCAAATTCCTCCTCCTTCAGGAAGCCTTCTGCTAGAGAAAAACGATTTTCACCTTGAATGAAAGAGAAGGAAGAGTCAGAGAAATAGTCATGAAAGTATTAGACTTTGGTTAAATGTTGAGCCTTCTTCCAATTTAAAAACAACCTCTTTTTCCTCAAATTTCTTATGGCACTTTACCCAGACAGCTCTATAACTTCAGTTACTTACTATATATATAATTTCCCACCTATTGGTGAGATTTATTGAATTTCAGGTTGCTCGAGTGCAGGATTTGAATCTTATATTTGTATCTCTAGTGTTCCATAAATGTATGTTGAATTGACTTGTAAGATCATCAATTATGATATACCTTACTCAGGGAACAACTCATTTATCTTCAGGGACAGTGTTACATTATGTCCAGCAGCAGTGCTATCCATGTCCCACACTCAATTGAGGAGGAAGCAGCTGTTGGTTCCTATAGGGCTGGGCATATCACAGATGCTCAGTAAATACTTGCTGAGTGACTGATTAAACTGGCCATGACTTGTATCATTACTCTCAGTTCCCACTGTGTAATGCGATATATCATACATGTACAAGGTACAATTTGGACAGGTGAGCTGGCACAAGGAAACAGTTATTTTAAGTACTGTCAGTTTGTTTTCTTATTATTTTCTGTGTTATCTTATAAAAAAAATTACCAGTGGAGGTATAGTGGATCAGAGAGGGCAGGGTAAATCTAATTCTAATCATTTGAGTATCATTTAATTGTCATTTTATTGTATGTTATTAGTGGGACAGGAATTCATCCCAATCTTGGTTTTCATTTAGAAAAAGTTTTCCTATGACATTGTCTAATTGATTTCCAGTTCTGAAATTAAAATTCTTACCTCCCAAACTTGAGATTGCAATATGTAGCTTGTTTTATTAAACTACTGGAATCATTAATAGAATTGCACTGAGACCTGCCAGTTTCCTTTTGTGCATTAGCCTCATAGAATTTGCTCCCTTTCAAATTCTTTAAATGGTTCTGAAGCTAATAATCTCAATGAATTCCCTCCTGCCTTCAAATGAAGAAGCTATTTCAAGGGGATTACCCAGGTCAGCCACACTTAAAGCATTGACTGTATTCATTCAGGTCCTAAATTTAACAGCTGTTCCTATTGTTTTCTTTAATATGCCATGGTAAATAAACATTTGGAATATGCTACACACTTGCTTCAAATGTCAATGAAAACTGCTGGCTAATTTTCCAGGAATAGAATTTCTGTACTTGTACTTCAGTGTTTCAATGGATCATTGATCTCATCAATGTATCAACTTCCTCCATTGGTACAGGTGGGAAGTCACATATACCTTCTCAAGCTGCATCACCATTCCTATATTTTCCAATAAATCCTCCATAGGGATATATTTAACATCCCAGAGGCCTTTCTTTAGTTCCCTCCTCCCCAACTCCCCCAATGGGTACTAGGTGCTAGTGAATCAGTCTAGTTTTTCTTTGTGTGGTAACCAGAGTACTCTCTCATGTTGTATATTCCTTAATGATATCCTTTAGGACACTTCTTTACTGGGGGACATCTGTGAAAAGGGATACTCACCACCTATTTTACAGTGTCTTTTGATTTTTTTTATAATTTTAATTTCTTGGTTATGGGTAACTGTGCCAGGGAGAAGCTTAGGATTATTAGTAGCAGTTTACAATTTCCAAAAACCAATATACAATGTTATCTTCATTCTGTTCAATTCTGAGTTCAGCTCATTCTTCATCTCTACTGCCTTTCTCCAATAGTAATACATTAACTCAAAGAACTGAACATTCAATTTCAAGTCAGTATTTAAAAATAGGAATTTTTCATCAATTCAGTTTTTGTTTACTTCATAGATTTAGAGTAGGAAATGGAAATAGAGGCCTTCAAATCCAAACCACTCATTTTACAGATGAGGAATTTGAAGGCAAATTATGTTGAATAATATATGTAGAATCCCACCACTCATAAGTTTCTAAAGCAACATTTGAACTCAGGTACTCCTGACTCCAGATCCAGCATCCTATATGCTGTGGCATTTTGTTGCCTCTATAGATTGGTGAGAATATTGATAAACCTTATATATCATTTTTCAAAGTATTTTTATTGAGGTCTTATTTTTATAACATAGATTTCTCCACATATTATGGAGTTATTCCTTATGAAAAGAGAATTTTTTAAATGAAATAAATCTTAAATTATATGCAATGCTGAACAATTGTTCAACACCATAACTATCTCTGCAAACAAAGGAATAGGTGTCCTTTCATATCTCTTCATTGGGGTAAAACTTTTCATTCATAATTTTAAAACATTCATTTTAAGTTTGTGTTTGTTACTCTTTCCATTAACATTGTCGTATATTGCATTGCATGTATTTTTTTCCTGGCTCTGTTTACTTCATTTTCCTTCAGTTTACATAAATCTTTCCATGAATTTCATTTCTAAGATATTTTAATCCTCATCACCTTCCCCCAACAATTTAAAAAGTATAAGGTGTTGACTAAATATGTAATCAAAGGACTTTTTGAAAGTGAAATGAATATTCTTAAATTTGAGTTTAAATAACATTTCACGTATAGTAAGAAGAGATAATACTTAACTTCCACGACTTTTTGCAAGTCAAGAGCAAGAATATCAATAGTAACAAGAATCACATGTTGTCCAATTCTTATGTTATAAAATGGCAGGAAACTAGACCCTCGAGGCTTCTTACTTTTTCCCACACTTTAGGGATACACTTTTTTGCAGTAGGTAATTAGAGGCACCATGGTATAGTTAGGAATGCAAGTGGAAGATCAAAGAATCACAAAACTTAAAGTTGGAAGGAAACTTACATGTCCTCGTCTGGTATAACGTGCTTATTTTTCAGGCGAGGACACTGAAGGTTTGAGTGGTGAAGCAGCTTCCCAAATGTTGGAAAGGTAGCAAGCCCAGAATCACATCCTGGACTAGCAATTCGGGGATCATCCCTCACTCACAAAATCATGGCACATGCTGTTTTTGCTATACCTAGCTTTGAACATATTTCCCATCTCTGGGCTTCGATTCAAAATTAATCATATGCCCATGTTATTCAATGGTTCTTGCTTCACAGAGCTTACATTGATGTTGCTGAAGGGATTTAGCATGTACATAGAAAAGTAAATTTAAGAAAATTGGATAATGCTTCATGAAAGAGGAGGCCTATGAGCTTTTAAGGAAAGTAGTGATTTTAAGATGAAGAAAATGTTGCATTATAGTTGTCACTGGGATACAGTGAATTGGGAATAACATTTTTTTAGATAGATCAGAAATGCATCATTTTACATCTCCAAGGAGGTCTGTGATTTCTGCCTCTGTGGAATGTAAAAAGCTATCCATGATTGGGTGATCACTCTTTTGCCTTCCTATTTTTTAGGACTTTGTTGGGCAACTAAACAGCTCAGTGGATAGACCACGGGGTCTGAAGTCAGGAGAACCTAAGTTCAAATCTAGCCTCAGACACTAAGTAGGTGTCTGACCCTGGACAAGTCACGTAACTCTGTTTGCCTCAGTTTCCTCATCTGTAAAATGAGCTCGATGAGGAGCTGACAAATGTTTCAATATTTTTGCCAAGAAAATCCTATATGGGGTCACAAAGAGTTGGACAAGACTGGAATGATTAAACAAATGGGATAGATACACGGATTTACATACACATGCATATATATGTTGATACATTTATGTATTTATTAGCATGCACACACAAAAATGGATATTTGAAGTGTATGAGTATGATGTCTTTTTCAGTTCAAGATAAAAGCCATTTATCTGGTCACTCTCTAGGTGGGAAGTAGTCCCACTTTGCGCTGGGATGGTAGCAGGAAGCTTAATCTGGGCCAATTTAGTTCTACTGCCATCACCTAATACTTAGTATATAAAAGACAATTATGGATAGCTAGTAAGCATTTTTATCTCAGCTACCACTTAAAAAGAAAAAGGGGACCACAATTCAAGACAGGTGATAGAATACACAAAAGTAAAAGAGGTTCCTTCACTCAGAAAGGAGATGAAATCTCAGGTCAAGCCAAGAAGTCTGTGCTTAACAGACTGAGAGGGAAGGGCGGTGCTCTGAAGCAAAGGACAGGTTTGAAGTTCTAGCTTTTCCCATACGCCTGAGGCTCCAGAGAAGAGTCTGATTATCATTTAATATCAACAAATTGTCTCTTCTTTCATCCCATCTCTTCCTCTTTGTTAACTTTCCCAAAAAACATCTGTGTATTTCAGGGGATAATCAAAGCCTTTTGGCTTTACGTGTGACTGCAGTCATGAAGGACAGCTTGGACAAATGAAGAAGCTGTAAGATATAATGTTGAATATGAAAATTTTATGGATGCAAATTCTATGAAATAAAGCTTGAAACAACAGCTTGTAGAATTACTTCAGTGATAGCTGAAGGAGCATTTTATGCTATAAGAAGTCACAGAGCACAGGACTAGGCAAGTATGAAGGGGGAATTTGGCCAGCACAGGTTGGAAAAGAAGTGAAGCAGCTTTTGGAATAATGAATAAACTTCCAACTGGCTTCTTTCTTTGGAGGCCAAATTCCTTATAAAGTTCTATGAGTCTAGGTTTTTCATCCTTTTTAAACAAAGATCCCAATTGCATTAAGAACTGAGACTATGACATAAGTCAACCTTTGCTCAGCTTGCTAAAAAAAGACCTAAATTTATTAACATCTTTATACATAATTCCACAACTAACTAAAAATCCTCTTGTCTTGGTAAGGCTTATTGCCTGAAAAGCACTGAGAAAAATGAATGTGTTTCTGTGGGACTACTAAACAGAGTTTCATTAACCACCCCCCAAAAAAAGAAAGAAAATCTCCCATGCTACCAGATATTCTAACTAAAACTCAATGACAGTATTTGAGAGCAACACTCTGCATTTACTGATGGAACACAAAACAGAATCCTGGTGTTGGTGGGCATTCAAAAGGAGTAGAGATTACTAAAAGAAGAAGTGAGAGGATATCAAGACAGGCTTTATCTACTTCACTATTCCATCCAGGACCAGGAATGTTTGGGCCGTGATCTAAACATGAAGCCCCCAAGATTATTTGAGATGTTGGAGTAGGAATGAGATTTGAAATGAACACATAGGTGATGACCTTCCATTCCTCTGTATCTCAATCTAAAGTCTTCTCTGTGTCTACAAAAAGGCACTGCGTGTAGGTAATTACTTATCCAGTTACTATAAACATCTAGAATAATACTTCCAGCTGAAGTTGGCTCAAGGTATAGCTATAATTGATAGAAGACCTCCTGGACTCCTGGAATTTCCTCCTACTTAGCATTAATATCTGCCCCATCAAAAAGGGCCTGAAATATTACCATTAAAATCATGAAGAACCCCAAATCTTTTAACCAACACTGTATAGAATATTGCAGAAAAAGGTTTATGGTAAAAAGCTTCCATGCTAAAGAGACAAAAATAAACACCTCTTTTTCTGAAATTACCTTTTTTTAGTTAAAAACTATTCATAATTTACTGAAAGGATTATTCACTAGAGGCAGTACATTCTGTCTTCCCAAGGTTTACAACAGTCACATTTCATTTAAAGGATGATATTCTCCATTAAGTTGTGTGGGAATTATATTTGTTTTGCTGATAATTGTCTACAATCCTTTCTGTAGTGATACTGTCTTCAACTCAACCACAGATATTTCAGCTTAAACCTCTTAATGAACTGCTTTCCCAGAGCTAATCTAGCCACTTTGGATCTTAGTGAACATAGCCACAAATGGTATATTCATTACAGCAAAAGGCTACTTAGCCAGAAGCATATTTTAAATGAACATGGACTGACCAAATCTAAAGGAAAAAAAAAGAACCAAAAGAAAAGAAAAAAAATGACTATAAAGGCTTACAAAGTTTTCTTTTACATCACTTCTTCCACTGTCTATCTAAGATATCTATTTTTACAGTTGGCATTTTAAATGTGATCTGTTGTATTCTGGTCAAGTCTTCATTTCAATTAAAAAAGTCACCTATATTGAAGTATGAGGAAATGAAAAGTCACCTTGGGGAGCTGTATCAATGACCAAAAAACATGTGAAAGGTAGGGGTAGGGAATGTTTATATTTTTGGCACCTATCACAGTGTGTTTAACAAATGTTTGTGTTTAACAAATGTTTAGCAAGTTAGTGCCCTGGTGACTGGCCACTGGTATTTGCTTTGTCTTACTGGTAATTATTTCAGGCTCAAAATTAAAGAAACAAAAATATTGTAACTTGGTTTTCTTCAGCACCTTCTTTCATCTTCCAGGTTGCATAGAGCCAAGACAGTAGACAAACAAAAGTTCTCTTAGAGGATGCTCCTTTCATATGTTATTTTTGGGATAAATGGTAGCGTCATTACAGGAAGTACAGAATACTGGTGGAAATCTTTGGGGAGTAAGAGTTATGTGAAGAAATGTAAGTAAGTGTGCCATTGACTTGAACCAGCATACTGGGGCAATCTACCTGCTGGGGAAGCAAACAGGGTACAGTCAAGATCCAAGAAAAAATAATTTCAATTAGGCTTTTTAAAGCTATGTTGGAGGGAAAGAGGAAACTCAGGGAAATGAGAGTTGGGCAGTCTGTGCACCTTTCCAACTCTGAAATCTTATGATTCTAAATGTGGATAACAAACTATACATTTATGAGCTTGACATCATTTACAGATCAAATTCTACAATAGAATAATTTATGAGCCTTTAGAAAGGGAAGGCATGATCATTATGAGCTAGGATGTATTTATTAAGAGTGAGTCAGACTAGATTAACCTTATTATAACCTTATTATTTCTTTGATGAGGTTACTAGCTTCCTATTTCATGGGAATTGTATGGATGTAGTGCATCTGGATTTCAGCAATGCACTTAACAAAACTTCTTAGAATCTCCTTGTGGATAAGATAGAAAGATGTAGCTTGTATAATAATATAATTGAATTAAGAACTACATGACTGAATGGAGACAATTAGTAGCAATTAATGGATTCATAGCTATCTGGAAGTTTGTCTCTTCTGGAGTGCCACAGGGCTCTCTGCTTGGTTCTGTTTAACATTTTATTAATGCCTTATGGAAGTCACAGGTATGTGAAGTCCGGGGTGATAACTAACAGCAAATTAGGGAAAAAAGTTATGATCTTCTTTTTAAAAAGACTTAAAAGGAAGTAGGGAGATTGAACTTGAATATGGACATGCAATTACAATGTTCTGTCTTAGAATTTTTTTAAATCAAATTTACAAGTATAAAGTAGGGAGACAAATTAGAAAGTAGTTGATATGAAAAAGTCTTGGGGACTTTAGTACACTATAAACTCAATACGACTCAAGTGTAACATGGCAGACAAAACCAGCTGGAAAAAAAGTCCTTGCTTAGTTAAGAAAAATGAAAGCTTCTATAAAACAAAATTAGAGAAAATAAGTAAAATAATGTAGTTAGAAAACTTGATGGGTCCATTGCTGCTGAAGCAGGTTGGTGTGTGTATGTGTAAAAATCAAACAATAAGTGTTTATCAAGCACCTATTATAAGCTAGGCTATACTATTCATATATTAAAACAAATGTATAAATTGTAAAGTTAATCATAATCTCTACAAAAAACCCAAAGTAACACTTATACCAGTGTACTTCTTCAGATATCTATGGAGAAGAGTGATCATACACAAAAATCTGACAGGTGAGTACATGAAAGAGGAAACCCCAGTGCCTAGGGGTAACTCAAAACTCTGGGCTTTAGACTTTAATATTAAGGGTCCATTCAGGAACATATACATCACACGAAACTGTTCTGCACTAATTACTTGTCAAATGGTCCTCATCTCTCCACTTGGGCAAATCCGTTTCTCTTCCATTCTCAAATAAATGCAGCATTTATGATGTAGTTTAAAACCAGTTTAGGAAGTTTTACCTCTTAATTTGGATCTCAGGTTCCTTTAAGTCAGAGACCAGTGAAGGTCACCAAACCTGGCTATCTATGAACAATACAAGGCAGCCCCAGTCAGCTATTCACTATATCCTCTCTGATGTCCCAACTGCAATAAATAGAAGTCCCAGGAAGAAAAAAAAATAGGTCAAATTAAACAAGGTAGGGAAACCTAACCAGATCTTCACTCACTAGGATTTTAAATCATCCAATTAAATCTCAGGATCTCTTCCTGGAGAGAGACTGAAAATCCTGCTTTCTCCTCTCTGCTCTTTTCCTTTTAAATCAGAGGGGAACAGCAAAGGGGAATACACACTTTTGAGAAATTTCACCTCTCTAGGGGGCACTGAAAAGCACTATGTATTTCTAACTGAAGTTATTGAGTCCAATGAGGTTGAGCCTCTCTCCAACTAATCAGGAATCACACAGCTCAAGCCTTCTGCTAATCTTTACAAAAACCTCCTATAAAGATGTGTAACCCCTGCTGAGTCCAATCTGTACCTCCCAAATTCTTCAATTGCTTTACCTCAACAGCTTCTAAGACTTCCAGTTCCTATATCTTCCAGTGGTTTAAATTAGAGCCTCCTGGAATTCTTTGACTCCTCTTTCACTTAAGAGGAAACATTTCACCCAATTTCTACTATGAAATCAACAGACATAAAAAAATCCTTCAGTCTCCAAAAAGTTAAATATCTCTTCCCTCCCCTTTTTTACCTTTCTTCTTTCTCCCTACTTCCTCCTCAGTTTTCACCCTATTAATTCATAGTACATTTAAATATGTATGAGACGATGGTCCACAATCCTTTTGTTAAATGAACTGCATGGTCCCATTTCATTTTATGTCCTTAAAATTGCATTTCTTTGTACTCATATTTTTCTTCTTTTTACTAAATAAGTATCATTGCTCTTGCCCCTTTAAATGATCAAACTGTTACATGCAGAAAAGATGCCAGCCTATATTCTTCCCAGGGTGATTTAATTTCTTCATCTTTACATCGTGGTTCCTATTCTGTCCCAACTGTTCAAATATCATCTGAAAACTTTCATCATATGCAGCCCTATTTCTTTCAGGAATCAAAATGCTTACCCATGAAAGACAATGCTCTTTACTGACTAATTTAATTGTTTCCTTTCACACAAAGGCACAATTTCTTCCCCTTTTAGCACTAAATTGATTAGCATAAAAGGGCAGCACCTTAAACAGACAGAATACTTGGCCTCTGTACCTAAAATTCCCACCAGTTCAATGCTGCTTCTTTGGCTACAGTTATCTTTGATGCTACATTGCCTAACTCCTAGGTAATATCTCTGGAATATAAGCAAAAGATCTCCAGGTTTTTTTTTGTTTGTTTGTTTTGTTCATTTATAATGACAAAAAAAAGTTGGTCTGGGAGCCATACCTGTAACCTCTATTACTTGGGATCCTATTCACCAAATTGCTTGTGTTTGAGATTTCATAGTTGTAGTTAGCCAAGACTATCATGTGTTCCCACTAAGTCAGATGTAAATATGATGAGATTCTAGTAATTTGGAGGTGGAGTGAAGGACAGGGCAGGGAGGTGCAAAACAGCTCACATGAGAAACAGAAGAAGTAGGAAGTTCCAGGTAGTTGAATCAAGTATCTGGTCAGGCATTGCACTTCCAAGTTAGGGTTGGATAGGGAGACCTAGTCATAAAAAGTAAAAGTGCTAAACAATTTGAATGGTTTACGTTGCTAGTAAGTACTCACATTTTCATCATATTGCCAGTTTTAAGAGAAAGAGGAGATTGAGGACCACTGGATCCCAACATCTTAAGAATTGGAGCTAAGAGGGACCTGGGAGATTATCTGAGTCAACACTCACATTTTATAGAAAAGGAAACTAAGACCCAGAGAGATGGAAGGACTTAGCCAAAGTGACATAGCTAGAAAGAGTCAGAACTGGGCTTTAAACTGACATCCTGTGATTTTAAACAAATTTCTAATATGTTGGTTCTTGCAGACCACCAGCAACACTATACACTTCTCTCTGAAGTCTTCCGTTTTGTTTACTTCTAGAATAAAATATTTTTAATTTAATTTTTATTTTTTTATGAATCCTATTACACTGGCTGGCTGAGATGAAAATCTTCAATATGCTACAAAACAACAATTTTAAATATTGGTCTGCACAGATTCCAACCTGGAGGCCATATTCAGTTACTAAATAGCTGTGCCTGAGAGTAGTATAAAAGACTTTCACCTGGCAATCTTTAATAGACCCTCCCACTTTGATCTAAAAGGAAGAATGGGCTACTGAGTTGTCAATAAACAGGAAAGGGGCAAGTAGGCTTTTACTTGCAGTCCTTTTCACTATTGTGAATCTACTCTGGGCAAAATCAGATCCTAGAAACTATGGTAGAGTAGAACTATGGGAACATCAAAAGAACAAAACATTAACTCAGAGTTGTAAACTCTCAGAGAGAATAAAAGCACACCATTTCGCCCCAAATATCTCTGGCTCCTAACATAAGAGTGTTGTTTACCTGACAAATTCGCAAGTTTCCACATGGTCTCAATGAAAACTCTCCATAGCCAAGAACAGAAACTAGAAGTAGGCAGTCAACTATGGCAGAAAAAGAGGGTTGCCAATTACAGTGATGGTCCCAGGTAAATACTGAATAACAGCAGCATGGAAGGCACTGATCTGCTAACAGTATTTAATTTCTGGAAAGGCAGCATGATAGTGGGTAGAGAGCTATCCTTAAATCAGGAAGATTTGAGTTCAAGACTTGCCTCAGACACAAACTGACTATGTGACTCTTGGTAAAGTCACATAATTCTGTCTCTTGATATCTTAGATGACTTTCTAGATTGAATTACAATTCAATAGTCAATGTATACTAGCTGTGGGAGAATCTTCACAAATTTATATCAAAAAGATACTTGTTATCATCCATACATTCTTTCTCTTCTAGTTGTCTTGAAGGGGTTTTCTAGCTATTTGCAATAGGTGACATTGATAGGTTTGTGAAATTGCTTTTTTTCTGTCCTGTGAACTTAAATTTGCATCTGGATTCTCTAGTCTTTAGAGAACATACACCCTACTTCCCTATCCCCTGTTGTGTGGACAAGGTAACATAATGTTGTTAATTGACCCAAAGGCTCCCATTTCTGTTTTAGTGTTTGTCCTTACTCAAATCTTGCCTTCACAAAAGTCTGTAGTGCTTTATTATGGCCCAGAGGTTGATCCTGGCCTCTGAACAAGACTATAGTAACATCAAATTTAGCCAACCTGGACAAGTTTCAGATATGGTGGGATTGATCACAGCCTAAATATTTATTGTCTGAAGATCTGATCATCTAAGTATGGAAAGGCTCCTCACTGGAAAGGTAGCCAAAAGATGAGTGATGCTTTCTTTGGCCATATTGATGTGTTGGATAGACAAAAATACAATGATCATTATTCCTATCTTGTCTCTTTCTGTCCTTGTAAAACTGCTGGTAGAATTATTTTAAAAATTGAGGCACAGAAGATATCCAGAATCAAACATCTTTGAGCAAGACTTGAATGGTTAGTCTTCTTGACATGTGATTTAAATTTAAGTACTCAGCTGACACATGTCTTTAAGAATTCAACTGTTTAGATTAGCTAGGATTTACACTTATGTTAAAGCTGGAGCAGATATTGAGTGAAACATTTTTTATGCCAGATTTATCATCTCTGGGAAAGCAGAAACTTAGAAAATAGATTCTATAATAAACAATTTCATGATCTCTTTGTCTTACAAGGGAAATTGAATTCATTATATTTAGAAAATCATTGGTTGATTTGTTTTTGTAGAATGAATATTAGTGAATATGAGGACAGATGACCTAGGTCCATATCCTGAATCTGTGATTTGCTGTTCCCCTGACTTTGGTTGAGTCATTTCACTTTTGTGTGCCTGAATTAATCATATACAAAATGAAGACATTAATCTAGTTGACTTCTAAAGTGTCTTCTAGCATTAAATTCTATGAAGAGTTAATGTTTTATTTTCCTTGAAATTTCACCAAACTAGACAGCTTTATCAAATCTATTTCCTCTGAGTCTTTTAGGCAAACTAGGTCCACCAACTCTGTATGCTTCCATTAATTCCTCAGTTTCCAAATATTCCTCTGAACATATGGTAGGGTTGAATGCATTTTTGTACAAACTTTGGTTTTTATCTCTGAATAAATATCTGGGTCTGGGAGTTGATAAATGACTAATCCAGCATCTTGAATCATGAAAACCTTTGATGATTATGGCTTAGTATAGCAATTATCAACAACTAAATAGAGAATTCAATGGGAAAAAAAAAACTTCCCAAATCTCAGTAGGTCATGATCTTTCTTTTCAAACTTCTGTTCCTTGTGTTGAACAAATTAAAATGATTAATAATAAGAACAATCACTGTGCAATTTTACAGCTATAAGGCATTTAGAGTTTATAGAAAATATCATAAATTAAAACAGTTGTTTTTCATAACAACTGTGTGAGGTATACAGTTTTATCTGCCAGTTGAAACAGCGTGTTTGTCAGTTCACTCTGAGGCCTGGCTTCACAGAGGCCAAGATATAAGGAGGTGTACCTTTA
The DNA here is from genome assembly GCF_011100635.1 of Trichosurus vulpecula. Lineage (NCBI taxonomy): Eukaryota > Metazoa > Chordata > Mammalia > Diprotodontia > Phalangeridae > Trichosurus > Trichosurus vulpecula. The sequence continues at coordinate 174,289,370 of NC_050578.1, forward strand.
GTAGTTATATAGGAGAATAAAGTATAGAATATCCATCAATGGTGATACAAGAATCTTTACCAAGGAACTGTTTCAAGAGTTTTATAAAGGATAGATCAAGGTACATGGGAAGCAGAGATGGAATTGCCTTGATCATTTGGCTGAATTCGCATCTTCAGAGTATGGTCATACAGCTGCCATCTCTACATACTCTGTTATGAGTACCTGTAGCTGTACTTGTGGTGTACTTGTTGTGCTTATAGGTTGTCACCTCAACTCTCAGGATCAGGGATTGTGTATATATTCAAGCTTGTAATCACATATCAGAGTGAAAGCATGGAAGCTCATAAAAATACCTAGGTATATTCACCTAATTTATACAAATTTAACAAGGACTTTAAATTCTTCTGTTGATTCTCTAACCATGAATTAATAATAAGTCACTCTTGGACAGAGTATTTGAGTCTGGGAGTGGAGACCTCAGTCCTTATGGGCCTAAAACTTTCAACCTAATGGATCAATGATATGATAAACCAACACTTTGGATGACATAGCTTTGAGCTTCCATTTTGATTATTCTCCACTAGAACATTTGGATAGGGCCTTGATTTCCTTTATCTAGATCTTCCAGGAATGTGGCATCCAGAACTAGACATAATAATCTAGATAAGGTTTGAATAGAGCAAAATTAGTGTTAATATCTACTTTTTTGGAAATTATGTGTTTATTAATGAAGTCCAGGCTTCCCTTTGTCTTTGTGCAATGCAAAGTCTTCATACTTTGAGTTTTCTTGTACAAACACATATTTTGCACTTGCTTATTGATATTCTAACTTTTTTACATGCCTTCCCCCCACCATGGTTAAAACTAGGATTAAAATACTTCACATGAAGAAGAAACACATTTATTTAAAATTATACTAAGTTGATAGGAGGCTTTTTTCCTAAAGACATTATAGATAGCAAGAAGAACAGAGAGAAATGACACTCAGAACCTGGCTGGAAGTTCCCTATAGAATACCAGGAATAAATAAAGTATAGAAAAAAGTGGTGGTGATATGTATAGATTTTATGTTTTTCATGATTTTGCCTAAATCTGGCCCTGAAGAGGGCTAAGAGCTTGCTTATTCTCATTTCTAAAAGCTGTCCCTCAGAATGATGAGTTCTAATAGTACTTGTTTATGTACTTGTTAAATATATGGGAAAAGTACGACTTCCTAGGACAGGTTAATCAGTGTATATAAGTGTGGTCTACTCCATCTCAGAGTCCTCCTTTTACTGTGGCCTTTTTTGCTCAGTCAGTATACCACCAAGAAAAGTCAAAAAACCACTCAGTGTTACAACATCTCCATGAATTCATTTCTGTAGGTTTATAAACTCACATAGACTAAACCAGCAGAGATTTATGCTTGACTTCATTCATTATAGTGTAAGCATGAAAACCCTAGCATTCTATGCCTCTAAGCAGTGACAGACATGATTTCACTACCTGAGTCTCATCAGATAACCATGTCCCTTACGCCTTGGGCCTCTTCTACTGCCTATCTGTCTCTCGGTGTCTGTACCTCATCCTCTCCAAATTCCAGTGATAGTTGATAAAGAGCCCCATCTTCTACATGGCCTTTCCTGATCTTCCCATTTAGTGTCCTTGCTCCTTAAACTATCCTGTATTTATTTTATGTATGCTCTATTTGCAATTAGTGTCTTCCCTGATACAATGTAGGTCCTTGAGAGCTGGGATGATTTCATTGTTTTTGGCTTTGTAGTCTAGAGCTTAGCACAGTTCTTGGCACACAGTAGGTTCTTTAAAAATTTTGCTGTCATTGATTTCTCTCCCTCTTCCTCTCCCTTTCTTTATCCTAATCTTCTTTTACATCTTCTCCCTTAACAATCTCATTCACTAGGCTTCCTATCACCTATGTTCAGATGACTCCAGATCTCTATTTCTAACCCCAGACTTTCTTCCAAGCTCCAGTATCAGTCCCACATTTCCAAATGCCTTCAAGACAACTAGATGTCCTGCAGTGACCTTGAACTCAACCAATATATTATGAACAGCACATCTCATCTCACTACTCCCCAATTAAAGCTACCACTGTCACCATCACCATCTCCACCATCTAGCTCTTCTTATAAATTATCACAGTGCCCTAGGTTTATGATTGTGGAATATCTTTGTCTCATCTCTAAAATGTCTTTTCTGAGCAGCCCAGCCTAAAATAACTAATACAGCTTACATTTAAATAATCCTTTGTGGTTGTGATGCTTTGTCTACATTATTTCATTTGGATCTCACAACTCTTCCAGATGGGCAGATGAAAAACTGAAACTCAGCAGATTAAATAACTTTCCCAAGTCAGTAAAGGTAGAGGTGGAATTGGAGTTGAAATCTGGAGGTTCCAAGTCCAGTGCTCACTATATCCTATATTCCCTCTTTCCTCTGAATGCTGGCCAATTAAGTACATATTGACTTGTTTCAAGAGTCATTTTATATGGTTATTCAGAAGAGGTCGCACTTTGTAATGGATAGAAAGTTGCTCCCTAATTCAGGAAGACCTGGGTTCATATGTATGTATGTGTGCATGCATATGTGTTCATGTGTGTATATATGTATGTATGCATACATGTATGTGTGTGTGCATATGTGTATGTATGTACATATAACAATTCTCATGTTGGTAACACTTTGCCCCTAGAAAGGAGCTTAGCATAGGGGAAAGATTAAGAGTTATGAAGATCAGAATCTGATATAGACCAGATGGAAAACCATGGGCAAGTAACTTGACCTCTGCAAGACCCACCTCATTTTCTGTAAAAGGGGAACAAAAGTGCCAGCTTTATAGGTTGTTTATACAGCTCAATTGAAATAATATATATAAAGTGTTTTGCAAACCTCCAAGAACTATATAAATTCCAATTGCAGCAATTTATAAAGCACTTTCCTTACAACAGCACAATATTTAATGTAACTTTTAAATTTTATTTTGAATAAATTTTAAAATTTATTTTGAATCTCCAAAGATGAGGAAATAGAGGTTAGGAGACTCTCCCAAAGTCACATCTGGTAATACTGGAATAACAACCTCATACTGAGGTTTTCAGACAATGAGCATAGTACTCTACTCACTATAATAAACTGATCCCAAAAAACTACATTCATAGAACCATATGCCTTACATTGCACCCTAAACAGTACCTTCTTTGCACACAGCAGTCACTGATAAAGAATTGTCCCTTTAACTTTTCTTTCTCTCCATTGTTTGTCCTTCCTCTCTTCTTCTCCCTTCCTGCCATTCTTTATGACTTCCAGTAATGCTCACAAGCATATACCATTTAAAAATATTAATAACTTCATTAGTTTGCATATCACATGTAAAGAAGGTGAAACAGTATATCCAGATTCTGAAACCTATTTGATATGGTTCCTGTCTCAATGACTGATCTGAAATATAGTTTTCCATATCTCTAAGGTAAATGCCTTTGAGTGTCTCATTTTCAATTATGTGTATTTTTCCCTAAAGCAAGACAATTGGCTCTTTCCTAAAAGTATTCAAATCAAATCACTCTTCATCCTCTCTTCCTCAAAGTCACCATTTTCATTTTCAATTAGACATTGCCACTTATAGATGTTCCTCATTTCCTTAATTTGAGATCTTATAAGCAGGAGAAATGCCATGTGCTTTTCTCAGCATCTCCTTTATATGTATTATAACAGCATATCAGTGTGATATACTGAAGAGAACACTGGATCTGTAATCAGTTTCTTCATGACCCTGGGCCTCAGTTTCCTCATTTGTATGATGGATTAGGAAGTGGATTCCTCCATATCTAAATCAATGAACCTATAATACTATGATATGACTTCAATTGGTTGTCTCATCTAGGCCCTGAAATAGAAAAAGATTCAATCTTAATACAGTCAAAAGTATAAAATGGCAGCTCAGAAATTAAATGCAAACAGAGTGAATTCAGAGAGGCAGAAAGTCCAAGAATAAGGAAGTAATCACTCTACTCTACCACTATCAAACCATGTCTAGAATTTTGTGTTCAGTTTTGAGCTTTTGTTTCACAAAAGATATTGATAGGCTATGACGTATCCAATGGATGATGAAGGAAATGAAGTTTTTTTTTTTTTTTATCGTATTAAGACAAGTTGAAGTAACTGAGGATATTTAGCCTGGAGAAGAGAAGACTTAGGAGGCACATACCAGACTGTAAACTCTACAACAGCATTTAGTACTATTGACTCTTTCCATCACCCACAAGGGTCCATTCTAGTGTATTGCAAACAAAGAGTAGTTGATTGCTAAAGATTTCTTGAATCAATGAGCTAATAAAGTACTGAGGGCATGAGCCAAATGTAGGCACAGAATTCCAATGTACCCCACTTGTGAATTCAATTAGGAAGGTACAGAAGAATCTAGGTAAACTTTAAAAAAAGTACAAAGTGACTACGGATTCATGAATTTTAAAGGAAGGTTGGTTTTTGCTTTTGTTTTTGTTTTTTAGTGCAAGTGCTAAAGACAAATCTGCTTGCTGTTCTTACAAGGAAAACTCTAGTGAAAGCTTAGTTAAATAATGATAAAATAAAATTATTTCCCTTTTTCCTAATGGGGAGTGAACAGATTTTATTTTAAAATTTTCTTCTGTTACTAAAATCTATTCTATTATTAAAGCTGTTTTTTAACATTTCTATGTTTAAGTAAAGACTTGGTAGGAAAATGAAAACTGTCTTCAAGAATTGATAGAAGTGCTACATAGAACATTGAATAGACTTGTTCTAGCTTTTTCTCAAAAGGTACAAACAGGAGCTATGCAAAGAAGTTTCAAAGATGCAAATTTAGATTTGATGTAAGAAAAATTCTGAATAATCAGTTGTACCCCAAAGTAGAATAGGCTGACTTTAGGGTAGGGGGTTCCCCCAACTCTATTTTTAAGCAATGAAAGGATGACCACTTGTCAGCTTATCTAGATGAGAGTTGTACCTGAATCACTTTTGACATACTTTTTATCTGTAAACTTTATAGTGGAAGGGACAACAGAGATCAATGAGTATTGCTCAAAATATGATTGTCCTCTAAAAATGCAGGACATGTTGCTTCCAACTTCATACCTCCTATAACTATGTGCTCCCTGACTCCTGACCCACCTATTTCAGGTTTCACCAGCACCAATTGGTAGGCCATATTGAGACAAAATTTTCTTTCCTATAATTGGCCCTAATTCCACTTATCTTCCTAATGAGTCTAATCTTTACGGCAAATTGCAACTATTAAATATTCAGTGACCACTATCATTCCTTTTCCCCTCCCAAGTCATCTAATACTACCGCCTTCCACCAACTTCCCAGGATAGATGTCCATGGAGCCTTCAACTGTTCTGCATTTTCAAGTCCTCTCACTATCCTGATAAAGCTTCTCTGGATAGGCTTTAGTTTGGTAATGTCCTAGAATCATCTGCCTTGTCACTGTGCCTTAAAGACCATGGAACCTTTTACATCTGAGTGGCAGAAGAATCCTTCTATATTATTGTCTTCTCCATTTGAATGTAAGCTCCTTGAGCTTATATTTTGTGTCCCTAGTGCTTAGAAAGTTACTTTGGAAGGGCTTTGTAACCACAGTGCATAGCAAGCAAGCAATTCTTAAGTGCTTATGTCACCATTCAAATGAACACAGTGTGTCAGATGCGTTCTGACAAGGGCAGAATATAGTGAAACTTATTTCCCTTCTGGAGATGACACTTCTATCTACATGGAATAAGATCATGTTAAATTTTTGTTTTGTTGGCTACTGTAACATATTACTCTTACAATGCAATAAAACCCAAGCATTTTATTTTCCTATCACAAAAAATTTTAAACACCTACTATACGCAAGGCTCTGTGCCAATTTTTAAAGCAGAAAGACAAAGACAAAATAATTGTTACATTCAAAGAATATTAAGTCTTGGTAGGGGGTAGAAAGGGAATGCAACATGTTAAGTACAGATTTTTGTATTTATACTTATTAAATTCTATCTTACTGAAATAGTTCCATTATTATATTTCACAAAATTTTATATTAAATTCCTATTCTGTTACCATCATATTACTTTTTACCTCCGAGGTAGGTGTTTTCCATGTGAATTTTGATGAATATGTCTCTATGCACATCATGAATAAAATGACCAAAGACTATGTGTAGATTCCCTCACATAATGGATAAATATGACCAAAGACTAAGTGTAGAATCCCTCAATCCTATGGTGGAGATCTTATTTCTATTTGAAATCAATCCATTAATCAATTCTCTTTGGGTTGAATCAACAAAATAGTTTTATATCCACTTACCAGTACTATCATCCAACTAATATCTCTCCTAAGCAAAAATACAGTACAAATGATCTCAAAAGTGTTTTTTTAAATGATCTCTTCAGAAAATTTTCTAGAAATTGATGTCAAGCTCATCATCTCATAATTGAAAGAATATCTTTTGTTTTTCAAAAATCAGAGGATTTTCTCATTCCCAAGTCCGAGGTATTGGTTTTGCTTTCCATGATCTCTTAAAGATGAACAGTACTTTTCCATCATGTGGACTAGGTCCTTCATAATCCTGAGATTCAGTTTATGTAATTTGTGAAGTTACTTATGCTCTTCCAGAGCTGTGAGAAACCTCATACTATCTCTTCAATTATTTCTTAATACTTTTTGTTCTATACTTCCCAATAAGATAATCATTTCTTTTCTTTTCTTTTCTTTTCTTTTCTTTTCTTTTCTTTTCTTTTCTTTTCTTTTCTTTTCTTTTCTTTTCTTTTCTTTTCTTTTCTTTTTTTTTGCTATTTGGCAGGGCAGTCAGGGTTAAGTGACTTGCCCAAAGTCACACAGCTAGTACATGTGTCGTGTCCGAGGCCGGATTTGAACTCAGGTCCTCCTGACTCCAGGGCCTGTGCTCTACTCACTGCATGACCTAGCTGCCCCCATTTTTTTTTCTCAGATAGGAAACAGAAGCAAAATAGGAATTGAGTACTTTACTTTCTCTCTGCCATTCATTTATTATCAATCTATCCACTACAGGCAGAATGCCTGTCAAAGTTATGGACTGTTATAAGTAAAAATGCCAGGCATGGTTAAAGTTGTGGCTCTTATTATTGAAACTTTTTTTTCTGACATTAGGTTGGATTTTGAATCACAGGATAGGTGAAAGTGTTGGATTAAAGGTACCCCAAAATCTTTTTCTGCTCTAAATATATGATCTATGGAAAATGGGGGAAGGCTCAAGTTAGGGCTTCATCTTCATGTGGGCTTTGGGAGTTGGTGGTGTCAGGAATATTAAAAAAAATCTTTTGAGAGGATTCTGGTAAGATGGTGGAATTGGTAAGAAAATTCCAAGCTCTTGGGGGGTGGAGCTAAGATGCCAGCTGGAAAGCAGGGACTAGCCTGAGCTCCCCACTGAGTCCCTCCGAAAACCTATAAAAAATGGCTCTAAACCGATTCTAGAACTGCAGAACCCACAAAACAGCAGAGGGAAGCAGGGCTCCAGCCCAGGACAGACTGGATGGTCTCTGGGTGAGGTCTATCACACACGGAGCTGGGAACAGAGCAGAATGGAGTGGAGCAGAGCCCAGCGTGAGCAGCGCAGACCAACCAGACCAGGAGCCGGGCGGAGTGGGCCCTAGCACCCTGAATCAGTGAGCTGCGGCAGTTACCAGACAACCACAAACACCAAAGACAGTGGAGAAGGTTAGTGGGAAAAGCTGTGGGAGTGGAAGGAGTTCTGAGATTCTGGGGCAGCAGAGGTGGGGCAGCTACAGAAGTACAGCTGCAGTTGCTTCCAGTCCCAGGCGCACCTAGTGGGAGGAATTAAGTGGAGGATCAGAGCAGGAGTGCACAGCCTGCTGAAGATCTAAGTCCAGTCCGGGTTGGGGGTTCTTGGGGACGGAGGAGTGCTGGTGTGGGAGAGCTGGCACATCCCCCCAGGTGTGGAACATAGTTCTCTATACTCTACAAGCAGTCATACCCCACTGAAAAACTAAAGAGTCAAGTTAGTTGGCTGGGAATATGGCCAGGCAGCGAAAACGCACCCAGATTCAGTCTCAGACTTTGGATTCTTTCTTTGGTGACAATGAAGACCAAAACATACAGACAGAAGAAGTTAATAAAGGCAAAGAGCATACAACAAAAACCTCCAAGAAAAACATGAACTGGTCTCAGGCCATGGAAGAGCTCGAAAAGGATTTGGAAAAACAAGTTAGAGAAGTAGAAGAAAAATTGGGAAGAGAAATGAGAAGGATGCAAGGAAACCATGAAAAACAAGTCAATGACTTGCTAAAGGAAACCCCAAAAATACTGAAAAATATACTGAAGAAAACAACACCTTAAAAAATAGACTAACTCAAATGGCAAAAGAGCTCCAAAAAGCCAATGAGGAGAAGAATGCCCTGAAAAGCAGAATTAGCAAAATGGAAAAGGAAGTCCAAAAGACCACTGAAGAAAATACTACCTTAAAAATTAGATTGGGGCAAGTGGAAGCTAGTTGACTTGATGAGAAATCAAGATATTATAAAACAGAACCAAAGGAATGAAAAAATGGAAGACAATGTGAAATTTCTCACTGGAAAAACCACTGACCTAGAAAATAGATCCAGGAGAGATAATTTAAAAATTATTGGACTACCTGAAAGCCATGATCAAAAAAAGAGCCTAGATATCATCTTTCAAGAAATTATCAAGGAGAACAACCCTGATATTGTAGAGCCACAGGGCAAAATAGAAATTGAAAGAATCTATCGAACACCTCCTCAAATAGATCCCCAAAAGAAATCTCCCAGGAATATTGTCACCAAATTCCTGAGCTCCCAGATCAGGGAAAAAATACCGCAAGCAGCCAGAAAGAAACAATTTGATTGTTGTGGAGACATAATCAGAATAATCCAAGATCTGGCAGCTTCTACATTAAGAGATTGAAGGGCTTGGAATATGATATTCTGGAGGGCAATGGAGCTAGGATTAAAACCAAGAATCACCTAACTAGCAAAACTTAGTATCATGCTCCAAGGCAAAATATGGATTTTCAATAAAATAGAGGACTTTCAAGCTTTCTCAGTGAAAAGACCAGAGCTGAATAGAAAATTTGACTTTCAAACACAAGAACAAAGAGAAGCATGAAAAAGTAATCAAGAAAAAGAGCAAGAAAAAGAAATTGCAAGGGACTTACTAAAATTGAACTGTTTTGTTTACATTCCTACACGGAAAGATGATGTGTATGATTCATGAGACATCAGTATTAGAGTAGCTGAAGGGAATATGCATATATATATACACATATATATATATATATATGTTTATATACATATATATAAGTGAATATGTATGCATGTATATATGTATGTGTGTGTATATATACATATATACATATATATACACACATATATATATATATATATATATATATATATAGAGAGAGAGAGAGAGAGAGAGAGAGAGGGAGGGAGGGAGAGAGAGGGAGTGGGCACAGGGTGAGTCGAAGATGAAGGGAAGATATCTAACAGAAAAAATATCAAATAAAGGGATGAGAGAGGAATATATATTGAGAGAGGGAGATAGAGAGAGATAGAATGGGGTGGATTATATCGCATAAAGGTGGCAAGAGGAAGCAGTTCTGTGAGAGGAGGGGAGAGGGCAGGTAAGGGGGAATGACTGAATCTTGCTCTCATCAGATTTGGCCTGAGGAGGGAATACCATACATATTCAATTGGGTATCTTACCCCACAGGAAAGAAGAGGGAAGAAGATTTTAAAAAGGGGGGAATGATGGAGGGGAGGGCAGATGGGGGTGGAGGTGATCAAAAACAAACACTTTGGAAAGGGGACAGGGCCAAGGGAGAAAATTCAATAAAGCGGGATGGGTTGGGAAGAAGCAAAATATAGTTAGTTTTTCACAACATGAGTATTGTGGAAGGGCTATACAAAATGATACACATGTGATGAATTGCTTGACTTCTTAGGGAGGGTGGGTGGGAAGGGAAGAGGGGAGAGAATTTGGAACTCAAAGTTTTAAAAACAGATGTTCAAAAACAAACAAAAATATTTTTGCATGCAACTAGAAAATAAGATACACAGGCAATGGGGCATAGAAATTTATCTTGCCCTACAAGAAAGGAAGGGAAAAGGGGATGGGAGGGTAGTGGGGTGACAGAAGGGAGGACTGGGGAACAGGGCAACCAGAATATATGCCATCTTGTGGTGGGGGGGGAGGGTAGAAATGGGGAGAAAATCAACTCTTGTGAAAATAAATGCTGAAAATTAAATATATTAAATAAATTAATAATAAAAGAAAAAAAAAAGAAAATTCCAAGCTCTTTATATTTCCCCCACAAACAAGACAAAACAGCATCTCAGGGAGAACCTAGAGAACTAAAAAAAAAAGTGTCAGGGCAGAACAATGTTCCTCCTGGGAAAACTGGGAAAAGATTCTAAGGAAAATCTGAGGACTCTGGTTTCCTCCTTGTGACAAGCAAACACCTCTAGGCTAGTTCCATTGAAACTGCAAATGGTGAGCCCTGGGGCTAGCTGTGTTGGGAGGTAGCCTCAGCCTGAGCCACAGGAACTTTCACTTCCTGTGTGAGGAGTCCATATTTGAGAGGGTAGATTAAGGGAACCGCTGCTGATAACACCAGACTCAGCCAAGACATGGTCTTGGGCAAGAAGGAGTAACCATTCCCAGTAAAGGCAGAGCAGTGAGGCTGGGACACTCCTGGCTATGGACACTTACAAGAGAGAAGAGTTCTTGGATTTGGTTCCAGGCCAGAGGGGAGAACTAAAGGAAGTTCTGAGGCCAGAGGCATCACCAACCATATCCCAGGACTAAAGGTGATTACAAAAATTAAGCAGCTACCAATAAAGAAAAAAAAATGAGCAGGCCAAGAAGAAAGAATCCAACCACTGAAAGTTAATATGGGGATAGAAAAGACTAGGGTTCATCTTCAGAGGAGGATACTGAAGGAAAAAAAAAACCTCTCCTACCCCAAAGAGTAATGTTGAATGGTCACCTGCCCAAAAAGAATTCATAGAAAAACTTTAAAAAGACTTTAAAAATCAAATGACAGAGATTGAGAAAAAATTAGAAAAAAAATAAGAACAAAGAAAAACAAGAAGATTATGAAAAGAAAGTCAACCAGTTAGAAAAAGACAAGAATCTTAAGGAAGAAAACAACTCCTTTGGGCAAGAATTGGGCAAGGGGAAGACAGCAAATTTATGAGATCAAGACATAATAAAACAAAATAGAAAGAATTAAAAAAGAGAATATGAAACATTGCATAAGAAAAACAACTGATCTGCAGAACAGATCAAGAAGAGAAAACATAAGAATAAGCAGACTGCTTGAAAACTATGACCAAAAAGCGTAGCTAGAAAGATTGGGGTGACAGTTGAGTATGATGCAATACTGAAAAGAAAACCATTTAAGAAAAGGTACAAATAGTAATTATCCTATATAAATGAGGTGTGAGAGGAAGAACTAACAAAGAGGAATTAGATGGGGAAGGAAGGACCGAACCCTACTCTCATTGGGCATGGGCTAAAGAGGGCACAATACATATATATCTAGAAAGGCATAAAAGTCATCTAAATTCAGAAAGAAATAAAAGGCATAGGGGATAGAGAAGGAGTAGAGGATAAAGGACTGATCTCTAGGGGGAAGTAAGTAAAGAAACAGGATGGCAACATAGCAGGTAGAAGTAAAGTAGAGGAGTCAGGAAGGACAGGAAATTAGAGATAAACATAAACATACAATAAAGATCAGAAGTAGAATTTATTAGGAAAAAAAGCAGGGTTAGTAATCATGATCTCAGACAGAGTTAAAGCTAAAATAGATTTAACTAAGAGAAAAATAGGGAAGCTACACTATATGTCAGCCATATTTTCAAAATTGTTTATAACTAGACAGTATAAGGTTGAGATATCATTGCTGGGCAGACTTACAAAAGTATGGAAAGGCTTGGACCTGTGAAGGAAGATGTTATCTATCCTGAGAGAAACACAGGACAAACAAGTATAATATGGTCTTACATAGATGTATATAAATGTATAGGTCTACATATTACTATGATTATAGATATCTAAGTTATATAATGGGTATGTAAGGGTATGTATGTATATGTATGTGTATATAGTTATAGGTATAGCTATATGCTTATGTATAAGTGTATGTGCATGTATATGTATATGAAGTGTATATGTGTGAGTATATATGTATGAATATATGTGTGTATTTGTATGCATATATGTATACATGTGTATATATGTGTATATAGGTGCATTTATATGTATGTATATGTATATAGCAAATTTTAATTGCAGCCTTCTTGAGGGAGGGGGGAGGAGAGAAAGAACAAAGTACACAGCAGAGAACAAAAAAAATTTGCAAAAAAGCAAAGCAAAGATGGACAGCTCTAAACACAATGTGTAGTATTTATTATATAGGCTTTCTTGAAATGGAAATGTCTTGCTGTATACTTTGCATCCTCTCTTACATTCTGCTACATACTTGGCAATGCTTTTTTTTTCTTTTCTTATTTTGTATGTGTTTTAGTCTTTAAGTTTATATTTTTCTTTTATTATTGTGTGTATAAATTTTAGTATTCAAGTTTAAAGTAAATTAATGAAAAAGAAAAAATTAAAAACCTTGTCTTTTCTTTTTTTTCTTTTTTTATTTAAATGCCTACTCCTGTATTTAGCAAAAAAAAATGTGTACAAACTGCATTTCACCCAAAATAAAGTATGTTCTCTTGGTTTCCATCATTTCATTTTAAGACCCAAAGCTGGCACGCTCTATAGTTTCTTTATCCTGGGATATTCTAGGCTGTATTCTTCTTTGATTTAAACTCTCTAAGTCTATCTGATGTCTTAGCTCCCTAGAAACAACTTACACCTCCAGGAATTTGCTACATCTAGGAAAAAGAATAGGTCCTAAAGGAACTGTGGCTGTTGCTCTGGCAGATTGCCCATTTCTATTCTGCTCTTTCCCAGCTTTCTCTCCGCTCGGTAGCTTTCTCTTTGATTGGCCCCAGATGGGCTTTCAAGTTCCCCTGTCTATGGTCTACTATATTTGGACAGAGCCTATTTTACTTGTATTAACTGAGTTTTATTTCTTGAGTTGTTTTTGATACATTATTAATATTAATACAGCACTGTAAAAAATACATTTCACTGTACAATAGATTAAATGTGCCAAACTAAGATGATGTCTCTAAGGAACATGAAATCTTGTTGAACTGCTTTGCTGCCTTTATTCCATCTAACTAAGTCATATAAGAAGGTATTCTGAACTACTCTTTTTTCATATCAAAAAAAAATGATTATTCTCTGAACTAGTTCTCCATTATTTACCCTTTTATGATAGATAAATACCAAAAAGACAGTAAGGAACAGAGAGATTGAGACTGTTCTCTTCTTTAGGTTTAGTAGGCTGTAAGAAGGGCTACAGGTATTTGGAGTACTCTGAAAAGTGTGGCTCTTTTCATAGTCAACCCACATGCTTATGTGTCTAACACTGCCGTTCCTCATAAATCGTCATGTGCTTCATTGTTCATTTGTTGAAGAGAGTTAGAAAAATCCTAACCCTGTGAAAGTCAGGAAAATCAGAGCAGTGGATCTGAGTGCCTGACCCATTATAAGAACACACAGAAATACTGGAGGTTAGTGAAAGCAAATAGAACCACTGGGCTTAAAACCATCAAGCTGTGGTGTCCCTTTTTGAACATGGGGACAGCATAAATCAAGGGAATATGTTTAGTGTGGTAAGAAATACCAGTCATAATTTAATGTTTTAGTCATTCCACACAAATTACATTATATGTGATGTTGCTTCACAGTAGGAAGAATAATTATGGAAAGTGTTTTGTAAATCTAAAAGCATCATAGTGACTCCCTTCCTCCACATCTTTCTCCACCTCCTTCTTCTCTTTTTTGTTTTTCTCCTCTTTCTCCTCTCTTTTTCTTTTTCCTCCTAGTACTACTACTTTAATGTGCCTATCAAATGTACATGCTCACCAATACATATGAGTTCTCCCCTGTCCCCCACTCTCCTCAACTTACCTTTTTGGTAATAATATTCTACATTCATTTTCATGCTCTTGGGATACTCTCTTATTTGAGTGATCTTGAATTGTGCATCTTATTAAAAACAAAAACAAACAAATACCCTATATTGCTTCTAGGATGGATTTCTTTATTAAGATCATAGTCGTAGTTGTGGTGGTGATGATGATAATGTCTCAAATTTTCCAAATGCATTACCTACTTTAGAAAATACAGGTCCAGTAAAAAAATCAATAAATGATATAAAATTATTGTTACTGTAGGAGTGCAGCAAAATTTCAAAATTACAAAACCAGATAAAAACTCTGTTTTTAGTTGTTTGTCTTGAACTGTCCATCTCTTTTCAGCTTATAGGTGGATTCTCATTGCACGGTAGAAAGCAGCCCTACTCACTCCTTTAGAGTCTCTTAACTACATATATATTATCTTCTCCTACTCCTCCAATTTACTTAGCTCTTGTCACACAAAATTATTTCTTCCTCATTCATCTAGCTCTTTCTTACCTCTAAATCACCTTAAAAGCTGCGTACTTCACCTGTAAGTCTCTGCATATCTCTTTTATCCATTTTCTCTCTATTTCTTAAGCAGTCTTCCCCATTTACTTTGAAGTATAGAAGCTGCTTTCTCCAACTCTGGTCTGGAGTAAGAAGTATGCAAAACACATCCTCCACTCATTTTTAAACTAATTTCCTGGAGGCTTTACTCATTCAAAGTAAATATTATAGAAATTCTAGCAAATAGGTGGGGAAAAGTCCCTAATTTGAGAGCAAACTACAAGCCTTGAGAGATTGTATAGACACTAAACAGCAATTGAAACAATCAGGAATCAATCTGCCAAGTATTAACAAAATAATTTAAGGCTATAGAATAGATTTCTAAAGCTTTGGCTACCTGAATGCTGAATGTGTGAATTGAGATAAAACAGAGTGCTTGAAACAATGAATTACAAAATTGCAAGTGTGGGAGACTGTCGTTGCTGAGAAACCATCTGATATATTTGAAAGGACATGGACCCTGAAGTCAGAAGCCCCCATGCTCAAGTTCTGACCCCATTGTTTGTTAGCTGTGTATCCCGGTGAAATCAATTAACCTCTCACAGGCAAAGATTCATTACCTATAACTTGGGCGGCATGGCAAGACTTACAAAACTTCTGAGGGTTGCTGCAAGGATCACAGGAAGGAATACAAAACATCTATGCAATGTATATAGAAATGTGAGCTACTTCCTACCTCTTCTTCTTGCTGTTTGCTATGTGTGAAATGTGAATAGGAAATCCAAGCTGTATCTATGATGTGTGTGACCAATTGTATCTATGGTGACAGGTGTAAACATGAAGACTTTTAAAAATGCAGTAAACATTCTAGTTATTCCTAAATATTTAAACATTTGGTATAGAGCCAAAACAACTAGATGATGAACTGAATCTTTTACGTTTCATTCTTTTTTTGTTGTTTGTTTTCTTGGCAGGGTATGGGAACAGCTGTTATCTTGTCTATTTATGCATCTGTTCAATGTTCTTTATTCCATTGTCTGTAGATTTTCTGTCTCTCCCATGCATGTGTGCAGCAACATAGCCTGCTTTAAATTATAAGCCCCTGGAGGATGACATGGGTGAATCTTGTCTTTCTGAATCATTATGCAAACCAGGAAGTACAGGCCTTTTTGAAAGGAGATACTTTGGCCATGCAGGTTTAGACAACAACCCCAATATAACTTTAAGAGGAAAAATTAATTCCAAGTTGTAAGTGGTCAATAAAACAACCAGATCATTATCTCCCCAAAACACAAAACAAAACAAGAAAATGCTTAGTTAGAAGGACCTTAAGGATTAATCCTTTTTGCCTCTTCCATTTTAGCTCTTATATATGATTGTTTCAAATTTATACAAGACTACCAATGCCATCATTGGTGTGGAGATAATTGGAATAAAACCTTTTAATCTAGTAGAGATGTTCAGTCTTAGGAACAAAAGCTGAAAAATGACTAAGTTATCATCAGGAAATTATATTTTAGAAGCACATATTAAAGAGACAAAGGAGGTAGGTATAGAGTGAGAGGACCTGGTTCAAATTTCATCTCTATTTTGTTTACTTTGCAACCTCACACAAGTTCTTTAACCTCACAGGACCTCAAATTTCCTAATCTGTGGAATGAAAGGGTTAGATTAGATGATAAATGATGTCCCTCCCCATGTTAGATCTATAATCCCACAATGGTCCATTTTATTTCAGTGGATTCATAATTTCTTTGATGTGGCTATTCCCTTTGGTATTTTACCATCCTGTGCTTCTTTGTCCTGTGTGTTTTCTATAGGTATTTTCTTTTTCACCTATAAGTCTATCATAGAGTAGATATGGAATATAATGAAGACATTCTAAATCTTTTAACATTTTGTGGATATTTTTACAGCATTCAATATGTTCATCCATTCTATTTCACTATTACCCTTTCCCCCATCATGCTTGTTATTGATGTTACATTACATGATTTTATACCACTTTTCAACTTTCTTTTGGTAAACTGTAGCCCACTATTGAAATACGTTTTCCCATTAATGTTTGGTCCAACTGCAACTTAGTTATTTTAGAAATCATGGTATTCTGTGATTCAGAGTTATAAAGCATCATTGAGAGAATTTGATGTTAAAAAGATGGATTCTTGGGGGTGGAGCCAAGATGGCACTGTGAAAGGAAGGAATTACTGGAGCTGTCTCACAAATTCTGTCAGATATGTCTAAAAAAGTGAATTTGAGCAGGTTTGAGAGAGTTAGAAGCCACTAGTAGACTGAGAGGGGTAGCAGTGCCAGGCAGGGGGAAGGGTACCAGACCAAACCAACTGGTAACAGCAGAGGAATCCAGCCAGCAGGCTGGTCTGGGAGAGCGCTGGGTGAGCAAAAAGCCTGAGCAAGAACAAGCCCAGCATGGAAGTACCTGCTATAGCCACGATTGAGCCCCAGGCCTCTCAGCCTGAGACAGGAGTCTGTCAGAGCTTTGGGAGACATCAGCACAGAGCCTGAAACTGCAGGAGCAGATAGCCTGGAGGCCTCCAACCCATAGTCTAAAGGTTTGAAACTTGCCTTCTCGAAGTTCCAGGAGCCATGATGGCAAGGTAAAATGGCTCTCATCCCTTCCTTGAATAAACCCAGAGAATATTCCAAAGGGAGAAACAGAGGAGCCAGAAGTGGGTCTTCAGTAGTGAGAGAAGTTGGGAAGAGGGCCCTTCCTGTGATGGCAGAAGGAGACTATTGCAGGAAGAGAGGTGTCCCAGCAGGCCTTGCCTCAGCAGAACAATGAGAGTAACTGAGCCCCAGGGGGGTGGAGCTAACAAACGTCAACTCCAGGACCCTAGAAGTGGCTTTGCACAGACAGGGGAAGTGGCAGACACCAGCACAGACATGAGCTGAGACTACCCCTGCTGTAGAGCAGTCCTGGGGAAGAGTAGACTCTCAGCAGCCAGACCACCCCTCCCCTACACCTCATGAAACCAGAGGCCATAGCACATAAAGCCAGCGAGCAGGCCCATAGATTCCAAAAGAAGAAATTAAGGACAGAGCCCCCTGAGCCCCAGAAAAAGAGATCCACTTTAGAAGCCAGGAGAAAAAAAAAAACACCATGAAAACAAACATTAAAAAGCCAAAGACCATTGATTCCTATTATGCAGACAGGGAAGATCAAAATACCAATTTAGAAGAAGACAGCATGGACACTATACCCACATCTGAAACCTCAAAAGGGGAAGTGAACTGGTCTTCAGACCAAAAAGCATTCCTGAAAAGACTCAAGGAAGACTTAAAAAACCAAATTAGGGAGGTAAAGGAAAAAAATGGAAAAAATGGAAAAAAATCACTGATGAAAAAAAATCTTTAAAAAGTAAAACTGGCAAAATGGTTAAGGAGAATCAGAATGTAAATGGAGAAAATGTCTCATTGAAAAATAAAATCAACCAAATGGAAAAGGAGATAGAGAAGCTAAAGGAAGAAAGCAATACATTAAAAATTAGAATTGGACAAGTAGAAGTTAACGACTCTATGAGACATCAAGAATCAGTCAACAAAATCTAAAGAATGAAAACATAGAAGAAAACATGAAATATCTGATTGGAAAAACAACTGACCTGGAAAATAGATCCAGGAGAGACAATCTAAGAATTATTGGTCTACCTGTGTTGCAACAGTTCAGCTAGCAACCATTGTGGGGGTGAAAAACTAACACAAGCCCAACAGTAAGGATTTTTTTCTATTTGTACATCTTCCATAATGCTAACAAATATTTTTCATGAACATTTGCTTCTCTTTAGATAAGTATCTTCTACAAGAAAACTCTTTCTGTGATTCTTAATTCTACTCCTTTCCCTCTGTTAATTAATCCCTACTTATCTTGATTATAGCTTGTTTGTATATATTTGAGGGAGAGGCTCTCTTTTGCCTCCTTTTTATACCTAGCAGTAATTATAGTGCTTGGCACCATGAGCATCTACTGTTTATTGATTGATTCATTGGTTGGAGGAGAGGAGAGGAGATGAAATGTAGCCATTACTTCCTACACAAGCATTTAGATAAACAAAGCATCAATTAAAGGATAGATTTTAGTTAATGAGAAAAAAAATTTCAAATGCCCAGAGACCATTAACAGTTAAGGAAACTCTCATTCCTTCTGATAGGTCTCCCATATTTATGTGTGTGTATTTACGTGTGTGTATAGTCATCTTACCTTATGTAGATACCTCTCTACTCCTGAAACCAAAAAAGAGGAAAGGATTTGGGATTACTAGAGAGTCAAGTGAAATCACTTATCTCCAGTGAATTCTACCTTCTTCAGGGATATACACAGTAATTCATAGTAGCCCTTTGCAAGGTAGAATTATTGGAAGGAGAAATAATTTGAGTTGAATGGGAGTCAAGTATCTCCCCTCCCAGTGGACATCATTTTTCCAGGGACCTCTGTGTAACATTCCCAAACATAGTATTACTTTGTATCTACATCTTCATTCATGCCCATGAAATCCCTACCTTCCTAAAAATAAAAGAATTTAGGATTGCTACTGAGTTAACCTTATAGTTCACATGGCTCATAGACTGTATACATGACTCAGGGATGGATTAATTTTGTTTTTTTCTCTACTTTGAGAGTCCCTACTTTTTCAATTCTCTTTCACCTTTGATTCCTCCTCTGGAGATGGTTCCTTTTCTCCAGTGTATCTAACTGCCTCTTGCTCTGTGCTTTTATATTGATCTATCTCCGTCTGTCAAATGTATGGGCCACATGGTTAAACTGGCCTCCCTCCAGTTCCTACTATATCTGCCTGACGTTTATAATCTGTTTTGCCATCTGGAGGTGTTTTATCAATGCATATGGATCCCTGGAAGTGTCCTTTACATGTGCCAATCTTACTTCCAGGGAATAAAATTGGTGCCTTTGTCAAGTTCCTCTGCATTTTTCTTCTGTCTACCATATCCTTCTCTAGTTCTCTTTTATAAGTCAAACCCAACAGATAGCAAACCAACATACTCTTGAAGAAACTGAGCCACACTCACATTGTCATTCTTCTGTTCACGAAACATAGATAAATTTCACTTAATTGAAATAGGAGCCTGCAGGTTCTATTGTAGAAATTTAGATCATTTGGAAGAGAAGACAGAGTTGCTTTCATCATGTACTCAAAGTAAAAAAGAAATGTCCTTTCTTAGAAAGTTGGATATCTCACTTTTTAGAGTTCTCAGTGAGCTTAAGCAAACAGAACACCATGAAGATGATTGTAGCTGATGTGATAAAGAAGAGAAATTTCCAGAAGAATTTGACAAGATCATCCAAATTAAGTCAACATAAATCTTGATAACTTGTTGACTTCAAAGCAAAAGTAGGCATGGTTTTGGATGCAAAAAAATGGCTCATGGACAAGAAATGAAAGAGGTAAGATTCTTGTAGACTACTCAGAAACTTTACATCATGCTTACCAAAGAATATTATAAAAATCAAATATCATAAAATGACAATATCCTATTAACATTACTACATATCAGTATGAAGCATTATCTTGTGGAAGGAAGAATTGCCATGAGCAGAGGAATTTGGATGGTTCTGTTTGGCCCAAAAAGGCAGAACTAGAAACAATGTATGGAAGTTGTCAAGGTACCAGTTTAGGTTAATATGTTGTTATTCTTCAGTCATTTAATTGTATCCAATTTTTTATTACTCCATGGACTTGTCCATGGGGTTTTCTTGGCAAAAATACTGGAGTTGTGTGCCATTTCCTTCTCCAGTGTGTCTCTATTTTACAGATGAGAAACTGAGACAAATAGGGGTAAGTGACTTGCCTAGGGTCATACAGGTAGTAACTGTCTGAGACTGGATTTAAACTCAGATCTTCCCAACTCTGGGCCCAGAATTATATCCACCACACCACCTAGCTGCCCTAGGCTAATGAAGGAAAACTTTAATAACAAGTAGATTTATCCAAAAGTAGAATGAATTTCTTTGTGAAAATTGTTTTGGAAAATTGATAGAATCATCATCAAAGTTAAATTTGGATTAGGTGGCCTTTGAAATCCTTTTAAACTCTGATATTCTATAATCTTATGATTGAAGAAATTAACTACAGAAATATAGTCATTTCAGAAGTGTTTCTTTGCAGTCAGTTTGTAACAGTATTAAATTTCAAATTAACACTAAATTAGAGTAAAGAATAAATGTAAGAAGTGTACTTATACCATTTCCAGTTTAATCAATTTATACAAACTATAGGTC
Organism: Trichosurus vulpecula; assembly: GCF_011100635.1. Classification (NCBI taxonomy): domain Eukaryota; kingdom Metazoa; phylum Chordata; class Mammalia; order Diprotodontia; family Phalangeridae; genus Trichosurus; species Trichosurus vulpecula. The sequence continues at coordinate 174,310,166 of NC_050578.1, forward strand.
CTCCAAATAGTAAATTAAAGATATTGACTGTATCACACTAGCCTAAAGAAATTTAATTGGTATAAAACAATGACCACAATGAGTGGGCAAAATGGAATCTTATGTCAATACTGGTTTAGAAGAGAGGATTCTGGGAAGATGGCAGAGTAGGTCAGAAAATTCCAAGCTCTCAAGATTTCCCCCCCCAAAAAGAGTTAAAATAGCACCTTAGAGTGAATAAAGTGTGGGTGGAGACAAAGAAGAATAAGGGTACAACCTGGATCTTCCTGGGACAATTTGAGAAGATCTGAAGAAAAATCCCAGGAGGAGGTTTGGTCCCTGTGAAGAGTAAACACCTCCAGGCTAGGTTACCTTGTAACAACAACTCACAAGACTCTTAAACAACTACCATCAAGTCCTGGGGTTAGTTAGTTTGAGAGACTGCCACAGAAACTTTTCACCCCAGGATAGTGAGGGGAGTTGAGCATTTGAGCCCAGGAAGATTGAGGAAACCTATTCTGATGAGGAACTGCAGATCCAGCTGTGCTGAGAAGAGCAAAGAGCTGTGGGGGTGAGAAGAAACCAGCAGAGGCCCGGTGAGTGAAAAAGCAGTGGGACAGAAAGCCGCTGCCTGTGGGAACTTACAGGAGGTTGGAGGTTTGGCTTTGTTGCCGGCTAGAGGGCAGTACTGAAGATCTGGAGCATGAGGCACCATTTCCCATACCCTAGGGCTAGAGGTCATTACAAAAATCAAGCTATTACCACAAAAAATGAACACTCAAAGGAGAAAGAATCCAACCATAGAAAGATATTTTGGGAATAGAGATGACCAAGGTTCATCTTCAGAAGTAAGGAAACCCCCAAAGAGTAACATCAAATGGTCACCTGCCCAGAAAGAATTTATAGAAGATCTTAAAAAAGACTTTAAAAATCAACAGAAATGGAAGAACAACTAAAAAAAAAATTAAGAAAAACAAGAAGGTTATGAAAGGAAAGTCAACCAATTAGAAAAGAAGATCTAGAATCTTAAGGAGGAAAATGATACCTTGAAAAATAAAATTGCACTAAGTGAAGCCAGTGAAATGATAAGGGATCAATAAATAATTAACCAAAACACAATAAAAAAAGAGAAAGTGACCCATCATTTAAGAAAAACGATAGATTTGGAGAATAGATTAAGAAGAGAAAATATAAAAATAATTGGACTAACTGAAAGTTATGATCAAAAAAGAATCTTGATACAATGATACAAGAAATAATTAAAGAAAATTGTTCTGAAGCCTTAGAACAAGAGGGGAAAGGAGAAATAAAAAAAATCCATTGAATACCAGTCAAAATAGATCATGTGAGGAAAACTCATAGGGATATCATAGTAAAATTCTGAAACCCCTAGCTTAAGGATAAAATATTAAAACCATCAAGATTAAAAAATTTAAATACGATGGTACCACAATTGGAATCACACAAGACCTAGCAGCAAGACATTAAAGGACTGCAGATCTTGGAACACAATATATCGAAGAGCAAAAGACCTGGGGCTCTGGCCAAAAATATCATACCCTCCAAATTTAAGTATTATCTTGAATGATAAAAATGGACTTTTGATAAACTCTCAGACTTTCAAGACTTTGTTTAAAAAATCCTGAACTTAATAGAAGATTCAACATACAAGAACCAAAAGAAACATAAGGTACATATAAAAGACTGACTATAAGGGATTCATAAGGACAGACTTTTTACCTTTTATATAATGTAAAATGTATGTCTAAGAGTCTTATTAATAGTTGGAGAGCTCATAAGAAAGAGTGGGGTAAACCTATGATATGAATTTTAAAAGTAAAAACATTTAGAAACAGCTAAAAAGAGTAACTATTTTACACAAATGAAGTGCAAGAGGAAGAAAGGATATGGAACAATTAGATGGGAGTGGAGGGCTGGTAGTTCTGGTAACCTACTTTCACCAGGAATGGGTTTAAGAGGGAACAATACATATATATTTAGAAGAGTATAAAAGTCTTCTAAATTTAGGAGAAATAAACTGGTAGGGGTATAGAGAGGGTGGAGAAGATGAGGGAGAGATTTTTAGAGGGGAAAATGAGGGAATAGGTAAAAGGGGGGTATAGAAGGGTATTTAAATCCATGGGAATGGGAAGACAGGGGAGGGATACTTGGAGGGAGGTAGTCAAGTAATAGGAGAGCAAGGTAGTCAGTAGAAGTAAAATAGAAGAATCAAGAGAGATAAGAAACAAGAGATATGCACCAATATAAAAACAAAGATTAGGAGTAGAGTATTTTTGGGAAAGTATATGTCTATATATGTATATTATTATACATATTATATATGTATATATGTATATATTATACATATATTATTATATATAGCTATGTTATCTATAGCTATAGAGAAATATATCTAAACTTTATTGTAGCCTTCAGGTGGGTGGGGGAGGGCAAAAAAAAAACAAAGTAAAAAAGTGTACAGCAGACAACAACAACAAAAAAAAAACTCACAAGGAAGCAAAGAAGAGATGGACAATTTTCAACCCATGTATTATTTATCATATAGGAGTTCTTGAAATGCAAATCTGTTGTTATAGTTTGGATCCTCTCTAATGTTCTACTATGCACATGACATGCTTTTTTTTCTTTCTTACTTTGTATTTAAGTTTCAATATTTAAATTTATGATATATTTTGTTCTTTTTCTCTATTTTGTATTTGTGTTCTGACCCTTGAGTATAAAATAAATTTTAAAAAAAATACTGGCTTAGAACTCCCTTTTCAAAACACTCAAGGGAAAGATGAAGAAGACCATGAAAAGTATTGCCTCACTTTGAAAAAGGGAAAATCAGTTGAGGAGAATATACTTCTCCAAAAAGCTTGGAATGAGAATTAACTAAATGTGATCTTATCATGACATATGGGAAATAGAGGCACAGTGATGAGCCACTTGGAAGAAGAATATTGGGCGAGTCAACCTGAGCAGTGTTGTCTAGCACAGTAGTACATGCTTGGAGTGGATAAAATGGCAGCAAATAATAGATTTCTGCTGGAGAGAGACTGGCAATAGAACCTTAACATGGAAGAATAAACTACAAAGTCTTTCCTCTCTGTGTCACTTCCTTTTGAGGAAGTAGTATAAGTCTCATGGACCTAAGAGAATTGCTGGAGTATCTGAATTACCAGCAAGAATTGTTTTCTCTTCTCCTGTCCTATAAATTTGGACAAGTAAGTGATATAATCACAAGAAAAAGGGGGGCATGTCAATTGTATCAAACTTTAAGTCCTTTCCCCTGCTGACCAGACATAGGAAAGAATTTTTAGTGATGAGGACCATGCAGATTCCAAGAGGGCAGGGCTTTCTTTATCCTCTGTATTATAGAGTCTATAACCTTGGGTACTATTCTCTTTTGTATCCCTCATTTAGAAAATAAATCGTGCTCTGAGGTTGATGCTTTGTGTGCATTAGGTTTTATAAACAGATGGTGATGGTCATTGAGGGAGGAATGCTATGCACTAATATTCCTAGGTCCTTCTGTATGGGGAGGAAATAAGTCACACTGGGGACAAATTAAGTTGATGTCTGCCTCCCTAAGGGGAAGTAGTACAGAATACTGATCTTCACCGATGTCATCTGGATAGAGAAAATGAGCCAGAGATTTGTGAGAGTGCTTCAAAGTTCACCTACTATCTTTCTCTCAAGGAAGACCCTCAGATACAAGAGTTACATGTTCTTTTCTTTTTCTTGAAAATCCCATTATGTTGGTACTGTGAAAACTATTTTGTTGAAAGATCTACTCAGTTTTGATTATCAATAGATTTAAAATATGGAGACATTCACAAAAAGTGTTCTCCTAGTGGCCTTCAAGATATTATGCACAAATAATATATTTACTTTTAAATAAACTATTTCTTTGTAGATCTGAACATCTGTAAATGTTCTTATTCATATGACCATTTTTTGATTGCCTAGAAGACCAGATATCTCTATCTGAAACCAACTGTAACATAAAAGGGGTTGCTCTGTCAAAGTTGGAAGAAAAAAAAAGCATTTTGCCCAAGCTCTGTCAATGGGCAGTCTATTTGAATGGATCTATTGCAGACAGGCACTACAGATGGAAGTGAATGCCAAAGTGAATAGATTTTTAAGCTCAGAACATTGTGCATTGTTTTCAATGATGCTTTTAAAATGCTTCTAGACAGTGCTTTTCAGTGAACATTTCCAAAGCCTATATTTTCCTTCTAATATGATATCAGAGGAAAAAAATGACCCAAAGAGACATGATGAACATGAGTAGTCTGCAGTATGTTACCAAGGACAATTTGCATATGTGACATAGAAAACTCAGAGACACATCCAAAAGATAATGGAGATAGGCTAGTCTTTCAAAGAGGATGTCAATAGATGATAAATTTGTGTGAGACATGTGCCCATGTAGGTCACATATGTACATGTGAGTTTTCTAAATTTGGCTCACAGGATCAATTGATAGATATGCTGGTGTCTGGACCATACTTGAGAAAAGGAGGAAAGCCAACATGATGACTGGGGATGAGGGGCAGAGGGAGCAGAGGCAGACAAACATGTGGAAAATTTTCAGCACATCAGCACTCCCTCCTGCAGTCTGCATGGGGAGGCTGGAATAAAAGGATCTCTCTATCCATCTATCCATCTATCTTCTTTCTCCATTTATTGATGATTTAGTGGAGAATCAACTTAAAAATTGGTAGCTGGTAGTTTTTATGAGGAAGGCCTTAGCCCAAGATTATACATACTGCCTTGACCCCTGCCACCAAACTGGCTACACAAAAGACCATCATAAGTAGCAAATAGCAAGCAAACCCATTTATTGAAGCAACTAGCAAATGGAAGTTGGAGAAGTTGCACTGATGATTTATAAGGTGATACTGTCCCCTGGAGGGTATTGGAATGATCCAGGATGGGGGAAGTAGTCCTCAGGTGCAATTGGGAGGCATTGAATAAAAAATAAAGAGGCGGTGGAAGCATAAGGAAAGAAGAGAAGAGAAGAGAAGAGAAGAGAAGAGAAGAGAAGAGAAGAAAATTTTTCAAAAACTGTACGTGTTTCATCTATTGTGTAACAAAGTTAAAGTCGTAGTGATTGCATTATTTTCCAAATAAACACACAAAATACACCTTATAGCCAATCAGTGGTCAAGTCCACGGGCAGGTCTTGACAAACAAGTATTGGTAGGCCAGGGTGTTGTGTATTGTCAGAAAGTCCAGCACACATTGGCAGGAATATGTGCATGTTATGATTTGTTTATAATATGATACTATACAGCTACATGATGCAATACTTTGTCATCAAAATTTCAATGCATGAAAAAATCTACTAATTTATAATAAATTATTAAATTTAAGATGACTCATTTTTTCAAAAAAATAGATTTTTTTTGAAGAGATGCAAATTTAAAAAAAATATTAAAGGGTTAAAGAAAGTATATTTCCAGGAGGGAGGTAAGTAATTTTTTTTGAAAAGGGGCTAGTAGGCCAAATAAGTTTGAGAACATCTGGATTAGAATGTGCTAAAAAAAAAAAAAACCCGAAGAAGTCATTAAGTATTTAGTAAACACCTACTACATGCCAGGCACTGTGCTAAGTGCTGGGGATAGAAAGAATAGCAAAAATTAACGCCTATTCTGAAGGGGCTCACAGTCTAATGGGATACACAAAATCAATAAACTCTGTAAATGAGAGCCATATGAATTCTCAGCTCAACCAAGAGAAAGGCTCCAATTTCACCAAAGGGGAAATTCCTAAAAAGCTCTTTGTAGAAGAAATATGGAAATCTGAGACAGGAAATGAGAATTCAGTTTCCCCTATGTATCTACTATTTTCATACTATGTATCTTTCCATTTATCTGGATCTAGTTCCCAAGATAGTTTGGAATCATGTGTATCTTTGCGGGGAGGGATTTTCTTTTCTTTTTTTATTACAAATAGTTAATGTTTATGATTTTCAAAGAATGATATATTATTGGATTGTATCTTACAACAACCCTGGGAGGTACATACAACTGGGATCATTAACCCCTTCTTACAGAGAAGGAAAAAAGAGGCTCAGAGGTGGTGAAGTGGTTTGCCTGGGGTCTGTGGAACAATTTCTTTTCTTTTTTTTTGATTTTTAATTTATTTCACATATTCAGTTTTCAGCATTGATTTTCACAAGAGTTTGAATTATGAATTTTCTCCCCATTTCTACCCTCCTGCCCACTCCAAGATGGCATATATTCTGGTTGCTCCGTTCCCCAGTCAGCCCTCCCTTCTGTCACCCCACTCCCCTCCCATCCCCTTTTCTCTTCCTTTCTTATAGGGCAAGATAGATTTCTATGCCCCATTACCTGTGTATCTTATTTCCTAGTTATATGCAAAAACCTTTTTTTTTGTTTTTGAACATCTGCTTTTAAAACTTTGAGTTCCAAATTCTCTCCCCTCTTCCCTCCCCACCCACCCTCCCTAAGAAGGCAAGCAATTCAACATAGGCTACATGCATATCATTATGTAAAACCCTTCCACAATACTCATGTTGTGAAAGACTAACTAAATTTTGCTCCTTCCAAACCTATGACCTTCCTTCCCTTGACCCTGCCCATTTTCGAAAGTGTTTGTTTTTGGTTACCTTCTTCCCCCATTGGCCCTCCCTTCTATCGTCCCCCCTTTTTAAACTTTTTCCTCCTTCTTTCCTGTGGGGTAAGATACCCAACTGAGTGTGTATGGTATTCCCTCCTCAGGTCTAATCCGATGAGAGCAAGATTCACTCATTTTCCCTCACCTGCCCCCTCTTCCCTTCCTATAGAACTGCTTTTTCTTGCCACTTTTATGTGAGATAATTCTATCTCTTTCTCTCCATTATATCTCTCCCTTTTTCCCTCTCTCAATATATTCCTCTCTCATCCCTTAATTTTATATTTTTAGATATCATCCCTTCATATTCAACTCACCCTGTACCCTCTGTCTATATATGTGTGTGTGTGTGTGTGTGTATACCTTTAAGCTACACTAATACTGAGGTCTCATGAATCGTATACATCATCTTTCCATGTAGGAATATAAATAAACAAAACAGTTCAACTTTAGTAAGTCCCTTGTGATTTCTTTTTCTTGTTTACCTTTTCATACTTCTCTTGATTCTTGTGTTTGAAAGTCAAATTTTCTATTCAGCTCTGGTCTTTTCACTGAGAAAGCTTCAAAGTCCTCTATTTTATTGAAAATCCATATTTTGCCTTAGAGCATGATACTCAGTTTTGCTGGGTAGGTGATTTTTGGTTTTAATCCTAGCTCCACTGACCTCTGGAATATCATATTCCAAGCCCTTCAATACCTTAATGTAGAAGCTTCCAGATCTTGTGTTGTTCTGATTATGTTACTACAATACTCAAATTGTTTCTTTCTGGCTGCTTGCAATATTTTCTCTTTGATCTGGGAGCTCTGGAATTTGGCAACAATATTCCTAGGAGTTTTCTTTTTGGGATGTTTTTCAGGAGGCAATCTGTGAATTCTTTCAATTTCTATTTTGCCCTCTGGCTCTAGAATATCAGGGCAATTCTCCTTGATAATTTCTTGAAAGATGATATCTAGGCTCTTTTTTGATCATGGCTTTTAGGTAGTCCAATAATTTTTAAATTATCTCTCCTGGATCTATATTCCAGGTCAGTGGTTTTTCCAATGAGATATTTCACATTTTCTTCCACGTTTTCATTCTTTTGGTTCTGTTTGATAATATCTTGATTTCTCGTAATGTCACTAGCTTCCACTTGCTCCAATCTAATTTTTAAGGTAGTGTTTTCTTCATTGGTCTTTTGGACCACCTTTTCCATTTGGCTAATTCTGCCTTTCAAGGCATTTTTCTCCTCATTGGCTTTTTGGAACTCTTTTGCCATTTGAGTTAGTCTATTTTTAAGGTATTGTTTTCTTCAGTATTTTTGGGGTCTCCTTTAGCAAGTTATTGACTTGTTTTTCCTGGTTTTCTCACATCATTCTCATTTCTCATCCCAATTTTTCCTCTACTTCTCTAACTTGCTTTTCCAAATCCTTTTTTGAGCTCCTCCGTGGCCTGAGACCAATTCATGTTTTTTCTTGGAGGCTTTTGATGTAGGCTCTTTGACTTTGTTGACTTCTTTAGGCTGTATGTTTTAGTCTTCTTTGTCACCAAAGAAAGATTCCAAAGTCTGAGACTGAATCTGAGTCTGTTTTCACTGCCTGGCCATGTTCCCAGCCAACTTACTTGACCCTTGAGTTTTTCATTGAGGTATTACTGCTTGTAGAGTAAAGAATACTTTGTCCCAAGCTTGAGGGGCTGCGCTGTTTTCAGAGCTATTTGTACACAGGAAGCTCTGCCACACCAGCGCTTCTTTTCCCCCAAGAACCAGCACCTGGACCTGACTCAGATCTTAAGCAGGCTCTGCAGTCCTGCTCTGATCCTTCACTTAATTCCTCCCACCAGGTAGGATAGACCTCACCTAGCATCAAGGCTGCCCTGGGCTGGAGCCATGCTTCCCTCTGCTATTTTGTGGGTTCTGCTGTTCTAGAATTTGTTCAGAGCCATTTTTTATAGTTTTTTTGGAGGGACCTGGCAAGGAGGTCATGCAAGTCCCTGCTTTCCAGCCTCCATCTTGGCTCCGCCTGAGGATTTTCTTTTCAAAGTTCACATCAACTCCATCCTTCATAAGAAGTACTAAACCTTGGGTCAGCATTCTCTACATCAGTCAAGTCACTTTTATATATCAGTAAACAAAGTGTCCCACATTCAATTGGAAACCTGAGTTTCATTGTTTACTATCAAGATAGTAAAAGAAAAGAAGACTATCTTTATAGCAAATTAAATCAGTCCTGTGCAGAAAATTAATGAAAAAAAAAACATGCGGGGCTGGTTGGTGGCACAGTGAGTAGAGCACTGGCCCTGGAATCAGGAGGACCTGAGTTCAAATGCGGCTTCAGACACTTGACACACTTTCTAGCTGTGTGACCTTGGGCAAGTCACTTAACCCCAATTGGCCTGCCTTCCCCCCTCAGATAAAACAAATGAATAAGAATTTTAAAAATAGAAATGAATTGTTACTACTACTTTTACTGCTGCTACTACTGCTACAACTGTTGATGCTTCTACTACTACTACAACTAAGTAACTACTACTACTACTACTACCACCACTAAAATCCAAATCACTTGAATTATATTTCATATAGCATTGCATGTAGTCAAGCAGTATAATGGAGAAATTAAATAAAAAGTCAAAACCAAAACGCTTCCCATTGTACAATCAACATCTCATGTTGAGAGCAGTCCACATGGGTCTTACTTTTTAAGAAAGAAATTAACAAGATGGTTAGAGCATATTCTCTCTAGAGGTCCTAGAGTCATGGCTTTGGAGCCAGAGGACATGAATTTGAATCTCAGCTCTGCTACATCCTCATCTATGAAATGAAGAGGTTGGACAAAATGAACTCTAAAGTCCCTTCCAGTTCTGAATATCATGTCCTATACAAAGGCATGGAGGAATTGCAATCTAAATTAATGGAAGGTTTACTTTTTCCCATGAAATTGTGCATCCAATGATGCACCAATAAGACAATAACAGTAATCTGAACAGTTTAAGCATTTTCTCTCAGTGCTCTAAATAGTTCAACGCTTCTATATCCAGGAGTCACAACAATAATTCTTTCTGCATTTCAATTGACATCTGAAATACTTTAGGTTAGGAAAAAATTATATTCACAACACATCTGTCCACTTTTAATCTCTTCTGTAAACAGACTTTTTTCTTTTTCAAAATACTGATGAGAGAAATGCTTTAGTTTAGATAATTATATGATGAAAACTATGTATAATGAAACTAAATATTTAATATAAAGAAAACAGGCCATGAACAATTTTGTGAAATTTTGTGAAAATATTAAAGTTAAATGATAGCATCTATGTAAATGCAATGAGTACAACAAAAATCTCCTTAACTACGTGGTACACAAAGCATCCTCAGTATTTTTTTTAGCTATTAGAGGTTATTTATTTTAAAATGCATCATTTAAAAACTGATGTACCAGAGAACAGAGAGATAAAAACAATCACAGTAAAAACCTTACAAATCACTGTTAGTTTCAAACAATATGTAATTTCATAGTGTAGCTTCAGGTTTTTATGATCTTTTTCATTTTAATCTTAAATAGCTCTGCATAGTTGAGGTGTGTTTTAAATTGTGATTTATCATAATGAATGAACATTTCCTCTTCCTCATGGAAGGTTCTCTCTGCTGACCAGCTACAAGGAATATATTCACTTTAGGTGCATTATTGCCATCACTTGTGCTACAATTCCTGTTTATGTTCTCTTAGGCAAGTTACCTAGAGCATCACTGCTACTACTTGGAACTGTACAGTTCCAGCATTAGAGCTCAATAAATAGTTGTTGGATGACTAAATGAACCACCAGAAAACAGGATCATCATATTTACAGCTCAGATATATGTTAGATAAGTAGTCTCTCTTATTTTTCAGATAAGGAAACTGAGACTAGGTGAATTGTCCAAGATCACTCAGGTAGTAAATGGCAGAACCAACATTTGAACCTGGGTCTTCTGACTTTAAAGCCACTGCTAACTTCACTAAATTTATTTTCCTGTACTATCTTTGTATAAGGAATACAGTTACCCTATTCTACAGTTTACTTAACTATAAAATTAGGGAGTTAGACTAGATGACCTGTGAAGTCTAAACTTCTGATACTTTGCCACTTTGATTTTCACTGGAGGGATTCTTTAACTTTGTCACATGGAGAGAATGAATACTTTAGTCCCATTTCAGTAGCAAGTTCAATCTCCCTGACGCATCAGTTGGTATAAGCCATGAGTTAAAGGCAGAGCAAGAGCAAGGCAGAAGTGGAGGCTTGTGCTTCTATAGCTACGAATGGAGCCTTGCAACTCCAGAGCTGCTATTATGCCCACTCCTAGGGAGGCATCCATAATGAATATTCATAAAGGGTTACCAATTGAAAAAAAAAACAGGAATGTTGTACAAAATCTTTTTTATCCCCAGTTTCCTAGGGATGGGAATAACAAGCTGGGCCATATAAGGCAAATGGCATGTACTTTATGTTACTCTGTATAGGCAAAAGATTAATTGGGATGGAGCGAGGATTAGTTGGAATAGAAATTGGAGTCAACTAATGAGTTTAGAGGTCAAAGTCAAGGACAACATCTAAGGTGTCAAAGTAAGCCAGAGTGAAAAGCAATATATGTAATCTGAATAAGTGAGCCAGGATTGGCCTCCAAAAATCCAGATCAGATAGCCATAGGGCACAATCATAGAGAGTCTTCATATCTAGTAAAGTCTTGGGGCTAGGCCTAAACACTGGAAGGGAGAAGCAGCAAAGAATAGAATCTAAAAAGAGAGACTGGGAAGTTCACCAGGGTCTACCACAAGAGGGCAAGTTCACACAATAGCACAATTGAGTATGACTAATGATTCTGCAACCGGAGCTCTCTGCTCTATAAGTAAGCATTATTTTTGTTAAGGGAGGATGAAGGACTCATAATGTGGTATACTTCTCAGAGAAAGGAAGCTATCTACACTCTAGGTGCTTGGGGTTGGGGACTGTAGCAATATGTCTTCAGGGAAATCATGTACAACCTTAACAAACAAGTTTGCATCTGAAAGACCTATTCCCTCTTTAAATCTGTACTTGTAAAAGCAGAATATTTTTTTTTCTGGCCGAGAAGGGGGAATAGATGTCCTTGAATAGTATCTTCTTATAACTGTTTTCTAGTGTCCTTCATAAATGACATATATAAGATATAAGACTTGGATGTAAGACAATATCTTAATTCCAGGGAAGAAAACTATGGCAATTCACCATGTACCAGTTGAAGAAGACACTTCATGAGCATAGGAAGGAGGAAGCTCATTCTATGAATACAGTTGTCTAGTGATATTATTACCTCACTCCCTGATACATGGGAGAGAAGTGGCTTCATATAGGATACAATGAGTCTTTTCATTTTTTTAATAATAAGATTTTGTTGAACATAACACATGCATCAGAAGTGTTTTAAGGTAACATGAATAGAAGGCAAACCATCATTTTTAAATAATCATTTTAAAAAATTACCAGGCAATAATCATTTAAAAAATCAATTCAAGGTAATATTTTCTGGTCTATGCCCAAGTGTACCTAATTATCATTTTAAGAGTCCATAAAATGTCTGACATTTAGCCAACTTCCCCTAAAATGATTCCATAATAATATTTTTTTGCTTTGTTTCTTTCCACAGAAAGAACTTAATACAATCTTCTTTTTTTTAGCATGTGATTTGAATTTAATTCACCAAGTTGTTTCAAAAGTCAGTACAATAGGTAAATTTGGTAAATGAAATTCAAATCACATGCTAAGAACAAAACTTATATAATTAAAGTGATATGTTAGTATATGATATGATATTATTGTCTATGTCTAAAGATTTTACATTTTCTTTTAAATCAAGATCCATATTTCTATAAACTTTAGAAAGAAATACATGAAGAAATTAAAATTCAGTGTAATTAAGGGTAAAATGAATCTTTAGAAATTCTTCATTAGATAAGTCATGTCTTCCTTGCTATTTTCATGGGTGATTATATACATGTATATATATGTATAGCATGGGTGATTATATAAATATATATGTATGTGTATATGTATATATATACATATATAAAATATATATGTGTGTATATATGTGTATATGTGTATATGTATGTATGTATATATAGCCCCAGACTCAATCTTTCAAGTTAAAACCTTCCCCTAAACCAAAATACTATATGACTATCATAGTTTTGCAGAGTTATTTAAATTAACTATTATAGATATAAGACACTATAGTGCCTTATGTTCACTAAAGCATGTTTCTATACTGCCTCTGGCAATTATTAGGGGTATAGCCATTCATTTAAACTCCCAGTGATCTAAACAATTCTATAACTCTAAGTTAGAAATAACTTCCAAATCTATAACCACGAAGGGAGCTTTTAAACTGAGAGTTTTCTAAACAGATGAAATAATAGATTCAGACTAAAAGCGCCAGAAAAGAAAATAACATAAAAATAAGACATTAATCTGATTTAGTTATAAGGATGATAAAACAAACTTTCAGTTGAACAATTTAAATTTATTGTTCCTGATCTTCCCAAGTCTACACAGAAGTACAATGGGAATATGCAATACTGGGTATTACCTCCCCAGGACTCATATTTTGAATAGGACTGCATACGGGTTAGGGTAGTTGATTTAAATTTATTATAATAAATGTCATAAATGAATAATTTATTTCATTGATGTTTTTTAGCGTGAAAATATGTCAATACTTTAGGACAGTTGATATCTTCTTTATAGTAAAAAACAATAGTAAAAGAAGGGCTTTACCCAATATCATTATTGATTGATAATTAAATGTAAATTCAGTATCTAGAATAAAACTATTTTTGGTTATATAATTTAAAACACAGGCAAAAATATGGTATTTTCATTATTACTCAATTCAGGCTTCCATGATTTCACTGCAGGTAATCTTTCAGTAAAGGGTATATGATTTTCTGTGCAAAAAAATACAATGATCAATTAGGAGCCACCATTCTGGTTAATGAGCCAACATGCCACTGGTCATCATTTTGGTTTAGTAGTGAAAAAATAAAGTTCTTTATCATTTTGTAAATTTTTGTTTTGTTTTTCAAATTAGAAAAATGCCTTGTGCAGGAGAAAAAGGAGGTCCCGAGATACATGGAAAGATATATGTGTCACGAGAGATATGAATATAGCTGGATTAAATGAAAACAGAAAGAGTAGCCAGTGTTGAAATAGCTCAAGTAAGGTTGGAGTAATTACTCATGAGCCCAAAGGATCTCTAAAGCCTCCTTCCTACTACCTTAGCTCATGCTTTTCTCTCTTGACTGTACTTCTTACACATCTTCACCTAAAGACTTATTTAGACTCTTGATCCTGAGAATGTTTTTCACAAATTAAAAACAAACAAGCAAAACAAACAAACAAAAATAACCACATTGACAAATTTTTGGACACCCATTTCCCCTAGTTTTTGCTACACCCCCCCAAACTGATGCCTTACATATTTTGTTATATATGCAACTTTCTGTCATTGATATCTTTTGGTAAGAGCAAAATTAGCACACATTTATATAGAGGTATATGTTTTACAGAATGTTATACATGTGCACACGCACATGTGCTTACTCCCCTCTTTTTCTCTGTCTCTCTCTGTCTCTCTGTTTCTGTCTCTCTCTGTTTCCCTGCCTTTGTCTCTGTGTCTCTGTTTCTGCCTCTCTCTCTCTCTCTCTCTCTCTCTGTATAATCACATCTCACTTGGTTTTTACAACAACCAAATAAGATGGATGTTACTATTTTCACTGCTAATTTTACAAATGAAGAAAACAAGGATTAGGGAGGTTGTCATCTGTCTGTGATCACAAAACTAGTAATTGTCAGAGTTAACATTGGAACGATTACAACCTAGATCTTCCCAACTACAGGACTAAATTGATACTCACTATGTTGCATGGAGTTCTTGGGTCACAGGTTATGAATAAGTTAGTGATTTTTTTGGTACAGGGATTCAGAGAAGCATGGAAGTTTTATGAACTGATGCAATATGAAATACATAGAATTAAAACAATATACCTAATTACTCAAGAAATATAAATAAAAACAATATAGAGAAGAAGCCAATCTCTAATGACCAATTTTGTCCCCTATAAACAGATGATGAAATGCATTTTCTTCCTTTTGGTCAAAAGGGGAGCAGTGGTTATAGAAATGGAATGTATTACAGACTGTCAGATGCTAATATATTGGTTAATTTTATTTATTTGTTTGTTTTTCTTGTGAGGTAGTATTCAATGTGGGGATAGGTAAGAGGAAGCCAAGCAAGGATTACGATATAAAAACAAAAGAAATCAATAAAAACAATTAAAATATACTTTCTCGAAGTCCTATTACCGATGATCTAGTAGGGTAAATCATTTTTTCAAGCTGGTCCTATCCCACCTTACTTGAACCCTGCACATATTTTTCATGAATTTTTCTTTACTGGTAATAAATGATTCAGACTCAGAAAAAAATGATCTGCTGAATATGAAAGTAGCATTTGAGGTTTTATATCATCTGTTGGAAGTAGACCAGTCAAATCACAGAGAAAAACAGAGTCTCTCCCACAGGTGGGTCTAAAAACTCAATCAGTGATTAAAAAAACAAAACAAAAAGAAACAATGGGTACTGCTGCTATGGCTTATCTAATGTCTCTATTAAATTGATCAATGCATCAGTGCTTATTGAGTATCTACTATGTGCTTGAAAATGTTCAGGCAATTAAATTATGCCAGGCATGAAAAGAAATTTAGAAAACAACAAACTGATTATTTTGACTGGTGACTTAAGGAGAAGCAGTTGCTTATAGTCATCAGGGTAAAAAGGTGGTCTGAGAAAATGTTGGGAATCGCCTAACCTGTCACCACTTGTTACAATGCTCTTTGAAAACCATAAACAATCACCTACATTGAGTAATCAAAAGCCTACTCCTAATTTTCTGGTCATTGTGTAATAGCTTACTCTCTCTGCCATTGAGAGAGGAAATTTGGGTGCCATACTATGCTCCCTGGTTCTATAAGCCTAGATATCTCCTCTTTTTGTGGGCTCACTTGGTTCCAACAGGACTAAACCTGCTCCAAGGAAAGTTAAAGGCTGTGGGTGAAGGAATGTAATGGCAGAAAACCAGTCTAATTCTCAAAAATGCAATACAGTGGATGGATGCAAGTTATTTGGATTATATAGATCAGGTGTTTTTTTTTTTTAAATCTATGGATTATCATTTGTGATTTAATTATTCCTTTAATTTTAGTTATAAGTAATGTAATATAAATATTAGTAGGAATAAATATTTCTACTAATAACTACAAAAAGAGATCACTGTCTTCTAAAAACGTTTTAAACACCCAAATTTCAATTGATTATGATGCATATCAGTGAAAAGTTTTGTGACATTTAAAAAAATTAATGAATGCAATGTGTAAAATGGAAGTTAATTTACAGCTTTAAAGTTACTATTTATGTTCATTGAGTATCATGTTCTGTGGTGATGTGAAATGTTGCACTTTCTTTTATGAGTATAATATAGCTGGAATTAATTACTAAAATTGAATTATTAAGCCAATAAATTCACAGATTCATTTATCAGGTGATATATGAACTTCTAATTAAGCAAGGAAACTTAGTTTCTAGGTAATTTGTTCCTCATGAGAGCAATTTCTCTGTAGCCACACACAGACAGATGAGTGTAAATATGTTCTCAGGCACATACAAGAACACATATATTAACTACTCTAACACACTTGACTATATGATAGCAATATACAGAAACAGATAAGTTGCCAGAAAACAGCCTATGTTAAAAAGTTCACAAGGCAAAGCAAGCACTGAAAATACATTTTGAAGAATGGTCCACCTAGCTGAAACACAGATTTTGCATTCAAAATACATTCCTTTTTTGTGAACATTTAAAATTTGTAGAGTATGAAAATCATTTCTATTCAGTAATGTTTATTAGAAAAGAAAAATCAAATCAAAGGGCAGTGATTTCTAAATAAAATTTCAGAAGGCATACATTGACTCCATTAATTATTAGGATTTATATTCAAGTTAAAGTTGCTTGTGGGCTTTGTTAATCTACAGTGATAGAAGCTGCATTAAAGTTATGGGAAGATACACAAACATTAACCAGTGCAACAATGAAAAATGTTGTTTTCTCACAAATAAACTGTTAAACTGTAATGTTCAAGTGTGTCTCCAATGATTTAGTTACATAGAACTTCCTTCAGGCATCTACTTCTTTTTCTTCCATATAACTCTGAATATTCAAATGTATATTCATTAAGGATGGTTGAATTCATCTAAAAAAAAGTAATTCCCTGTGAACTTTTAACACATCAAGAGAATCAAATGAAACTGCAAATGTTCTTTGAGGTACTGAAATATTCAGTGATATGTGAGTTCCATAAATGTATATTCAAATTCAGGATTAAACAGATAAATAAAGGACTAGTGTTCAAGTGGAATATATGAACTAACATTCAGGAGACTGCATGGTGGTTAGGAAGATCATGAAATACAATTTCAGTCCATAAGAGCATACAAGATTATCAAGTATCACCGTGAAGTCTGCATGACTCACTCAAATGTTTATAATAAAGTTTCTTGGTATACCCAAATCTTCACAAAATTTCCTAGCCATTGGCATAAATAGAATTAGCAGTTATTTTCAGTAGCAGGCAGGCATGCAGGATAGTGGCTTCCTGGAAAAGCACAGGAAATAGAAGGAGAAGCACACGGGTATTGTCTCCTAGTGAGAAAACTTGCCTCAAATTCTGTTGATAGGGAAGTAGTAATTGCCCAAAGTGCCTTTACTTGAAGCTCCGGGAGCAGAAAAATGGCAATTTCAAACTAGCCCATGTAGTTCTGGGGGTTGTGAATATATTGAAAATTGTCTCTGCTCCAAAAAATATTGGAGAATGATGTTCAACAAAGTATTTAAACCTAGCTAAATTATTAAGAAATCCTGAGCTCTTATCCATATTATATTTCTCCCAGAGCTATCAAAGGTTTTGATTAGTTCAGTATCCAAGTGATATGTATCCTGCATATGTTCGTTTGATAGAGCCAGAACTGGGAATTTTTGTCTATTTTGTGTATGGGAATATTATCCAGGCCAATGCTATTACAGTAGAAAATATAATGGATGAAATATTCTCCAAGTTTTACTACACATCTTGTGCCTGATCCCTTAACTGAAGCATTTCCTTTTCTCCTGAGTCAGTGACTGAAACCAAGATTTGTAACCATATTGGTCAGCTATGTAGTCTGAGGAGGACTTGCTGAAAGGTATCACCCCCATCATACCTACAACCCCAGGATTAGAGTAATTCCTTGGTGCTAAACAGAAGTGTGATAATAAGTAACCAAATTAGAAAATGACCTCCATTAGGCCAGTTACTGAGATCTAAAATGCCAATAGAAAGCTATGAATATTTTAGAGAGCTGTATGGAACAGTGTAACAATGATCACACATGATATTCTACAAGTGGTGAGCAAAACATATAACTAGAATAGCAGATTTGGTGAGCAGTTATACGAAACTAAAGAATTTCAGAATTTAACAGGAACCATAGGGATCATCTATCCCAATCACATAACAAGTGGTTATTGGTTTTTAAACTTCCAATAAAGATGAACAGAATATGTCTTTCAGTACTCAATTATACTTCTTCATATCTATAGTTGTTAGGAAGGTTTTTCCTAGTATCAAGTGTTCTCCAAAGGGACAGTCTTCAAATGACTGAAAACAGTTATTATACTCAACCCCAGTTTGATCCCAAAACTCTCCCCTAGGGAAAATATCTCCAATTCTTTCAAATGATCTTCATATAGCATGATATCAAGGACCTTACCATTTTGATTGCCCTCCTACAGATGATCTTCAATTTAATAAAGTTCTTCCTAAAATGTGATTGCCAGAACTGAACATGAAATACGAATGTGGTCTGACCAGGGCAGAGAATAGCAGGACTATCACCTCCATAATCCTAGACACTATGACTCTCCTAATGTAGCATAAAATTACATTGACTTTCTCAGCTATCACATTACACAGTTGAATAGTATTGAGTATATTTTCCAGTAAGACTCAAAAATCTCTTTTTTTTTTCCTTCAGATGATGAACTGTCTACCTAAACCTCCCACATTTTTCACTTTTTGCATCCAAGGGTAACTCTTGGATTTTTCCTTCTTAAGTTTCATCAATAGATTTTGAAATCATCAATAGATATTGAAATACCTTTTTGAATCCTGCTTTTGAAGTAATGTTATATCTATCTCTCCATTTGCTTATTTGAAAATTTGATTATCATGGTTTTCATGATTTTATTCAAGTCACCGATAAAAAAAAGATGAAATTGCAAAGGGTCAACCATAATATCATTGAGTAAGGCACACAAATCAATGGAAGATTTTGGCTTGAAAATATTTTATTGTATCATTGGGAATTTTGCAATATATTGGGAAAAATCACTGTAAGACAGTCAGGAACTGTGGGACATTGTAAGGCCTTGATTTCTTGTTATTTGCCTGGTATAGAATGCATGAGATGCTGAAAGATTTCTTTTTGTTTTTCTTTTCTTCAATAAAACTTTGTTATACTGTGGTCCGCATGCTTACTAGATGGTGCCAATATACAAAGTTATCCAGAGGGGAAAAAACCTACAACTTTTTTGCGTTGCAGCCTGAAACAAGGTACCCCAATAAAGTGACCCTGTCTTTCATGAGATGGGTAGTGCTTAACGGTTTCATTTTTTTCAAAAGGGACAAGATGGTCTATCCACAAAACAACAAAACAATCAGAAGTTGAAAGGCAAAAAATTACATTCATAGGGCAATCATGGCAGTCTTTTTTTCCTCTCAGAACACGTTCATGAAACAAAGAAATCAGATTAGTGTGAATCAAATTCAACTTCCTAATTTAAAAAAAAAAGCCAGTAGAAAGGAAAATGACAGAAAATATGCCAATAGCAACCTTTCCTCATTCTATCATCAACTTGTCCTTTTCCTTGCTATTTTTATGTGTTGACAATAAAAATTTTCAGAACCTAGGACTTAAATGATCATGACATCTTTTTCTACCCTTCATATTGTACTCCATTATTTTTCCTTCATATTCAATAGTAAATGGATTCAGTAGACATATGCACACATATATGTGTACAAACACACACTTACACACACATACATATAGCTCACTTTATCCTCTCTGTCAAGGAATAGCCATAGATGAAAGATATGGGGGAGGGAGGAAAAATGCTCTTTTGTCCACATCCCTATTCTCCCTATTCTGCTGAGATGGCATGACTCTTGCATAGCATCTGATATTATCCTAGATGAGCCTAATTATGAAGACATAGAAGCAACTGCTACTATAGTGGAAAGTGGTCATGAATGGCCAACCATGCTACCCCTTCCCGTTCCTCTATGGTGCTTTCATTAAGTATGCTCTGTACCTTCCTACTCCAGTGCAAAGTGAATAACCTAGGATCACTTTCCAGTAGAATTCCTGCATAATTCAGAAACTGAGTTTGATATTAAATTATAAACTCTTTTGAGTTATATCACTGCTTTATGATACCTGCCTTAGCAACTAGTTCAGTGCCAGGCACATGGCACACAGTCAATTGCTGCTGAATTGAATAGAACACATTGAATCACATTCTCGTAAAGCAATTGTTCAATAAATGCCCACAATATTGCTCACTATATACTTCATTATTACTAGTTCAGGACACTAAACACATTAGTGTTAGGATAACTTTAAAGTCATTTTCCCCCACATTTAGAACTATATTCTGAAATTTCTTCCTTTTTTTTTTCCTTTTTGACAAGCTATGCCAATGAAGTTAAATATTAGAGAACAATAGACAAGATTTTAGAGTCAGCAAGCACTTGTGTAATTTGTAGCTTAAAAAGGCAATTAACCAAACTTTAAAATCGTCAGATACATTTTATTCAGTGACTTTTTTCTTCAGTAATGTTTTTCAAGAAGTTTAAGCCTCAAAACACAATAAAATAAAACAAAGGAAAAAACATTAATGGCACCCCAAATTTGTATATTGTCTTATTACCAGTAATGACACCATGTCTCAGCCATACAAAGAAATTTTAATATTTATATTAATTATATTGGTTTCTTTATCCACTACTGTTAATTGTCTTAGGGAAGTAAAAGCATGAAAACTACACCCCGGATGCAGTCAAGCTAATCCTTAGGGTCCTATTATCTTCGAGTTTTATTGGGGAAACTGAGAACTTAAGTGACTTACCCACAGTCATGCTACTCAGATGTTTCAGAGACATGACTTGAAGCTACACCTTCCTGATTTCAAGGCTAGCCATCTAATTGTTTTATAATGCTACCTTTGTGTATATTAAAGTATAGCAAATAAAATAGCTATTCTTTAATCCTTGGAATAATTTACATGCCAAAAGATGAATGAAAACACTTGAATTTTAAAATTCTGCAAGTGTTAAAAACATTTGAATGTTAACCACATCCACAAAAAAACTTGTAATGTCTTCCTCTTAATTCAACTATTTAGCAAAGTTCTTCCTTTGTATTCCAACCATTTCCCAAGAACAGAAACACCTGAATATAACTACATTACAGTTGAAAACATATTTTGTATTGGGAAACTAAATAATAGACATAATTCTCCATCCACTCCTTTTAAACGTTCTATTTTTTTACTTATGATCTAAAAAGGGCCCTATCAGGGGAATTTTCTTTTTTCTTCTATTAAGAAAAAAAAGTTTACCATTTATTTTTAAAAGATTTTGAGTTTCAATTTTTTCTCCCTCCCTCCATTCTTCTAAAAATAATAGGCAATGTGATATGGTTTATACATGTTTCCATATTTCCATATTCATAACAGTTGTGGAAGAGGAAACAGATCAAAGGGAAATAAAACCACGAGAAAGAAAAAAGTGAAAAAAAAAAGCTTTGATCTACATTCTGAGTCCATCAGTTCTTTATCTGGATATGGATATCGTTTTCCTTTGTGAGTCCTTTCTATTTGTCTTGGATTATTGTGTTACTGAGAAGAGCTGAGTCATTCATAGTTGATCATCACACAATGTTACTGATACTGTGTACAATGTTTTCCTGATTCTGCCTATTTCACTATGCATCAGTTTGTACAAGTCTTTCCAGATTTTTCTGAAATTTGCTTGTTCAGCATTTCTTATTCCAAAACAGTATTCCATTACACTCATATTCCACAGCTTGTTCAGCCATTCCCCAATTGATGGGCATTCCCTCAATTTCCAGTATTTTGCCACCTCAAAAAGGGCTGTTATAAATATCTTGCACATGTAAGTCCTTTTCCCTTTTTTATGACCTCTTTGGGATACAGACCTAGGGGCAGTATTGCTGGATCAAAGGGTTTGCAAAGTTTTATGGCCCTTTGGGCATAGTTCCAAATTGCTCTCCATAATGGTTGGATCAGTTCACAACTCTACCAACAGTGTATCAGGGTCCCAATTTTCCTGCATCCTCTCCAATATTTATTATTTTCCTTTTTTGTCATATTAGCCAATCTAATTTGTGTGAAGTGGTATTTCAGAGTTGTTTTGATTTGCATTTCTCTAATCAAAAGTGATTTAGAGCACTTCTTCATATGTCTGTAAATAGCTTTGATCTCTTCCTCTAAAAACTGCCTGTTCCTATTCTGTGACCATTTATCAATTGGGGAATGGCTTGTATTCTCAGAAATGTGACTCAGTTCTTTATGTATTTGAGAAATGAGGCCTTTATCAGAGATATTTGCTGTAAAGATTGTTTCCCACCTTTCTGCTGTCCTTTTAATTTTGGTTGCATTGGTTTTGTTTGTACAAAAGATTTTCAATTTAATATGATCAAAATTATTTATCCTACATTTTGGAATGTTCTCTATCTCTTGTTTGGACATGAATTCTTCCCCTCCCTATAGATCTGACAGGTAGACTATTCCTTGGTCTTCCAATTTGATTGCTCCATTGACTATGGTACCTTCTAGCAAGATGTGGTTTCCTTCATTATCTCTTTTAATTAGATATAATTTTACTTTTACTTTGTCTTAGATCAGGATTACTGGCCCTGCCTTTTTCTTACTTTAGCTGAAGTGGAATAGATTCTGCTCTAGCCTCTTACCTTTACTCTGTGTGTGTCTCTGCTTCATTTGTGTTTTTTATAAGCAACATATCATAGGAGTCTGGTTTTTGATCTATTCTGTTATCTCTTTCTGTTTTATTGGAGAGTTCATCCATTCACATTCACATTTATGATTTCTTCTGTAGCTCATTTTATAAATGAGGAACTGAGGCAAACAGGGTAAAGTGATGTGCTCAGTGTTACACAGGTAGTAAGTATCTCAGGCCAGATTTGAACTGAAGAAGATGAGTGGCACTACCACATCCTCTCCAAAGGAAGATAAATTTTGATGGCCCAAAGCTGCCTAGTTCACTTGGAGTTTACTGGCTAGATTTCTTTCTCAAGAACCAAACCTTAAATTCAATTCATTCTAGACTGGATAACAATAGGTCCCCGCCCAAGCATCATTTAATGGCTATTTTGGAGCTCTCTTGGCTCAGAATGATTGTAAATAGTAACTGTTTCTCTTTTGGCCAGCAACCCTGAGGATCTTCCCCTCCCAGCTTGATTCTTTTTTTATTAAAGGGCCCCTTGACTCAATTCTTAAAGAAACCTACTCACTGAAAGGGTGTTATCTCACTCAAAGTAAGAACCTGAAAAGACTTTAGCTTAAAAGGGCCATGGTCTCCCATTGCATCCTGGCCATCACCAGTCATTCTGATGAATATCTGGCCACTGGGCCCAGCTGGCTCTGGAGGAGAAAGTGAGGCTGATGACTTTGCATAGCCCTTCCTCACTCAAATCAAATCAACTTCAAGTCATATCATCATTTCCTAATATCATGGTTGTCTTCAAGAAGAAAGGACAAACACAAGAATACGATTGCTACCTGTATATTTCTCTCCATCCTATTCTTCTCCTGTTTGTCGTCTCTGTTCTTTCACCCTTTCCACCCTTTCACCAATGTGAACACACACACACACACACACACACACACACACCACACACACACACAATTCTATATATACTTCTATTTATCAGTTCTTTCTTTTGATATAATAGTGTCTTCCTTCACAGGTCCTTTGTAGTTAATTTGGGTATTTATAATCTAAATGACTTAATCGCACAAATTGTTCTTAAAATAATATTGCTGTTACTGTATACAATAATCTCTTGGTTCTGCTCATTTGGCTCTTTGTTATTTCATGTAAGTCTATCCATATTTTTCTTTTTCTTTTGCAGGGGGGAAGGCAGGGCAATTGGGGTTAAGTGATTTGCCCAAAGTCACACAGCTAGTCTGAAGCTGAATTTGAACTCAGGTACTCCTGCCTCCAGGGCCAGTGCTCTACTCACTGTGCTGCCTAGCTGTGCCACCCCCCCCCATATTTTTCTAAAATCAATGATTTCATCATTTCTTATAGCACAGTAGAATTCCATGACTGTCACATACCACTTTTTCAGCCATTCCCTAATTGAGGGCATCCACACAATTATAAGTTATTTGACACCACAAAGAGAACTACTATAAATATTATAGAACAGATGGGTTATTTTCCTTTATTCCTAATTATCTTTGGAAATAAACCTAGTAGTAGTATTGTGGGGTCAAAGAGTATAGGAAATTTAATAATGCTTTGAGCAAAATTCCAAATTGCTCTCCAAAATGGGTGGATCAGTTCTCATAGTTCCACTGTAAGTGCCCCAATTTTTCAGCATCCTCTCTAACATTTGTCACTTTCCCCTTCAAACATTTTAGCCAATATGGTAGGTGTAAAATGATGTCTCAAGTTTGTTTTAATTTGCATTTCTCTAAACCATAATGATTTGGAGGATTTTTCGTATAATTATAGGTTTGATTTCTTTATTTAAAAACTACCTATTCATATCCTTCGACCATTTATCAATTTGGGAATGACCCATATTCTTATAGATTTGAAAAAAAAATTTCTAGATATTTGAGATATTAGACCTTTTTCTGAAAAATTGTCTATAAAGTTTCCCTCCAGGTTTCTACTTTCCTTGTGATTTTGGCTATATTTGTTTTATTTGTACAAAACCTTTTTAATTTAATGTAATTATCTATTTTATACCTCACAGTGTTCTCTGTCTCTTCCTTATTCACAAATTGTTCTCCTCTCCATAAGTCTGATAGGTAATATGTACCACGTTCTTCAATTTTTTCTTGTATTTCCTCTCTTTATAGTCAAATCATATATCCTTTTGGACCTTATATTGACAAATGGTGTTAGGTAATGGTCTATGCCCAGTTTCTGCCAGACTGCTTTCCAGTTTTCTCAACAATGTGTACCACATAAAGAATTCTTATCCCCCAAACTTGTCTTTACACTTGTCAAAAACAAGGTTACTATCTTCATTTGCTGCTGTAAATTACATGCCTACTCTTTTTCACTAGTCTTTCTATTTCTTAGCCAGTATCAGATAATTTTGATTATTACTGCTTTATAATACAGTTTAAGATCTGCTATTGCTAAACCTTCTTCCTTTATTTTTTTCATTATTTCCTTTGATACTCTTGACCTTGTGTTCCTCCAAATGAATTTTGCTATGATTTTTTTCTATTTCAATTAAATATTTTTTGTAATTTAATCAGGATGATATTGAATATATGTATGTGTGTGGATACTTAACTTAGGTTAAAATTGTCATTTTTATGATAATGATCCTGCCTGCCCATGAACAATTAATATCTTTCAATAATTTAAATCTGATTGTATTTGTACAAGAAGTTTTTAAAAAAAATAGTTTTGTTCATGTTGTTCCTGAGATTGGTTAGGCAGCTATATTCCCAGGTATTTTAAACTGTCTAGAGTTAATGGGGTATCTCTTACTATCTCTTCTTTCAGAGTTTAGTTTGGGATATATAAGAATGTTGATGATATATTTGGATTTATTTTATATCCTGCTACTCTGCTAAAATTATTGTTTCAAGCAACTTTTTAATTGAGTCTTTTGAATTTTCCAAGTATAGCATCATATCAGCTGCAAAAAGAGATAGTTTTATTATCTCATTCCATATTCTCATTCTTTTTATTTCTTTTTCCTATCTTATTACTATGGCTAGGACTTCCAATATAATAGTGAATACAATTGATGACAGTGGACATCTTTATTTCACATCTGATGTTACTGGGAAGGCTTCAAGCTTATCCTTATATACATGATGCTTGTTGAGGGTTTTAGATGAATGTTTTTTATCAATTTAAGGAAAAGTCTCCATATACCTACAGTCTCACGTGTTTTAAGAGGAATGAGTATTGTACTGTGTCAAAACCTTTTTCTGCATCTGTTAATACAATCATATAATTTAAAAAAATAAATTTTATTGTAATCAGTTATGTTAATCCTTATGTTAGATCATTCCTCAATTCCTGGTATGAATCCCACTTGGTCATAATGTATACTCCTTGTATTATTGTATCAGCAAGGCAATAAACACAACACCAACAATCATTGTGAATATGCGTATATAGTTCTGTATCGCAAAACATGAGAGACTATCCATATAGAAGGTAGAAGAAGTAAAACATTTATTCAGACACCAGGTAACCAGATACCGTAACTAAGCAACCAACTTCCACAACCAGTAGCCCCACTTTATCATAACAGCAAGAAACTTAAAACACAATATCATAACATGGAGCCTCACCATCCCTAAACCATCCACCACCCCTTCTGGGGCCTTCCCAAAAACTCACTCACACAGCACAGCATGGCACAGCATGTCTGCTCTTTCCCTCAGCTCTAACTGTTGTAACTGCTCTCTCAGCATTTCCTGGGACACAATTTCCTTTTCCTCTCAGCAAGCTCCTCCCACCACATGTGACTTAGGCTTCCTGTGATGTAAGGAGGTCACATGGCCTATTAATAGGTGGGAAAGATCTTCAAATCTGAATTGCTATTATAATTATATAGATTTAATCAGTATCAGTATCATATTTGTTTCATAAAAGGAGTTTGGTAGGATTTATTCTTTGTCTATTGTTACAAATAATTTATTTTATATTAGAATTAGTTGATCTTTAAGTGTTTGATAAAGTTCACTTGTAAATCCATCTGGTCCTGGTGCTTTTCTCTTAGGAAGCTCACTTATGGCCTGTTCAATTTTTTTTTTCTAAAATATGCCTATTTAGACATTCTATTTCCTTTGCTGCTAATCTAAGCAATTTATATATTTGAATATTCTTCCATTTCACTTACTAAATGTATTGACACATATTTGGGCAAAATAGCTCCTTATAATTAATTCCATCTTTGTTAGTGGTACATTTACCCTTTTCATTTTTTTAATTTTTTTCCTCTTTTTTTGATGGAGGAAGGAGGGAAGGCAGTAAGTTGCCCAAGGTCACACAGCTAGTAAGTGTCAAGTGTCTGAGGCTGGATTTGAACTCAGGTCCTCCTGACTCCAGGGTCAGTGCTCTACTCACTGTGCCACCTAGCTGCCCCACCCTTTTCAATTTAATGACAATGATTTGGTTTTCTTCTCTCTCTCTCTTTTTAAATCAAATTAACCAATGGTTTATCTATTTTATTTTTTTTAATAAAACCAACTTCTAGTTTTATTTAAGTCAATGTGTTTTTATACTCAATTTTATTAATCTCACCTTTGATTTTTAGGATTTCCAATTTAGTATTTAATTGAGGATTTTTAGGTTTTTTCCTAGTTTTTTTTTTAATTACATGCTCAATTCATTGCTCTGTTTTTTCTGTTTTATTAATGTAAGCATTTAGAGATAAAATTTTCCTGTGATTACTGCTTTTGCTGTATCCTCTAAGTTTTGATATGTTGTCTCATTGTGATTCTCTTTAATGAAATTATTTATTGCTTCTATGATTTGTTCTTTCTCTCACTCATTCTTTAAGATTAGATTTTTTAATTCCCACTTGGTTTTTAACCTATGTTTCCATGGTCCCTTATTAAATATAATTTCATTGCATTGTTATCTGGAAAGGATAATTTTAATATTTCTACATTTAACAATAAATTTTTTAAGTCCTAATATGTGGTCAGTCTTTGTAAAGGTACTATAAACTGCTGAGAAAAAAAGTATATTCCTTTCTATTCCCATTCAATTCTCTCCAGATACCTATCCTATCTAGCTTATCTTAAATTCTATTCACTTCCTTAGATTTATCTAGTTCTGAAAGGACTAAATCCTCCCACTATTACAATATTAATATTTCCACCTGTAATTTATTTAAATTTTCTTTAAAAGATTAGATGCTATAGTATTTGGACCACATAGATTTAGTATTGATATTGTTTCATTGTCTAAGGTACCTTTTATCAAAATGTATTTACTCTGTTTGTCTCCTTTAACTAAATCTATTTTAGCCTTAACTTTATCTGTGATCATGATTGCTACTCCTGCCTTTTTTGCATCATCGAAAGCATAATAAATTCTACTCCAATCCTCCATTTTAACTATATGTGATTCTCTCATTCTTAAATGTATTTCTTGTAAACAATATATTGTTGGATTCTAATTTTTAACCCATTTTATGGGTGAGTTCATCACATTCATATTCAACACTATAACTACTAGTTGTGAATTTCCCACCATCCTATTTTTATTTAATATTGTCCTCAGTATCTCTTTTTATGCTATCCCCATTATCTTATCCCTCTATTCCTTATTCCGCCCACCCCTTTAACATTCCCTCACTTATTTTCTTCCCCACTCTCTTAAATCTTAATCTACACATCCTTCTAAAAGTTTCTCCTTTATCATTTCCCATAGTCCTCTTATTTCTTTATAAGTTCAAAAGATTTTTAAACTCTTTTGTTTTATTCAGTATTTTTTATTTTCCCCTAGTTACATGAAAAAGCTATTTAACATTTTTAAAAACATTTTTTTAAAAAGTTTGAGTTACATATACTCTCCTATCCTCCCTCCCCAACCTCACCTTATTGAGAAGGCAAACAATTTGATATAGGTTATGCATATGTAGTCATGCAAAATAGTTCCATAATAGTCATGTTGTGAAAGAAAACATAGACAAAAATACCTCAAAAGTAAAGGTATTTTTCAAAAAAAAAGTATGCTTTAATCTGTATCCAGACACCATCAGTTCTTTCTCTGGGGATGGATACCAGTTTTCATCATAATTTCTTCAGAGTTGTCTTGGATAATTGTATTGCTGAGACTAGCTAAGTCATTTACATCTGATCATCTTAAAATATTGCTGTTACTTTGTACACAATACATTTCACTTTGCAAAAGCTCCAGGCTTTTCACAGAGCATGTCACTTGTCATTTCCCATAGCACAACATTGTTCTATCACAATCACATACCAGTTTGTTCAGCCATTCCCCTCAATTTCCAATTCTTTGCCCCCAGAAAAGAGGTGTTATAAAAATTTGCGTACATATAGGTCCTTTTATTTTTTGATTTATATCTCTTTTGGTATACAGACCTAGCAGTGGTATGCATGGTTTTATGGCCCTTTGGACATAGGTCTAAATTGTTCTACAGAATTTTTGAATCAGTTCACATCTTTACCAACAGTGCATTAATGCCTCATTTTCAACTCATTCCTTTCACTATTTGTCATTTTCCTTTTCTGTCCTATTAGCCAGTCTAATAAGTATGAGGTAGTTCTTCAGAAATTTTTTTAATTTGCATTACTCCAATCAATAGTGAGTTAGAGCATTTTTTCATATGTTTTGAGATAGTTTTGATTATTTAATCTGAAACTGTTCATATTATGTGATCATTTATCAACTGGGGATTGGCTCTTATTTTTATAAACTTGACTCAGTTCTCTATTTGTTTGAGAGATGACTGGCTTCAATTTTTTTCAGTTACTATTGCTAACTATATTTCCCTCTATCCTATTTTTTTCCATGCTGTTTATTGTATTCTCTCCTTTGGTCCTTTCCCTCCTTTAATGTGTTTTGCTTCTCTTCCCCCACTCTGACCTCCCTTCTATCATCCCCTCTCTTCTCTTATCACTTTTCTCTCCTATTTTTCTGTAGGGTAAGATAGACTTCTATACCTAATTGAGTGTGTACATTATTCCCTCTTTGAGCCAATTCCGATGAGGGTAAGGTTCATTCACTTCCCCTCACATCCCCCCTCTTCCCCTCCACTGTAAAAACTTTTTTTTGACTCTTTTATTTGAGATAACTTGCCCCCATTCTACCTCCCTTTCCCTTTCTCCCATTACATTCCTCTCTCACCCCTTAATTTTATTTTCTTTTAGATATCATCTCTTGATATTTAACTCACACCTGTATCCTTTGTCTATACATACTCCTTCCTTCTGCCCTAATCATAAGAAAGTTCTTATGAGTTACCAGTATCATCTTCCCATTTAGTAAACAGTTGAACCTTATTAAGTTCCTTATGAAATCCTTTCATTTTTACCTTTTTATGCTTCTCTTGAGTCTTGTATTTGAAATCCAAATTTTCTATTCAACTGTGGTCTTTTCATTAATAATGATTTAAAATTCTTTATGTCATCGAATATCCATTTCCCCCCATGGAGGATTGTACTCAGTTTTGCTAGGTAGGTATTTTGCTAGGTATTCCTTGGAGTTTTCAATTTGGCATCTCTTTCAGGGGGTGATCAATGAATTCTTTTGATGACTATTTTATCCTCTGGTTCTAGGACCTCAAGGCCATTTTCCTTCATGATTTCTTGGAAGATACTGTCCAGGTTCTTTTTTTCATCATGCCTTTCAGGTAGACTAGTAATTCTTAGATTATCTCTCCTCGACCTCTTTTCTAGGTCAGTTGTTTTTTCCAATCGGATATTTCATGTTTTCTTCTATTTTTTCATTCTTTAGATTTTGTTTGATTGATTCTTGACGTCTCAAAGAGTCATTAGCTTCTACTTGCCCAATTCTAATTTTTAATATATTGTTTTCTTCATTTAGCTTCTGTATCTCCTTTTTCCATTTGGTTAATTTTACTTTTCAGTGAGGCTTTCTCTCCATTTATATTCTGAACCTCCTTAACCATTTTGCCACTTTCACTTTTTAAAGATTAGTTCTTATCAGTGAATTTTTTCCATTTTTTCTTTTACCTCTCTATTATGGTTTTTAAAGTCCTCCTTGTGTTCTTCCAGGAATGCTTTTTTGACTAGAGACCACTTCACATTCCCTTTTGAGGTTTCAGATGTGTGTATAGTGTCAATGCTTTCCTCTTCTGAATTGGTATTTTGATCTTCTCTGTCTCAGTAATAGGAATCAATAGTCATTGGTTTTCTGGTCTGTCTTTTCTTGGTATTTGTTCTTTTTTCCCCCTGGCTTCTAAAGTGCATCTCTGCTTCTGGGGCACAGGGGTCTCTGTCCCAAGGTTCTTGTGCTGGGAACTGTAGGCCTGCTCACTGGCTTTGTGTGCTATGGCCTCTGGTTTTGTAAGCTGTGGGTGAGGGGTAGTCTGGCTGTTGGCAGTCTCCTCTTCCTCTAGGGCTGCTCCATAGCATGGGTGGTCTCAGCCATAGCCTGTTCTTGTGTCTGCCACTTCCCCTGGCCATGAGAAGGCACATCTGGGGTCCTGGTGTTGAAGTTTGCTAGGTCTACCTCCCTGGGACTCAGGAACTCCTGCTGTTCTGCTGAGGTAGGGCTTGCTGGGATACCTCTTTTCCTTCACTAGTCTCCTTCCATCACCACAAGATGGGCCCTCTCCCCAGCTTCTCAAGCTAAAAGGCTAAAAGCCCCACTTCTGGCTCTCTATTTCAGGGTTTCAAGGGCATATTATCTGGGTTAGGAAGGGAGGAATGAGAGCCATTTTACCTGGTTATCATTACTCCTGGAATTTCAAGAAATTGAGTTTCAAACCTTTACACTGTGGGCTGTAGGCCTCAGGGGTAGCTGCTCCCATGGCCATAGGCTCTGTGTGCATGTTTCCATAGCTCTGACAGACTCCTGTCCTGGGCTGAGAAGCCTGGGGATAGCCACCATAGCCTGGTACATCTGTCCTGGGTCTGTTCCTGCTCCAGCATTTTGCATGCCTACTGCTCTGCCAGACAGGCACACTGCCTGGGTTCCTCTGCTGCCCCCACTTTGGTGTAGTCATGTGCTGTTCAGCGCACCCAGTGCTCCTGCCCCACTCAGTCTACTAGTGGCTTCTAACTCTCCCAAATCTGCTTAGATTCACTTTTTTAGAGGTATCTGACAGAATTTGGGAGAGAGCTCCAGTAGTTTCCTCCTTTCACTCTGCCATCTTGGCTCTGCCCACCCCCCCACCCCCAGGCAACCGATTTTAAAGCTTCATCCCAAGATCTTATTATTTCAGAGTATGATTGTAGATTGATAAGAAATTCTCCATTGATTATCTACTTATTTCTCCTTCCAGTCACCTATGTTTCTATAATTTTACAATGTTCCAGATCAGTCATTTGTTCTTTTTTTCATCCATCCATTGTGTTCTTTTTTATTTAGATTTTTTATTTTTAGTTTACAGCTCTTAGTTTTACATGTTCTTGAGTTTCAAATTTTCTTCCCTTCCTGCCCCTCCCCCCGCAAGACTGCATGCAGTCTGATATAGATTCTACATAGACCTTCACATTAAACTTATTTACACAATAGTGAAGCTGCAATGAAGAAATATGAGAGAGTATGAACGGAATGGAATGAATGGAATGAGAGAGAAGAAACAAAACCAAAAAAAAAAAAGAAAAAAAAAAGGAGAGTAAATAGTTTGCTTCAATCTGCATTCAGACTCCACAGTCCTTTCTCTGGATGTAGCTCACTTTTTCCATCATGAGTCCTTTGGAGATGTCTTTGAGCCTTGTATTGCTGAGGAGAGCCAAGTCTATCAACATCCACTATGTTCTTAATACTTACTCAGTACAAGACACTATGCTGAATAATAAAGGTTCAGTTAATTTATCCTTCCTGGAGATGACAAGACCAGGGGAACATGAACACTATTATCAAGTATTTGAGGGCTTTCAAAATAAAAGAGGGATTATTGTTTATTCTATGTGGCCTCACAGGGAAAGGATATCTATCTATTTATCTATCTATCTATCTGTCTGTCCATCTATCTATTTATCTATCATCTATCTATATCAGTGACTGTTACTTTGGGAGGGGGATATTTGTAAAGCAGTAGAGTTTTCATTGGAGAGTATAACTCTAATATCCCTTTTGACTTTATAATGAATTATTTTGCATTTTTCTGTGGGAATTTTGCATTAATAGTTCCAGAAAATTTAATACCATTATTTTTTAAAATGATCATTAGGGATAAGAAGGAGAACTTAATGGAATGTGCTTAGGCAGGAGGCAAAACTGACACTTCATACTTTTTGGTCAATAAGCCATCTGCCGATTACAACATCTGACTTTTACTACTGTTTCATCCAATAGCCTTAATTTTCTGTATTGTTGATGGTCACTCTTGCTTTTATTGTCTTTGGCTCCTGAGAAGAAACATTTTAGTAAAGAGTTCTCAAATGTCCAATTTAAACTGTTTCCATTTTCCCCCCTGCCCATTACCCTGCCTTTTTTTGTGTGTAATGGCCATTGTTATAATGTATGTCTCAGCATCATAATGCAAACTTCTTGACAAGTTAGATCCCAGTAGAAGTTTTAAAATAACACAGGTTATTGACCTGATTGTCTAATACCCCACAGATTTCTTTTTCTAGGGCTTGGTTCCCATATTATCTTTTGATGTTCCTGCAGAATAGGTGAGCATTTGCTACAACAGCCGCCTAATTAGGAAAAATAATGTCACTGGGGATATCTCAGACCTTGTGCATACTGAATCACTGTGTCCTGAAATCTAAAGGGTGGGGTAATGCATCTTATAAATGCCAATTTAGGTAGGTTCTAATCACAGATACTTCATCAACTCACAAAAGAAAAACCTCAGTAGGTGCACCACTTCAAAATCTGGGACAACTTACATGTAATTTCAGGAATCAGCAGGGACACACAGCTGGAGAAAAATAAAAAGCTTGCTGTAATTGAAAATTGCCTTGAAGCTTGTTTGTGATTAAAATGAAGTTCAGTTCCTTGAAATCTTGTTTAGCAATTAAATCTGTTTTACTTAGGCAATGAAATATTGTCTATTGTCCGGGAATGATAAAAACTAGTACAGACATGCTTTAGTATTTCATGCTAATTGAACATGTGCAGTCAAGACAAAAAAAAAAAAAAGTGGCACAGTCTATAGCCACGAAGCCAATGTCTTTCCTTCAAAGTAATCTTGGGTTTATCATGCTCAGTTAAACTATCAAACTCAACTTAAAGTTCAGAATATACAGAATAATTAAATTAACAAGGAAAGTTAATAACAGTATTGCAGGATGGCATACCTGGAAATATAAGTTTCCTGGACCTTCTGATCAATACATACTGTCTTCTTTTTTAATAATTTCCTAATTGGGTTATTATGCCCATACATGCAAATACATCTGTGGCTAATTAAGATATGTCGTTTTCAAATATCTTTAAAATTTCACTGTTCTACAACTGCTAGATGGAAGAGAAAGTGAAAGCAATGTGAATAACACAGAGCTTATATTTCTTCCTTTTATTTATAGAAACATTTCAAATTCAATAAATAAAAAACAAAATGAAATGCAGGTGGTGCACTTTGAAGCTCTGGGAACTGTCACTGAACATCTAACTTTTGAGTGCTATGCTTTTTGACAGTTTTGTTTTTTAGTTAATCTTTGTTATTAAGTTTGTTTTACTTTTTTTAAGTTTGTTTTAAGTTAATCAGTAGTTTGTAATAGATAACATTATAAACAGTTGCCACTAAATGTTTCCATCCCTTGACATATATTTCACACTGAAGTTGTCTTAGTAGGTTTTCCTTAGTTTATCTCATATTTTGTAGTTTCATTGTTGTATTCCAAGTCATATAAGACAAAATAAATGTTTATAAATCTCTCTTACCCTGCACATATCTTTGTCCATTGAAGTTAAAGCACTGTTGTACTTTAGAAAGGAAAAAAAGTCTGGTTTATTTAGGCATGGGTGTTAATGTCCTCCTTGCAAAACTGGACTGAGTATATTTCAGATAAGCTTTTTGTTCCCACCCCCTTTCACTTCCAATAAGGGGAGGTTTCCAGCTGATACATTTGATTACTCTGGCTGACAGGCTTGATTGCTCTAATCTAGAGCATAAGGGCCAATTGCCATTCCTTCTGAATTGTAACTATTACCTATCTATGCCTACTGGGTATGCCTTGCCTTGAAAGTCTCAGTTCTTCTGTAGCTAAGAGAAAAAAAGAGGAAACCATGAGATGGATATTTAGGAATATTTATTGGTTTTCATGAAATTCATAAGAATTAAATTGAATGAATTTAGAAGTGTTTAAGTTGTTGGTCAACAAAAGGGCTTTGCAGAGATCAACATTACACATGAGGGGGCTTCAGCATATTAAAAATCAAATATTATTCAAGAAAAAATGCCATAACAGTGATGTATGATGGGAAAGAAAGTGTGATGGTCATATGAGAATGGACAGCCCGTGCATTTCATTGGTTGGCATACACTGTCAAGAGAATTAAAGAAATATTCACTGTGCATTGTCTGGAACTGGTATTGAAGATTTTGCAACTGGATGGGAGGGCAGAAATGGGATGCAATCTGCATTGTTGGAAGGAATACCCATATTAGTGTGGTCACAAATCCACAGAATAACTGCAAACTTCAAAGCATTATAAAATGGCAGTTATATAGAATTATTATTTTTTCAATGCATACCAAATCACCATGGAAAAAGCCAAGGTAAAGTTTGTAGACACTCTTAACACTGTGACTGTTAGCACCCTAACAGTAAAATATTGACTTTACAAAAAAATGAATATTTTGGAAGTAGGAGCTGAAACTGATATGAATCTAAATTCCTAGGAGGATAGCTAATTTCCTCATAGAAATGTTCCTTACTCCCACCACCAAGACTTACAGTAAAAAAAGACACAAATGCCAATGCAATAGTGATATTACACATAATATTCAGCATCCTTGTGCATATGATTTTATAGACAAGTTTATATTCTAAGTCACCTTTAATTTCTTTCTCATTTTGTCAGTATGTCATGTTTGCTTACTGGGGTGACTTTGAGAGTCTTTTGGTCTCCTTGTTATGTAAAATGATTTATTTCATTTAAACTTCCATATACAATCATTATAATTTGTTTCAGTATCTTATATATGCATTGTTCATTTTCATTATCAACTTGTTTAAACAGGTGAGGACTGAATTGTTTCAATCGTATTATATATGTTTTTGAAGAGGTTTTTGTAAAAATGATGATTGTAGGGGAACCATACGTTTCTAGGGGTGCTTGAGACCCCAAAATACCAACACGCCGGGTCTGCCGAAAGAATTCGACTCAAGCCTTCTCAGCCAAGGGAAAAGAGAAAGTTTATTAGGGATTCACCATAATGGGCTGTCTTAAGAAATCCCACCCTTTATGACACCTGTTTCCACAAGCAAATCTACTGAGCTAGATTGAACCTGAGCGCCTTCATGGAGGCAAGATGGAGCTTATATACACAAAGACTGTAGGAGGGATTGAGGCGTGGTCTGGGGTGACTAGAGGAGGGGTTTAGGGAGGGTATTGAGGGGAAGTCTAAGGACCATAAGGTGAGGTCAGAGTCTAGGAATCTAGAGAATGGAATTAAGGGTTGGAAGCAGCTGAAGGCATGCATATCTAAAGTAACAATAGAGGGCAAGGTTTAGGTAGAGATTTGGGCCTAATGATAACATCAGGCTTGTGGCCTTAGGGGAAGGCCAGATCTAGTTGGAAGATTCAAGGACAGTTCAAGGGGGCTCCCAGAGACTGTATTCCAGGTTCAAGGGGGTTCCCAGAGACTGTGCCCTCATTATTTTCATATCATTCTGTCTTACGTGTATATACATATATATATATATATATATATATACACACACACACACACACACACACACACACATATATACATATATATATATATATATATATATATTCTGATCTTTACTTTAAGAAGGTATTGAGATAACAATATACAGAAAGATGGTTCAGAGATTACTACCACAAAATAATGAAGCTTTTCCTGTCCATTGAAAAATAGTGAACAATTGTGTTGTAACTCCTTATTTGCCGTTTTCAGTGCCTAAGGAGAGTAGCTGTGGGTTTAGTAAGTATGATTTTATATAGGAAGGTTATATTTTGTGTTTGACTTCTTTCATTCCTTATTTCTCATCCATGTTTTCCATTATATTTCTCAATATTCTCACTTATTTCCACCTTTTCATCAAAGTAAATAAATAAATAAAAGAAAGAAAAATGTACTATGTTCAAAGTACTATGCTAAGAGCTGGCGATACCAATAGAAAATAAAGACAATTATGCTCTCCAGGAAGGAGCATTCAAATGGAGAGATAACAAATATGGAAGGTTTTGTCAGAAAGTTAAATGTTTATTGTGGTACAGTAACAAATTGGATAATTGTAATGCCAAGCAGGGTGGGAGGTTTTTTTTTTGTTTTTGTTTTTTTACTGTTTTCTCTTTTGGAATGCTAAGGCAATCAAGTGCCTTTAATGAGTCTTGCCTTTGTTTGAAGGCAGGTAAAGTGGGACCTTTTGTCTTTTGTTTTGGAGTGCTTTTCAGCACTGAGGTAATCAAGTACCTTTGATGAGTCTAGCCTTTCAAATATAATAGCAAGTAAAGTGGGACCTTTTGTTGTCTTGGAGTGTTTCTCAGCACTGAGGCAATAGGTGTTCTTTGAGTCTTGTCTTTGCTTAAATCAAGAGTCATTGATTGGAAACAATGTATATGATGTGGTGCTAATGATTAAAGATTTTTCCCACACCCCTTTTGCTAAGTAGGCACAATCTCTCAGGGCACTGAGCAGGGTATATGTGCTCTGAGGTTTGTGTTTTGCTTTTGGGGGTACACTCGTTGGAACAGTGTTGATGATTTGGCCAGATGAGACTCTGGGTAGCTGCAGGAGCCCCCCACCCTTCGCCAGCTTTGAAAACTCAAGTGTTGGTGCCTCTCTCTCTGGTAACTGTGTATGCTATAGTCAGACAGTTAGAGGCTTGTCTGTTGATTTCTGTGTGTTTTTTGCTCTGTTTATTTAATTTCTGTTTGTAATTTCTGTTTGTATTTGCTCTGAAGTTCAGGGTGCTGACATTTTCCCCTGAACTAAGTTAATTATATATGCATGTTTAATTAAAGTGAGAGTGTTAACCCCTAAAATTGCTTTCCTTAGAAAAGTACATCAAAAAACCTGTGCTAGCAGCCCTCCTATGTACTCACACTGTTAGTCTTTCACCTCTGCGGCCAATGCTAACAATATTGCTGTTGCAATGATATTGTCTATATTTTCATCTCAATTCTACTTATAAAATTGATCATATTCTAATGTCAAAGTACTTAGTAGAGTCAAAGATTTTGGTACCAATAACATTCTTTTCTATGAGGAAGCATTGCCATTCCAAAAGCTTATGGGCTTTCTCCATCCATTGAGTCATGAGGAGAGGTAGTAATGATGGTTTGACTTGCCTAATACATGCAGCTTCTTGTTCCTTAAGGCGCCCTGCTGTTTCAGGTAGGGCTAAATATTCCAACTTAAGCTTCTTTAATTTGCAAGATTATATTCCATTCTTTATAGAACTTCTCTACTTTTCTTTTCTGTAATCTATATTATTATATAATCAGCAAATATTTTTGCAGTAATCTTTGTAGTTGTTGTAAATATCTATCATAAGCACAGTAGTATAAGAAGACAAAATGTCCATATAATGTTTTCACTTTCTGCCTTTGGCATGAAGTAAAACCAACTATGCAAGCATCTTCCTGTGCATTTCCAAGGCATAGATATAAGCCAGCCTTCCATTTACCTATAACATACTCATTTCTTCTGGTTGAGTTAATAGTGAAAATGCCAGGATTAATACCATTCAGCATAGTCTGTCTATTCATTTGTCATTAAACAAGTACATGTACAGTACCAAGAGCCGCAATAAAGGTTATAGAGACAGTTTTAACATTGTCTTTCTTATACCCATATATTAAAATACTGACATTGCAAAAAGTGAGTATTTTGGAGTTAGGAGCTGATATAAATCTAAATGACTAAGAGGAAAGCTAATAATTTCCTTGAGAATTGTTCCTCACTCTCACCCTCAACCCTGCCTTTAAAATAAAAAAAAAATCCCCACAAATTCCAAGCATTAAATGTTTTACTTCTGGATCAGTGTTTAGATATTTCACATTGATATTTTGCAAAAGGATTCTGTGGAAACATTTGGGATTAGGAAGAAAATCAGAAGAGTAATTCCTCATAGTGAATTTTTTGAGAGCAAATTCAAATGTAATTAACACACTGAAACTAGTTTGTGCTTTGTAGTGCTGTAACCCCAGCTAATTAATTTCATTAACTAAGGTACTGCATTAGTGAAGTCAAAGTCATGAGCTCAATCCCTATTTAGGCCACTTTTTGTGCTTCTGTTGTATCTCAAAAA
The DNA here is from genome assembly GCF_011100635.1 of Trichosurus vulpecula. Taxonomy (NCBI): domain Eukaryota; kingdom Metazoa; phylum Chordata; class Mammalia; order Diprotodontia; family Phalangeridae; genus Trichosurus; species Trichosurus vulpecula. Next base: position 174,349,317 of record NC_050578.1, read on the forward strand.
CATCCTGCAGATTCATAATCTTGGTAACAAAGGGGATGGAGTAGCTCAAATCTTTCAGACATTGGAGATAAACTTTGAATGACTTATTCTGCCCAAGTGGTGACAGAATTATCATCTTGATTTACAAAGGACAAAACCTTATTCTACATATGAAAACATGTTTATTGCCAATGAAATGCTTCTTCATAATTCATACTTTTAAGTCTAAAGCTTGGTCAGTAAAAGATTATTATACAAAATAGCAAAACTTTAAAATGGAAAAGGCAAAGGAAGCAAAAGATTTTCTTTTGGATAGCATTAATGCAGGGGGAGGGAAAATAAAGACACTGATGATGAATAATGCTGCGTAATTCACGTCTTTATTGAAAAATAGTTTCTAGTAACATACTTTTTTAAAATAAGGAAATATGGAAGAACTTAACAATTTTTAAAGGATGGTTAAAGTCTTTGAATTGGACAATGAAAACAAAAATAGGTAGTTTATGACTCTAATGGAAAATGTTACCATTCACAATTCCTAAAAGCTAATGAGACACCTTGCATTTCTAGATTCTTTCTTTAAAGTGAGTACAAAAGTACAATTTTTAAAAAGATATGTAGCATACATATGATAAAGACACACACACACACACACACATGCACACACAGAGAGAGAGAGAGAGAGAGAGAGAGAGAGAGAGAGAGAGTTTGTTTGAATTTATCTGTGCAAACTTATGTTGAAATGTATATCCAATATAGAATATAACACATATGCAGTAGAATTTGAGAATCTGGGGGGAAGAAAATGATAGAACCAATTGGACAAATAGGGTACAAAGAGATATTTCATCAAAAATTATTTTAAAGAATAGTTCAGGAGAGGGAAAAGAAACAATGATCTCCTCAGAACCCTAATGTCTTCAAGAATAATAGAAGGAGAAAGTAATACGGAAGGCCTTGGTGCAGTGTTGTATTTTTTTTTTTATTGTAGGAGAAGAAAAAGATGTTATGTTTAAAAATTAAGATAAAATGAGGCACAAAGTTCTGAGCATGTTTAATTTCTGATAAGGCTAGCAATTACCAATAAATGTCCTCTCTTCACTCTTCAGTCAGCCAAAAGACCACAAGACAGGGCTTACTAGCCTTCATATAGTTTTGGGCAGTACCAGAGAATGAAGAATAGGAAGCATCACAAATAGAAAAAAAATAGGATTGGTTAGAAAGTCTGAAGTATTATAGATGATGGAAAACAATATGATTGCCTGGACATTTGGGTCTAGGAACAACCCTCCCTTCCATCCTGCTGTCAAGAAGTGCTGATTTAAAGAATTCATTTGCTCATTAGCTGAACAGAGATAATAAACTTCTTGGCACCTACCATTCTATAAGGCTTGTTAGTAAAATAACAGATTTCTCTTAATTTTATGTAGGTATGCAAATCTGTATAGAGATAACATATTTCTTTTAATTTAAGTGATTTATAGAAAAACTGAATTTTAAATTGTCAGAAAAGGAAAACTGAACTTCTGGATTTATGAACTTATGAACTTAACTCAGAGACCAAAAACAAACAAACAAACAAAAATGGCTCAGGCAATTACAGAATAGAATCAATTACATAATGGAACCAAAAATAAATTACAAAATCAGTATTTGATTTTTTTAATGGAATACACTAGGAAAGAAAGAAGGCAGATTGCAGTAGGACATGCTATTTCAAATAACTAAAATATGTAAGAAAAAGGATATACAAAACATGGAGGAAATGGTATGAGGAGCAGACTAAACACATATGTGGTTTGTAGTAGAAATACATTAATCTCTATAGGGGATCAGTAGGGGTAGAAGAGAGGAAAAGTAAACTAAGAGTTAAGGGAGATCCAGAGAGGGATTAATAATAAGTAAAAAAAAATTCTACCTTCAGTAGATAAATCATGAAGAAGATAATAATAGGAAAGAAAGAATATACATGAACTTGTTATTGGATCCTGGGTAGGGAAAAGAAGAGAGGAATAAATGGAGGGGGTAATCAGAAGCAAACAGTTTTGAGGAGAGACAGGATGAAAGGAGAGAACTGGATAAATGGGGAGTGGGAGAAGATGGAGGGAAATACAGTTAGTCTTTCACAACATGGCTATTATGGAATTGTTTTGTATGATTACACATGTATAACTTGTATGGAATTGCTTGCCTTTTCAATGAGGGTGAGTGGGGAGGGAGGAAGGGAGAGAATTTGGAACTCAAAGTTTTAAAATCAAATGTTTAAAATTGTTTTTAAATACAACTGGGAAATAAGATATACAAGCTATGGGGTATAGAAATCTATCTTGCCCTACAGGAAAATAGAAGGGAAGGGGATAAGAGAAGGGGTAATGGAAAGGAGGGCAGATTGGGGAAAAGGGTAATCAGAATGAATACTATCTTAGGGTGAGAGGAGGTGAGAATTGGGGAGAAAATTTGGAATTCAAAATCTTTTCAAACTGAATATTGAAAACTAAAAATAGATTAGCTAATAAAAAATAAAATAAGAAAAGAGGAGTAATACATAAAATTTAGGATACTAGTGTTGAATACTTTCCTCTCTCAACAGTCTCTTTCTATGAAGTTAGTTGGTTTAATCACTAGATCTCTAAACCTAGATTCAAGAAGATCTGAGTTCAGAAACCACCCAAGACACTTCATAAATCACTTAGTATTTCTCAGCTTCAGTTTCCTAAGCTAAAAAGAAATGGGGATAATAATAATATCTACCACACAGGTTTGTTCTGAAGACAAAATGAAATAATAAATGCAAAGCACTTTGTGAACTTTAAATTGCTTCACTTTGCAAGCCTTAAATTTCTATATAAATGGTAGATATTGTTAATATTCTTTGTAAGAGGAAAATAGGGGGCAAAGAAAGGGGAAATATAAAAGGATGGGAGATAAAAGGAAAAGTATACTGTTTCTGGTAAAAACCTATTTGAAGCAAAAGAATAAAAAAGATTAACAGAGAATTAAAATAAAAGGCTGGAGTAAAATGCATTCTACTTCTAGTAAACTCTATAGAGATAAAACAACACCAAAATCAACTTCATTTAAAAGGTTAAAGAAACAACATTATGCTTGAAGGCTTCACAGTCAATATCAAAACTTCACACACACACACACACACACACACACACACACACACAGACCAAGAATTTAAATATTTAAAGGGAAAGTTAATCAATTTATAGAAGGATATAGAAAACAAAACTATAATAGGATTGCAATGTACCTCTCTCAAACATAAAAAAATCTACCTAGAAGATAATGAGAAAGATAGTGAGGACTTGAATAGTATTTGAGAAGTTAGATATGATATATATATATATATATATATATATATATATATATATATATATATAATTACTGAATAGGAATCAAAAGTAGTAAGCATGTTTTTTCATCTAAATATGGCATCTTTAAAAAAATAAGCACATAGTAGGGCTTAAAAGTCTCATGAATAAATTCAGAAAATCAGCACTACTATATTATATAGATCCTTTTCCTGTCATGACATAACATATATATTCAATAAAAGGCACTTGAAGAAATTATTAAAATTGAATTTGAGACTAAATAAACTAATCTTCAATAATCCATGAGTCAAAAAACAAGTTACAGAAAAGATAGAAAAGTTTATCAAAGAAAATGAAAACAATGAGACAGTATAACAAAACCTATTAGGAAGCAGCCAAAGCCATCTTGAGGAGAAAATGTATCTCATAATGCCTCTTCAGTAAAAACAATAAAAGCAAAACAATATAAAAAGAAAAAAAACATATCAATGATTTTTCATCAAATTTAATTGAATATTCCGCCAAAAAGATAAGAAAAAAATAACAAAAAATCCCAAAGCAGAAATTATTTTTATGTATATTTAATATTCAAGATTCTTACAAAAGCTCATAGTGAGGAAAAATACAATTAGTATTACATATATGTCTCCTTGGAAACGCATCCTTTGAACATCCCAAGTGAATCTGAAATCTCTGGAATAGCTTTCCATCTTCAAAAATATGTGGAGTCTACTCAAATTTGATTGCATTAATAAGGCACTGCTTAACAATATTAAACAATAATTAAATGTGAAAGTGGTAAGAGTATTTAAAAAAATCTGTAGAAAACATAATACCTATACCTATTCTGATCTATACTACCTTAAATATGCTAAAGCAAAATGAACTACAAAAATAAGAATGAGGTAGATTAGAGTCAATTTAACTCTAGGCCTTCTACGTCCACTTGTCTGTCCCTCATCAAAAGAGTATAAATATAGTGGGAAGATGGCCAATGAAGATCTGAGTATGTTTGAGACCTCCATAGTCTGTAGTGAATAGAAAAACTAGAAACTAGTTATTCAGTCTAAAATCCTTAGCCTTCCATTCAACGCTCTTTAAAACCAGGGATATCTCAATGCTACCAAACTTCCCTCACGTTGCTCCCTTACTTACACACTATACTTCAATTAAACTGCACTACTTGGTCTCTAATATGCTATGTAACATTTCCAATATTTATGAATTCTCTTGCTGTTTCTTTTGTCTGAAATGACTCTCCTTCCCTTAATACCTGTTGAAATGTTAGCATTCCTCAAGATTCAGCTGAAATAACTGAAAAACTACATCTTTGAAAACTTCCAAAATTCTCCCACTCTGAAATAATGTTCAGTTTCTCCAGACCTCGGAAAGCAACATACACCTATATTAGACCTGTTATATTATATTGTGCATTTTTATACTTATTGTATATAATTACATTGTTTAACAAATATCCATTGAATATATCAATGAGTGAATAAATTAAAATCATCTGTTGCTTAAATTTTTATTTTTAAATTTATTTATTTTGACTCCCCACTTCACATAATATTTTACACATTTGCTCTTGTTGTAGGAAGTATAACATTAAAAAATGGACTTGTAGCCAGAAGACCTAGATCAAATTATACTATTATCCTTTTGTCATGTGAACATAAACTCTGTAATTACTATACTATATATTCAAACTTCCCTTCCTCACAAAAGAGCAGGACAATGGAGTTACACAACAACCAGCCAATTAAAAGGATTTCTGAGGCTCAGAGCTACTTGACATACCAGTGGTCTTTTGTGAGTGAAATCTAACCAAATTTAGAGATGCCTGTAGCTGCCAGAAACCACAGAATGAGCTCTGAACAGTTCAAGGGCAGCCTTGAGCAACTGCTGAAGACTCAAGACCTTGCTCAGGACTTTCTAAACATTCTGTGTCCTGCATTATTGTGTCTACATATATCCCCCTTCTCCGTAATCCCCAATTCCTGCTCAAAAGCTTTAAAAACTTTTAATATTTCACATTCTCCACACCCCTTTAGAGCAGCTGAGAACTCTGCCTCTCTGCTTTCTTGCAAGTTCTTCTCAGACAATAAATACTTTTATAATCTGGGATCAGACTCTGTCTCATTTAGAGTCCCTTTTTGGGCCTGGGATCTTCCTTTAATAGTCACAATCATTGTTATCAAACAATTTGAATTTAATCAGTTCAACTGCCTTCTTTTCCTGTGACACAATCAGTCCCCTTTCATCTCTACCTCGTAAAATCTGTACCATCATTTTGGGTTTTTTTTCTGATCCCTCCTAATTGCTAGTAGCTTCTTCCCCTCTCCCTGATACATTATATTTTACTTCTTTTTATTTATTTTATATGTGTTCCATATGTTCTCACACATACATCTTGTCTTCTCTTATTGAAAGTAAGTTCCCTGAGAGCAGGGTCTATTTAATTTCTTTTTTTAAATTTTTATATATCTAATTCATAGCACACAGTGCCTACCATAGTACATATTTAATAAAATGTTTCTTGATTAGTTGTTTGAAACATAGATTCATGGGATCTCAGAGTTGGAAGAAAACTCACCTGATGCAGCCCACTGCCCAGTTCTAAAACAAACCACCCTTAAATTGAATTTATGAAGATTTAAACTGTGTGCATGTGTGTGTGTTTGGGAATGTGTGTGTGTGTGTGTGTGTGTGTGTGTGTGTGTGTGTGTGTGTGTGTGTGTGTGTTTGGGAAGGGAATGGTGGTTGTGTTAGTGAGGGATACAAATGGCCTTTCTAATTTAGAATTTAAACTCTGATGAATGGTATTTGTAATTATTATAATTGTAATGATAGAAAAGAAGATCCCATCCATTTAATTACAATTTACATTGGTTTCCTTCTTAACAGCAAAAATCTGGCTTTCAGCATGGGCATGATACAGCTTTCAGTGTGGTTATTTTAGATGTTCAATAGTGATGATTTTTGCAGGAAGTAAGAAGCCCAGAAGCAAGAAAGCAGATCAATTTGCTTTAATGATTTCACTGATGATAGTTATATAAGGCCAAAAAGTATCACTTTGTTTCATTCTTTAAGGGAAAAAAGGGAATGGCTTTTTCATTGAATGTTACAATGTTAAAAAACACCTGTTTGTGTAAAGAAATGCTACATGATCTTAGTACATAATATCAATGTCATTTCCCCTAGGATCTCAAAGCAGTTTAGAATCAATTTTTAAAAATGGATATCATCTTTTCGTCTTGGTACTACAGAATATTTGTTACTTTTTTATATTTATAATAAAATTATATTTTTTCTAATGAGGGAGGAAAAAATCCTTTAAGAAGGAAAATCTATTTTGGACCAAATCAGCCTCTTAATTATTCTAGATGTTTCTGCAAACCTAGATATTAACCATCTATAAAAATACAGTGCTCATCTTTTAAAGTTAGATCAAGGTTGTTTCAGTGACAAGAGCTTAGAACTTAAATTCAGAAGTTCTAGATTAAAGTCTGAACTCTGACACATACCAGTTATGTGAACCTGAGAAACCTTACCTCTGGGCATAACAAAATAGCAAATCAATGAATAGATAGATAAATGAATGAATGAATGACCATGCATATAAACATATACATACATATATAATACATGACACATTATATGTGTGTGCATATATACATACATATGTGTATGTATATATATATATATATATATATATATATATATATATGATTTATGTATGATATGCCTTATATGTGATACATCCTTACACGGTTTTGAGATTTAGGTGAAACATGTAATTTTTAATGATAAATGGACAATAATGACTTTTTATGATTCAGCTATTCATTTGGGTAACCCATTAGACTGACGATCAATTTCACCACTTGTATTCATAATTAATTTAAACTGTCTCTGTTTTGTCCTCTGAATGTTGGAGGAATAAGCTATTTTAAAGCAAGACATAGATACTCTTATGCAATCCATTATTAACAACACAAAAAATGGAGTATCCCATTAAAAAGTAAAGTAAGGTCATCAGCCAATGTATTACCTGGAAGTTGCAAAATGAAAGAGTTATATTCTCACAATCAGTAGCATGTACCTTTGCCACCTTAACTTAGATAGCAGAGTGTTGTGAAAGACTCACTTGGCACAAGTAAGGGTTATAAGGTAGATTTACTAAACTTTCAAAAATACAGTTGTTGACCAGACATCAAGCATGTCTCGTGTCAGTCCTGGTGTGTACCAGGCTTCCCATATTTTCTCCCTTCTTTTCCAGAGGGATGGCTAGTACAGTCCTTGCACTATGAAGGACGTCATACTGTCAGGTCTGAGTAAACAAAAGGCTTCACACTTTGCAAGTGTTTACATGGTCATAGGACTACCAAGCGTTATGTGATTGGTAAAAAGCCTTCCTGTACACCTGAAAGAGAGAATGCTTCATTCTCTAGCTGCTTAAGTGGCAAAGAATATCAGTCACTAGCATTCCCTAGTTCTTATGAATATTAAAATTTTACCTGCACTATAGATCAAGCCTAGCTCCTTTGAAATCATATCCACCCTAGAGGACTGTTTCTCTCCCTTGTAAATATATACATATATATATATATACATATATATATACACACACATATATACATATATACATACATACATACATATATATATATATATATATATATGTATGTATGTATGTATGTATATAGCCAGGTCCCTATAAGTGTAAATAATGAATTCCCCTGTGATCACATTATAAAAATCATTGGGCTGTAACCAATTACCATATTTAACATAATTATAACTTTGAATAGTGCAAATTTGAATACATGTGACCATTTCAGGCAATTTTTTATTCATACTAATTGGGATCTAGCTACCTTGCCATAGCATACCTTGCCTGCATGGGGTGACACAATTTGTGTCAGAGGTAAAATCCGAACTCCAGTCTTGCTTAGAAGAACAGAAAGCTATTGTAAGTGACTAAATAATAAATTTAAAGCTGGAATGGAATTTAGAGTTTGTCCAGTCCAATTCCTTCATTTTATAAATATGGAAATCAAGTCTTGGTGAGGGACTTAATGACTTATGCAAGGTCATCAGGGAATAAAGCAAAGCCAAGATTTGAACAAAGGTCTCCTAAAGAGAAATCAAGCTCTTTTTCTCCTGTCAGGTGTGAAGAAATTGGAGTATAGACTAGATTGGTAGGAGTAGAAATGTAAGGGCAGGGACAGAAGTGAAAGTTACTGGAGTAGAAATATATGGATGGAGACAGAAGTGAAAGCTCCTGAAGAAGCAGCCTTTGAAATAAAATCCTAACCATTGGAGTTACTCAAAAATAGAATATGCTATCTTAGGACATTGTGGGTTTCCCCTCACTGAAGGTCTTCAAAAACTGTATATATTACCACTTGTTGGGGATGTTGTAGGAGGGATTCTTTCATAAGTTGGGCTAGATGTCTTCTATTGTCCCTTCCAATTATGATAATGTGGGAGTCTTTGAAAATAGAATTTATATCATTTGGTGATTGCTGTTCTGGTGGGGATTATTCTCCTGGTCCTGTTTATTTCATTGTGTATCCTTTTATAGAAGTCTTTCCAAGTTTTTTTTTTTTTTCTGAAACTATCTTAAGGGTAAAATTTGAACTGTTAGCTTTGGTAAAGAGTAAGGATATCTCTTGCTCTGAGACAGAAGGGTGAGGTTGTGTGAAAGCACTATGGAAGAAGAAAAAGAAAAAGAAGCATTCACTGAATAGCCATGATCTCAGTAATTATGATTAAAATTGCAAGAAAGAGCAATCTAAGCACAATGTCCTAAATCTTTAGCATTCATTCCTTTGCATTCTGGTATTTATGTCCTAAGAGTGAGTGACATGGAAAGAGTTGAGCAGTTTAAGACATCAAGGCTTTTGATGAATTTTAAGATTTTAAAGCAATCACTATGAGAAATGCAATAGGAGTCAATAAGAGATAAATACAAGGAATGTCAAGCAGTATTAAAGGCCCCACCTTATACTTTATAGGGGAAATTTCTCATGGGCCAAATTAGTTATCTAATGATTTTTTCGTTAGCAAAATTAAGCTTAAAAATAGGAAGTGGAGGGGAGGGTAGAGTGGTGAGGATTACCAAAGGACAGAGATTGTCAAGGCAGGTGAGATGTGAGGATAAGATGACTAGAAGTTTTTCAGTGCTAGAGAAAGTTATATTTTTTTCTCTTTCTTTGCTTCTTTCCTTCTTTCCTTTTGTTCAACTCTTCTTGTAGAAAATCACTAATATGGAAATGTTTTACATGATTGTGCATGTATAAGCTATATAGAATTGCTTATAATCTCAGGGAGGGGGAAGAGAGGAGAGGGGGATAGAATTTGGAACTCAAAACTTTTAAAAAAAATTAAATCGTTTTAACATGTAATTGGGAAAAGTAAAATAAAAAAGGCATGTAATTGGGGGGAGGAGGAATAAAATATTGTTTTTTTTAAACAGGAAATAATGCTGCCTTTGTGGTTTAATCAGGTTATAGAGACAAATGAAATTAAAAAAAAAAGTCTTATAGAATGGGAGAAGACATAATTGCCAAGGAATTTCAAGTTTTAACAAATGTAGATCACTGGTAAAGAAGGGATGAGGGAATGATATAGGTCAAGACCTAGGAAGTTATATTAACAGAAGGGAAGTTCAGAGTTTAAGGTGGGTAGAGTAAGTGAGCATTGATAAGAAATTTCCTTTTGCTTCAAGTAAGACTGAAATATTGTGTATATCTATGAGATACCTTATGTATATACATACATACAACACATGTATACATATGTGTGTGTGTATATATATATATATATATATATATGTTTTATTTTAATTAGTATGTATTTTACAAAGTCTCTGGGATATAGTTACCTAAGAAAAAATGCAAAACCTCACATATTGTTTCATACTTGGAAGAAGTTCATATAAGTATTTTTTTAGTTTAAGGTTTAGCTTAAATGATTCTTGTGAAAAATACTATTATTCCTGTCAATTATTTTTTTCATTCAAGTTTGCAAGGGACATGCCTAATGTAAGTTTTCACCAAAATAATATACAGGGAGTAAGGCCACGCACCTCAGATTACAATTAATGTTAATGTGTTTCAGCCCCATTACAGTACTGTAATGTACTCAGAGTATTTATCCAACATTTCCATTGAGTGTCTGAAAGTGTCTTAACAATCATTTTCACATGCTGTTTTCTTATTTGTCAAAGTGCTGAACAGGCAGATAATAAATTATACAGGGCCTGTGGGGAAACTGAATTTCTTAATGACTCTGCCATATCAATTTAGGGCATTTCATGGGAAGAAATCAGATTTAATGGAAGAGACTTAGCTCTGCTCTATGTACCTGTATTCTAGACTGTCTTTTTGTCAGTTCTGTAGAAATGCTTTTGTCACAGCTTCATTATTAGTGCCAACACCCTTGGGCAATATAAACTCATGTAGCTATTTATGGAAAGGCAGTTAAGCTACACCTTTAATAATTGAATACTCAAAGGCTCTTTTCCTGACCACCTTAGCTGTGGGACATCTTTGGGATGACACATATTTCTATCTGACTTATAGCAGATTGTTGTTCTTCATTGTCTCAACTCTTCTTCCTAATAAATAGAATCAAGACATTCCCTGAAACTGAATGGTTACAAATATTTTCCATTGGACATTCACCCCACCCAATTATGTACCTATATTTGAGCATTTTAACCAAATAGGATATATAATCATTTTATAATTTCATATTTAATATCTTGTCATCTTGAAAGAATAAATGTGGCACATGGGTGTTTTGATACATTCAAGCTTTAAATTTATGATCATATTATGATTCATATGAAAAAGTCATAAAATGGAAAAGAATGCAAGTATAGGCCTGATATTAATTTAATTCTAGATCAATTCATCTTAAAAAAAGACTTTTTTGAGATGGATGGAAGAGGGGTTATTAAAAGCATGTTTATATTATATAATTCATAGGTATCTGTACCTGTTTTCTATATAGGCATACATACATACATGTGCATATATATGTAAACTATTTATCCTCTGTGTCTCTTCCTTTCTATCTATCCATCTACCCATCCATCTCTCTATCTACCTTCTCTATTTTCTAGGAGGTAGAGAATCAGATATGTGATTTCAATAATATAGGGAATTCCCACCGTGGAATTCCCTAACTGTCTATACCGATTCAGAGTGAACATTTTTCAGAAAGCATTGAAAGATTAAATGCCTTGTGCAGAGACATAGCTAGTATATGGCAGAGACTGTACTTGAACCAAGGTTTTCTAGGCTCTGAAGCCAACTCTTTATCTATTTATATCTAATACTGCTCCATTTATCTATCTATCTGTCTGTCTGTCTGTCTATCTATCTATCTGTCTGTGTGTCTCTAATTATATCTACATAAAATATATGTTTATAACACACATTATAAATATACATACATGTATGTATATATACACACATGTATGTATATATTTGTAACCATACAGACATTACAGACAATGTACACTTTCTTTAATCATTCAATTGATTAATCAATTAACAAATGTGCATTAAGCACCAAGAAATATTAAAAAAAACTATGAAGGAATCATGAAGGAAATTTTATTAAAAATTACTAAATAGTGCTGGTTATATGAGTTTACAGACATATAATCTGAGAACCAGAAAGCACCTTAGAATTAAACTAGTTAAAGCCTATGTATTATAAATATTTTTTAGAGTCATCACTTGTCCAAGGCCTCCCTTGATAGTATAAAGAAAATTGCATTATTATTTATTTAAATTTGGTTGTGGCTGATGTGTGAAAGCAACTCTCCCCCAAAAATACTGATTTTAAAATATTGAAGCTAAGTGGACTGACAACTTTTGGCTTCCAGAAGATAAATAACTAAATATTATGTATCCACAATGTGATAATCAAACTGATCAAAGAGACAGGAGAGTAGAAACAGAAGAGAGACTCCAAATGTAAAAGCTCCATTCCATGCCCCTCTCCCCGTAATGTATGTTCTCGCTTCTGTTCTCAGCATCTTTTTGCTTTTGGCTTTCTTTCTCTTCTCCTATTCATCTTTCTCTTCCTTCTCCCTATCACTGTTTCTTTGTTCATTTCTTCCCATTTTCTATCTCCTGCCATTTCATTTTTAAATTCTTTATGCCATCATATCATAGAAGTTTCTTAATCTGGAGATGGGAAATTTGAATAGAGTTTCCTGTAGAAGTAATATTATAAATAGTAACTACTTTCTTGATTATCCTATGGAAGTCTATTTTTCCATTCTGTATCTGATTATCATCAACAATTTCCCATTTTGCAACATAATATAATATTGATTATTTAACTTACTGTGAAGACAATTCATTATCTGGCTTCAACATACCTTTTCTATCTTCCCTTGCCCTCCCATATAGTGACACCTATATAAGCTTGCCTCAGTTAATGTTGTTTTGTGATGACATTGTTAATATATTTTAAACAAAGCCTACTATAAAGTTTTGAAATTATGATGTAACATTGTTTCTTTTTCTTTTCAGTGAACTTTTGTATTTATTTTTCCATTTGGCCAGTCCTGCTTTTTAAGGCATTCTTCTCCTCATTGGATTTTGTACCTCTTTTACCATTTTGCCTAGCCTGTTTTTTAAGGTGTTATTTTCTTCAGTATTTCAGTGCCTCCTTTACCAAGCTGGTGATCTGTTTTTCTTAATTTTTTGTATCACTCTCATTTTTCTTCCCAATTTTTCCTCTACTTCTCTTACTTGATTTTCAAAATCCTATTTGAACTCTTCCACAGTCTAACACCAATTCAGACTTTTTCTTAGAAGCTTTGGATATAGGAGTTTTGACTTTTGTTTTCTTCTTCTGAATATGTATTTTGAGCTTCCTTGTAACCACAGTAACTTTCTATGGTCAGATTTTTTTCTGTTGTCTGCTCATTTTTTCCAGCCTATTTCTTGATTGTAATGCTTTGCTAAAGTGGGGCTCTGCTCCAGGGTAGAGGGTGCATTGTCCAAAGCGTCAGGGGTTTTGTGCAGCTGTTTCCAGAGATACTTCTAAGGACCTCTAAGTTTTCAATTCTTCCAAGGTGGTATGATCAAAAGATAGGTGTGTTTACAACACTCTTGGCCTCTGCTCTGGTCTGTAGGTGACCACAAGAACTCTTTTCCTACCTGGAACTGTGACCAGGATTCCTCCTCTCCTGTGGCCACAAACTCTCTTGTGCTACTGCTCCTACTCACCCTGGGACTGCTACCCAAGACCCTGACCCAGATCTGAGTACAGGCAAAGCAACAGAGCTGTGCCCCCAGTGTTACCAATGAGACCCCTGTAATCTCCTTCTGACCAGTTGTTTGACCCCTTTGCTGTCTGAGTGTTGAGAGCTCCAGAAACAGCTGCTGCCCTTGCTGGTTCAGTAACTCCCAATGCCTGCTTCTGGTTTGCTGGTGCTGGTCTGAATTAACACAGCCTGCACCAGACTGTGTTTCACTCTCACCCTGGTGCAACCAACTTTTATTACTGATATTCTAAGTTTCCTTTGGCTGAAAAATTATTTCACCCCAATATTTTGTGGGTTCTGTAGCTCCAGAATTTGTTTTAGGGCATTGTTTAAAGGTGTTCAGAGGAATTTTGGGGAGAGCTCAGGTGAGTTCTTGTCTTTTCTCTACTATCTTGGCTCCACCTCTGATATAGCATTGTTTGACCAATTGCCTATATGCAAAATTTATGACATTGCTATCATGGAATTAGCTATTCTGTGGAACATTACTTTGCTTAAAAAATTCTATTTTTGTTGTTGTTTCTTTATAGTTGTTTTGTTTCATGGAACATACTGAGTTTATTAGATAGGTTAAGATAGGTTATACTATCTACTTTACTCCATGTTCTAATAAAATAGGATTGTTTAATTACTTTTATTTTCCTAACATAATCCTGGTCCTAAGGGAGCTCATATCATAGCCTCATCTATACATGAAATGTGTCCCCCCTCCTTTTCTTTCCCAAATCTGTCTATTAAATTTCTTCCCACCTTTCATGTCTGAGTAATTAAGGTGCCTTCTATTACATACAACCTTCCTTGATTTGCCCAACCAGAAGTGATCTTTTCCTCCTTGATTCTTTCTTTTCTTTTGTACCACTCCTATGTACTTGACACATTTTAACATGCTTAACAGGTATTTGTGAGCCATATAAGACTGCAAGCTCCATAGGGACAACACTGATTTATCATCTTTCCATCTTCTTACAAAAAAGACCTGTCATTGTTTCATTGTGCTATGCAAATGTCTTTACAATATAATGAAAATGGCAGTTTTTACCATGTTGCAAATACTTTAAGAATGATCCTGGAGATATGCTATGTCACTCTTAAGAATACAGATAAATATTATTTGCCTATATGAAAGGAGAAATCTTTACCAGATGAGCCCCCTGAGGTCTGTTTCACTATCATGATTGTTGATATCTGTATCTCAGTTCTCCACTTGGAGAATCTGACTAGGAAAGAACTAATAAGGAGAGCTAGATTCTATTCCTGGCTTTGCCACTCAATAGGTTTATGACCCTGGTTAAGTCACTTCTCTCTGCTCCATTTCATCTTTTATAAAATAAGCAGCTTGAATCAGATGACTTCTATGATTTCTTCTAAGTATAACCTTCTATAGCACCCCTATGATTAGCTTTGGCTGCAGACACATTCTATCTGTGTATTTGCATCAGATTGTCAATATTCCTCCTTTAATATTTGATTAGAGCTGCAGCTACTGTCTCCTAATTATTAATAACTAGAATATGTTCCCAAGGAACCTGGCATCAAAAATGCCATTATTTTAAAAAAAGTAACTGCACAGTACACACATGGACATAATTGAAGATTTCCTATTGTTAAAATTATTTGTATCTTGTGACATTAGACGATCATATTATCTAATGGTTACTGAACCAGCAGTGATTATTTTAGAAAAGATAAACTACAACTTGTTTCCTAGAAAGGTATTGGGGAGACTAGTAAGATAGGAAGCAATATAATCATTTGGAAAATGACAGTACCATAGACTTGACCCATAAATCAAACACGTTTATGAACCTGTAATTACTTGGATAGATGATAACTTGTCTTGAACTGGGAATGGAGAGAACAGTGTGTTTGAAGGTCAAGATGCTTGGAAAACTGGATTTTTTTGGCAGATGGGTTAATCATCAAGTTAATGTACGTCAGCCCAATGTTCCAATGTGCATTGTCCATATTCCTTAAATTAAAAAGGAAAAAAGAAACTTTTTGTGTTTCATCAATGATATTTTCTGCCAGATCCAAGATGCTCACTATTACTAATTTGTATTATCTGTATAACAAATTACCTACACAACCCTGTGAGACGATTGTTGCATAGCACCTTCCTTGAAATTAGAATCTTTTCAGTTTTTATTGGATGCTACAACCTGGAAACAGGATGGGAGAACATATCTAGGTTGCTGATGAACAATATATTGAAATTGATGAAACATATTGAAATTCAATATAATTTAAATGTCAGGACATAGCTGTGGTTATATAGAAGTTGGTGCTATGGGGATTCTTACTGTCCTTTAGTGCCAGGGAAAAAGAGAAAGATGTGGAAGACTTTTTAAAAAGCATATTTTTGACAAATAATAAAACTTAAATACTTAATAAGAAAAGAAAAAAAACATTATAAACTTAAATATAAAAGAAAAAAGAAAAAAATGTCATATGCAGAGCAGAACATAGGAGAAGATTCAGAATATATAGGAATAACTTATCATTTCAAGAAAGACTATATCTTAAATATTGCACATTATGTTGAAACCTATCCATTTTTTTCTTTGCTTGCTTATAGGTTTTCTTTTGTCCTCTGCTGTACACTTTGTACCTTGCTCTTTTTTCCCCTTCCCCCCTTCTGTGCATCACCCCAAGACTACAACTGAGCATAGATATATTTACATATATAAGTATTGATATATATATACTCATATACATATATACCTATACATAAATACACACACATATATGTATATATGTATTATATATAGGTATATATGTGTGTATGTGTGTGTGTATATACATACCTATACATATATATGTGTGTGTATATACATACCTATACATATGTGGGTGTATATATATACTTTCCCTAGGAGATTTTACTTCTAATCTTGTTTATATGTCTGTTCATATCTTTTTTTTTTCCTATCTCTCCTAACTCCTCCACTTTACTTCCTCTACTTTGCCCTCCTATTACTTAACCTACTCCTACTCCAGCAATCTCTCCCTTATCCTCCCATTCTCCTAAATCTAAACACTCTTTTGTACACCCTTTTGGTCTGTTGTGTTCCCCCTTCCCTCTAAAACTAACTCTCTTATCTTCCCATTAACCTGAATCTAAAGACACTTCTATATCCTTCTTTTAACCTATTCCCTCCCATGCCCCTTTAAAGATCCCTCCTTTATCCTCTCCCCCCTCCCTATCCCCTTAGAGTTTCATTTCTTTCTAAATTTAGAGGACTTATACTCTTCTAAATGTGTATGTATTTTCCCCTCTTACAACCGTTCCTGATGAAAGTAGGTTCCCAGAACTAACAGTCCCCCTCCCTCATCTAATTCTTCTGTGTTGGTTCTTCCTCTTGCACCTAATTTGTAAAAGATAATTACTCTTTTAGCTGTTGTTGATTCATTTTACTTTTTGAAGTCATATCATACTCAAGTCTACCTTATTTAATCCCTTGTGATTGGTTATTGGTATGTACCTTATATTTCTCTTGGCTCTTGTGTATTGAATCTCCTATTGAGTTTAGAGTTTGTTTGCTTGTGTTTTTTGCATCTTTTCTTTTATTATTTAATATTTTTAGTTTTCAACGTTAACTTCCACAAGAATTTGAGTTAGAAATTTTCTCCTCATTTCTACATTCCCCCCAGACCCAACATGGCATATTTTCTGATTGCTCTTTCCCTAGTCTGCTCTCCATTCTGTCACCCCACTCCACCCAACTTATCCCCTTTCCCCTTAGTTTCTTCTAGGCCAAGATAGATTTTTATACCCCATTGCCTGTATATCTTATTCCCCAGTTGCATGCAAAAATAACTTTTTTTTTGATTTTTTGTTTTTAGAACTTTGAGTTCCAAATTCTCTCCCTTCTTCCCTCCATACCCACCCTCCTTGAGAAGGCAAGCAATTCAACATAGGCCACACATGTATCATTATGTAAAACACTTCCATAATAGTCATATTGTAAAAGACTCACTCTATATCCCTCCATCCAATCCTGTCCCCCTTTATTAAATTTTCTCCCTTGACCCTGTCCCCTTTCAAAAATGTTTGCTTTTGATTACTCCCTCCCCTGATCTGCCCTCCCTTTTTGCTTTTTCTTTTTTGCTCATGATATTTTGTCAATGATCTGGGGGTTTCACAATTTAAGTACAATATTTCTGTGAGTTTTCCTTGTAGGATCTTTTTCAGATGGGGATTGTTGGAATTTTACCTGTTTTCCTTTTTCCTCTTGTTCTAATGCTTCAGGACAATTTTCTTGAATTATTTCTTGGATTATTGTATCAAGATTTTTTCTGATCAGAACTTTCAGGTAGTCCAATTCTTCTTATTTTTCTCTTCTTGATCTGATCTTTAGGTCTGTTGGTTTTTTACGATGTTTCACATTCTCTTCTCTTTTTTCATTGTTTAAGTACTTTTTACAAAATTCTTTATCTCTTATAATTTTGCTGGCTTTCACTTGCCCAGTTCTGATTTTCAATAAGTCATTGTCTCCCTTAAGATTCTGGATCTCCTTTTGTAATTGGTTGACTTTCTCATCATAATCAATCTTCTTGTTTTTCTTGTATTTTTCTTATTTTTCTTTTTAATTTTTCCTCAGTCTCTCTCATTTGATTTTTAAAGTCTTTTTTTAAAGTTTTTCAACGAATTCTTTTTGGGCAGGTGCCCATTTGACATTACTCATTGGAGTGGAAGAGGGTTTCTTTCCTTCAGTATCCTCCTCTGAAGATGAACCTGATCTTCTCTATTCCTGTAGTATGTCTCTACTGTTGGATTCTTTCTCCTTTGCCTGTACTTTTTATGGTAACAATTTAGTTTTCATAATCACCTCTAGTCTTTGGGGGACAGGAGATGGTGCTTCTGATCCTCCTTCAGTTTTGCCCTATGACCTTGAACTCAAACCAAGACCTCCAGACTCCTGTAAGTGCCCACACTCAGCCTACCCCACTGTTTCTGCACTCACCAGAGAGTGTACTGGTTCCTTTTTGCTCCTGCAGCAACCTGTAGCACAGCTGGGTGTAGTGCTCCTTGTCAGAAGTTCCTTCAATCTTCTCTTGCTCAGATGCCCAGCTCCTGTCACTGTCCTGGGGTAAAATCTCTGAGGCTAGGGCTTGAGGCTTGCTAATTATTGTTTAAGCATCTTGTCGCTATTTGTTAAAGTGGACCTTAGCCTGGAGGTGTTTATTCTTCACAGGGAGGAAATCTCATTCTGGGATTTTTCTTCAGGTCTTCTCCAATTGTCCCAAGAGAACCCCTGTTCTGCCCCATTCTTATTCATTTTCATGGCTCTATGTTCAACCAGAGGTGCTATTTTATATCTTTTGTAAAGGAAAATCTTGACAGCTTGAAATTTTCTGACCTACCCAGCCATCTTCTCAGAATCCTCTCCCCTGTAGTTGTCTTTTAACTGTGAAAGGGAAGAGGAAAAGGATAAGAAATCTAAATTTCCAAAATTCATTTTTCATTATTTTGTGGTGGTTGGTTCTTTCCATCTTCATTATTGTAGTAATTGTAAATACTGTTTTACTCTGTTTATTTCACTTCCCTTCATTATCTTTCCTCAACTCTCTATATTCATGACTTTTGTCAATTCTTACAACACAGTAATATTTCCTTACATTTATATACCAAAATTGGTTTCGCCATTTCTAAATCAATGGACATACTTTGTTTTTAGTTCCTTCCTACCCCTAGAAGTACAATCATACATATTTTACTGTATGGGGAGTCTTTTTCTGTCAATGATCTCATTGGGGTATATGCCTATCTAACCTTTTTGCCACCTCATTTGCATAATTCCAAACTGCTTTCTGTAACAGTGTACAAATCCACAGCTCCATCAACAGTGCAACAGTAACTCTATAAGATAAGTATTATCCTATAATTTTTTCTTGTCATTCTTTTACAGATGATAAATTTGGGGTTCATAGAATTTCACTGTGTAACTGAGTCACATAGCTAGTAAGTGTCAGAGTTGGGATTTGAACCCAGTTCTTCCTGGCTCCAGACCCTGCATCCTAGACTCTCTTAGTTTTTAAACCAGTCATAAATATTCATGATTTTACTTGAATGTTTTTGAATAATATGAAACTGTCAGAGCAATAATGGAGGAATATAAGCCTAGTACTGTAAACTGGAAAGAGCTAAGTGGACACCAATTTACCTAGGGTGCTTGAGGGGGGTAATCTTTCTTGGAAACAGGGATGATGGATGCCTCCAGGCTATTTCCTGTCCCAAAGTTCTAAGTAGTTATTCCACTTTCTAACATTTTCTTGGTATATTTCATTGCTAGTTACTTCAGCATATAAAAATATTTATCTTGTTATGCAGTAATTCTTCTTGAGTTGAACTATGCCAAAAATGTGGAAGGAGTGTTCTATCAAATTTCACAGTTGACTGGTTGTGATTCCTCCAAAAAAAAGTTTAGTTAAAAAAGATTAAGACAGATAATGCAAAAAAAAAAAAGAATAAAAAATCAAGTTCAGGAAAAATAAAAGATCAAAGGAGGGGTATTGACAGAAGCACCTGAGACCAGTCCTTTTCTCTCTTTATAAACTTAAAAAAATACATTTGAGTTTCTTTTCCCTTTTCTTATTATTTCTCCTCTTAATTTTTCTATTCATTTCTATCAAATCTTAAACTAGTTGGTCAACAAGTGTATATTAAGGACTTGTCACTGTAATAATAAACTCTGGGGATACAAAGAAAGGCAAAAACAGTCAGTGCCCTTGAGGAGCTCACATTCCAATGGTCAAAAATTAGTCATTCATGTAGATCGATTTTTGAAAAAATAGACTTTCATGAAATAATGAAGAGTGAAATGAGTAGAACTGAGAGAACATTACATAGAATTACAGCAATATTGTTAGAAGAATAACTGTGAATGATTAGGCTATTTTAACTATTACATGTATTCAAATCAACTATCCAGGACCCATGACCTATACTATCCACCTCTAGAGGAAAAGCTGATAAATTGAAGTATTCATAAGTATGGTTTTACATAATTTGAGTTTCTGTTTTTTATACACACGCATGCACACATATCTGTGTCAAATAGCGGCCTTCTCCATTGCAGCATGGGGACAGATGGGGATGGTTCAGAACTTAAAATGTAACAAAAAAATTAAATTAAATTAAAAAATTTAAAATAACCTGGATATTCATTGATAGTCACATCATTTCTAGTGTATTCAAATTGTGCAAACATAAGACAGTTACATTTATCATTAACCTCATCTCCCACACCCCAGTCTGTTTTTCATTGAAGTCATGAAACAGAGTAAAAACTTTTGGGTAAAAAATATGCATGGACTGGAAAGTCCTCAGCATAAAAGCAATTACCACAATGATGAGGCCCAGGAATGGGAACATTCACCTTGAAAGTTCCAGGGTTAAGATTGGTAGCATCTAACTACAAGCCCCTCACTATTACTGTCAAGATGGAATGATCCCTCACTACCATAGCAGAAGGGAAGCTAATGCTTATGATGATTTCACGCATTGGCGGAATGATGACAACAACAAATATAATGGCACAGATACTTATCATGCTTATCTAGCACTTGGTATTTCACAGTGTGTTTTCCTTATAAAAAATCTATGAGATATGTATTTCAAGTGCTATTCAAGCATCAGTCCAAGGAATTATTTTCAACCTTCATGTATCAATTGAGAGCATTGCTTTAAAAAAAGATTTTTAAAAATGCATTTATGTCACAGAGAAGCCCAGTGTTAAACTCCACTAAGGTTTGTGTCAGATAATCCTTACCTTCCTTAAAAATTTACCAGTTTGAAAAATAAATGCCTACAGATTGGATAAATTGTTTTTAATGGATTTATCATATAAAAGTCTCAACAATAACTTTCTGCCAAACATATCTTGGGGCAGCTAGGTGGCACAGTAGATAGAGCAGTGGCTCTGGAGTCAGGAAAACCTGAGCTCAAATTCTGCCTCAGACACTTACTAGCTGTGTGACTCTGGGCGAGTTACTTAACCCTGTTTGCCTCAGTTTCCTCATCTCTAAAATGAACTGGAGAAGGAGATAGCATACCACTCTAGTATCCTTACCAAGAATACCCCAAAATGGGGTCATGAAGAGTCAAGCGCAACTGAACCACAACAAGAGACATGTTTTGCTTTCCAAGTGCTTGGTAGAAATGAATGAAGGCCAGATTTTCTAGGATGCCAGGTGTTTCACCAACAGTAAAATTTTCATGATTTTACTTCCTTACTATCAATGTGAGAAAACAAATATTACTAATTAATTACTAAACATCCTTTTCAATATATTATAAAGATCATAAAGAAAACAACTGAAATATAATCATTTAGGTGTAACAGCAATGTACTTCAAAAGTAGCGTTAAAACACTAACATTTCAAACTGCTGCTCACAATCAGGTGGATGTTAGATATAATTCAATGTATGACATTTCAATCAAGTAAACATTTTTCTAGGTCTCTCTTGTATAGGACAAATTTATAGATGAATTCATAATAGAAAGTTAGAAAGTATCACACGACAAATGTTAAACAAAGTCCAAGTCCAAGTTAACTTTCAATTATGTTGTGAGGAGGTCTTCATATAAAACAGGTACTCAGCATTATGAATATGTACCTCTATGTATGGACACAATAAACAAATATGTTTGTGTTCTCAGATTAGGGATGATAACGATTACATGAATTTTATCTTTGTGGTGCAAGATACAGAGTCTAAGGTAAGTTGGTACATAAATATAAAAATCTGTTAAGACTTTAAGTTCTTTAAATGATAAAAGAAGTTCTTAACATCCTGCATGCTGACAACTTGGGATACAAAGCTATTAATTTACATAACAGCAAAATAACTGGCATAGGGATGTTGGCAAAGCAAACATTGCTGACTTACACAAATCTGTACCTATGTATGGGGAAACTTGGTGGCATAGTGGATAGAGAGCCAGACCTGGAGTCAGGAAGACCTGAGTTCAAATCCAGCTTCAAACTCTTACTAGCTTTATAACCCCAGGCAAGTCACTTAATCCCATTTACACCAGTTTCCTCATCTGTAAAATGAGCTAGAGACTCTGGCCCTTTTAGGCTAAGGCCTTTTTCAGGTTCTCACTTTGAGTGTGGTAAGGCCCATTCAGTGAATAGGCCTCTTTAAGAAGTGAGTCAATGGCTGACCCCTGTAATTAGAAAAAAGCAAACAAAATCAAACCGGGAGGGAAAGATCCTCAGGGCTGCTCCTCAAAAGAGAAACAGTTACCATTGATATTCACTCTGAGCCAGGAGAGACCAAAATATAGCCGTTAAGTGGAGCTAGGGTAGGGACATATTGTGGTACAATCTATGAGCTTCAGAGTGAAATGGGGAAAGAAGGAAGGAAGGAAGGACAGAAGGAAAGAAGGAAGGAAGGAAGGAAGGAAGGACAGAAGGAAAAGAAGGCAGAAAGAAAAGGAAGGCAGGAATCTAGCCAGTAAACCCCAAGTTAACTGGAGAGCTTCTGGCCATTAAAATTTACCTCCCTTTAGAGAGGAGAAGGAAAGGGAGAGGTTGAGCTGAGTTATCCAACTGGCTGGGTCACCATTCAGGCAGCCCAGACTACTCACAGGTTTTGGTCCTTCATTTTCGAAGATGACCATGACATCAGGAAAATGATGACATGACTTACAGTTGACTTTGAATTGAGTTAGAGAGGTCACCAGCCTCACTTTCGTCTCCAGAGCCATCTGAATCCAGTGGCCTGAAATACATCAGTGTGACTAGAGATGGCCCAGGATGCAATAGGAGACCCTGGCCCTTTTAGGCTAACTCCTTTTCAGGTTCTTACTTTGAGTGAGGTAAGGCCCATTCAGTGAATAGGCCTCTTTAAGAAGTTACATCCTTCTTGGAAGGATGTGTTCTATCAAATTTCACAGTTGACTGGTTGTGATTCCTCCAAAAGAAAAGTGATGTCATGATGTCATGGTCCTCTTCGAGAACAAAGGACAAAAACAAAATGAGCTGGATAAGGAAATGGCAAACCAATACAGTATCTTTGCTAAGAAAACCCTAAATGGGGTCACAAAAAGTCGAATATGACTGAAACCACTAAGCAACAACAACAAAAAAAATCTGTATTTCTATCTATGCATGTTTCTTGTTATAGACAGGGATATAAAATAAATCTATTTGGTACAGATAATAGATAGTCTTAAAGGTCTTAATGCTGTCTGAAACTTTAATAATACACAAGTATAAATGCTACAAACATTTAAAAATGAAAAGTTAATAATTTAAAATTTTAAAATATTGATATGCTTCTTAACATTCAAAATAATCACCATCTTGCAATCACATATTTTTGAACTTTGTAAAAATTTTCATCATCTGTTGCTCAGAGACTGAAAGTGTTGTGTTTGGAATTCTAGCCTTATAATCATCCAGAGAGTAAGGATTGATGTAAACATGTGAGTTCTAATGTGCCTGCATAAAAAAATTCTAATGAAAAAAAAATTCTAATGTAGATAAATCCCATGATTGAGGTGATCATGCAAGAGTTCCTCCTCTACCAGGCCAGAAGGGTCAGAAAGCAGAGTGTCATTCTGAAACTGTTGCAAATAAATGCACAATGATAGGGTGCTCCATCTTTTTAAAATAAAAATTTAAGAATTATTCAAAATTTATAACACTAATTATAAAAACAATTTACATAACTAAACTTTCAAATGTTTAATTTGTAAGTTAGCAGTATTTATACTTCTGGTGTTATTGAAGTTTAAATCAGCAATATGACTTTTGGGACACCTTGTATACATGTGTACACACAATTATTTTACATTAAATCATAGATTTAGAAGTTCAATGAAACTTAGAAATCATCATCATGCCACCTATTTTGGGGATGATTACTCTGAAAGCTAGAATGTTTAAGTGATGTGCCCAAGTTTATACAAGTCCCCATAACTCAGCAAAGTCATGATTTAAACCTTGTACACTTGACTCTAATATCTTGTACTTTTTTCAATACACTATAAATTTTGTAGACAAAGTAAATTAATAAGATAAAAATGCATGTGGATTTGCTATTTAAGAGAAGAAAAGACAGGATATTTGATGTATTTTAACTCATATTGCAGATATGGATTATTTGCTATCATTTGTGGAATTAGGATACAGTAGGTACTTAATATAGGGGCAAATTGTCAGTTAATGCTAGAGTAGCGCAACTACAAAAAGACATTTATCTTGGTAGGTATAACTAACCCCCTTCTTACTAACAGACTTTTTTTAATGAAATGAGTTTATAGTCTTGTACCTTGATTTCATCTATGCCAGTATCCTCCATTGTAGGAACTCCATCAAAGCAAGTAAAAAAAAAAACAAACTCAATTCCTAACTTTCAGTGATAAAGGAATGCTTAGGGGATTGAGAGGATTAGTGAGATGTTTATGGTCAGCAAGTAAGAATCTAAGGCACAACTTGATGCCAATTCTTCCTGACTCTAAGTTGGCTGTATTGCCACTATGCTGTCATTCATTGTTATATTCAGTACCATCTTTTACTTGATATTTACTATCATACAAAATCATATGAGATCTCTTAAATGTTTTAAATTCTTTAAAAATAAATACATTCTATTAATTAATGATATATATTTCATTACTTTATTTCTTATACGTCGTTTCCTTCAGATATTTTATTCTTTATACTTAGAATTCTTCCAAACTTTCATAAGGTATTACAGTTTCGGTCTCATAGCAGATGCGTTTGTCTAATTATTTCTTATCTTTTATTTTGATTCATAATCTTGTTCACATTTGCTGTGGAGATTTTAGAAATCATCTAGATTGTTTGGTACAGGAAGGAAATCAACCCTGGTCTGCCTAATTACCTTTACTTTTAATTTTTTGGATGCTGGCTCATCCTGACATCCATGAGGATTTTTTTAACCCTTTCTATGTACAGCCCACTTATTCTCTTCATTGAAACTCATTCATTTAATAACATTTTTAATTAAAATCTGGATATGATTATCTGTGTTCAAGAAACAAAACATGTTTGACTCAGCAAGACCTTTTGGTTAAATCTACTGGGAAAGACTTAGTTCATTAATGCCTAAAAAAAGTTTGAAAGAGGTAGATGTTTGATTTACAATAGCAGGCACTCTTTAAATCCCCAAGGTATTGATTAAATGAGTACTATGTTTAAGATTCTCTTCTAGTTGCTGGGGATGAACAGCTGGGGATAACCTGAAAAGCAAGTCACATCCTGTCCTCAAAGACATTGCAATTTAACAGGAAGGATGTTATACTTGAATCTTGAATTTTGTACTTGAATCTCATCAATTTAATCCTTAATTGGAGGGCACCCACTCCATTACTGGAAATCACAACCTATCAACACTTTCTCACTCTGTGCAATTCTTGTTCACATCCTATAAACAAATACTACACAGAAGTCCAACCAATTTGCTAGTGATAACATGGATACCCAATAAGGCAACAGAGCTGTGCATCATTTATCCCTTAGTCTCCCTACATGAGAGAGCCTCTTTTTCCAATCAAATAATAAAGAATAATTTATTAATTTCTACTATGTGCACATTATTGTACAAGGCAAGGCGGTTACAAAAAAAATTGTGAAAATCCCTGCCTTCAGCACCATATAATCAATCAAGAGGAGACAACATGTTGTTGTTTTCATTGTTGTTGTTATTGCTGCTGCTCAGTCTTTCGTCGTGGCAAAAGCTTCATGGCCCCCCAGACCATAGTGTCCATGGGGTTTTCTTGGGCTACTGGAGTGGTCTGCTATTTCCTTCTCTGGCAGATTAAGGCGAAAAAGAGGTTAAGTGACTTGCCCAGGGTCACACAGCTTGTCAGTGTCTGAGGTCATATTTGAACTCAGATTTCCCTGACTCCAGGCCCAGCACCTTTATCCACTGAGCCATCCAGCTGCCCACCCACGTGTGTGTGTGTGTGTGTATACATATATATACACATATGTATATATGTATATGCACATACATATATGTGTGTATCTACACACATGTATGTATTATATGTATGTGTGTGTATGTGTGTATACACACAAAAATAATTTTAGGGACAAAGCACTAGCCCCTAGAATATCATAAAGGCTTCAAGTAGCTTGAATTGATCTGGAATGAAGCTAGGCATTCAAAGAAGCAAAGGGGAAAAGATAGGACATTGCAGGCTGAAAGAAAGCCAATATAATGTTATGGAAATGGTAGATGAAGTATAATGTGTGGAGACCTGTAAGAAGTCCAGTATGTTTGGGCAAGTGTTCTGTAAGTGGGAGTGATGATTTGTATTAAGGCTGAAAAGATAGAATGAGGCCAATGTTCAAAAAGTTTCTTTTATTTTTAATTTGGACATAACAAACACCAAAAAGTGGACATCTCTGTATACAGAAAAGGTCTATCTATGAAACTGAATCTCAATTCACAGACTAAATCTGTATTTTTAAATTTATCATCCGTTCAAAAATGTTTTGAAACTCTCCTCATTTTCTATACCTCCTTCCAAACTTCTATTTCTGTGAATTTTTATTTTTTCAATGACACTCATTCCTTTTACTTTTGTCTCTTTTTTGTGGCATCACTATTAATAATCTTTTCTTTTTACTTTATTCCAACTCTACCAAAGTGAAAACAAATCCCTTGTAGAAAATCATAATTTTCAAAAGTACTTACATTGTCCATGTCAACGAATGTATGTCATTCTGCTGTTAACTCTCTTTCAGGAGATAGGTAGCATCCTCCAGAGAAGTGGTGTTAAGTAGATCCATGTAAGCTGCATATTGACTTAGAAAGCCACAAGTCAACATTATCTATGTTTTATTGTGTTCACATTTATTTAAGCTCTTCCAAATTCCATTTTAATCTGTTTATGACCACACTGGGTAGTATTGTCATGATGCCTATGGGCCAGGAGCTTGACACCTGTGCTCTACAGTCATGATTAGCCTTTGACTATATCAGAACTCTCAAGCCTTTTCTCATTGTTTCGTTTTGTCAAAATTCTTCTCCCAGCTTTACAGCTTCTCCATTGGTCCATAGACATCTTACTGAGTTTCTCTTAATTCATTCCTCTTTTCATTTCTTAAAGATCAATAATATTTCATTATATCCATATTCTGTACTTTGTTCAGCTGTTCCTCAACTAATGGGCACATCTTCAGTTTCTATTATTTTGCTATAACAAAAAGTACATCAATGATTACATATTTAAATGTATATGTGTATATATAAACATATACCCACTATCTATACACATACCTACATATGTATATACATATGGACACATGTGTGTATGTGTATATATTCCTTTTCCTCTTTTTTTGACCTCTTTGGGTTGTATCCCTAATCATGGTGTCAAAAGTTTTGGGACAAAAGTGATGCAGTTTAGTGACTTTTTGTATATATTAGCAATTGCATTCCAGAATGCCTATAGCAATTCATAGTTTCATCAGCAGTGCCTGCATACTAACAAAGGATCAAGGCTATGAATCTTTTACCATGTATCCCTTAATCTCACTACATGACACCACCTCCTTTTCCAACCAGTCAACAAAGAAGCATTTATTAATTTATCTTATGTACAGGTAAATGTATGATGCAATAAGCCACTCCATAGCCCCCTCTGAAAATTGTAATTTTCATTTTTGACATCTTTAGACTGCTTCGAGGTTTTAGTGCCCTCTGGATCATCTGTGTTCAGAGTGCTATAATTATCAGGGCCTTCTGTAGTTTATACACCATAACTTTCTCAGGTTATGGTGCATAAAACTGTTGTTGATTACATCAAGAACAACCTGGCTTCTGGCCTCATGTCTTTCCTGGTATTTATCTTTGAATTTTTTTGATCATTATTTAATCTAGTGGTAGAGTAGATGCGTAGTTGGTCTTTCATATTTACTGGAAGTCTTTGATCATGTGCTATGTATGACCCGCACCACCCCCCCCCCCCCGCCATGCACACACAAAGGTGACATTTGATCCTAGCAGTAATAAGGAGACACTGGTATATATGGGATAATGGTATGATTTGGTCACTCGCTCACATACTTCAAGAAAATCCCTTTTGCAACTATGTAGAGGATGGATTGGAGATAAGAGACTTGAAGCAAAGAGACCAATTAAGAGCCAACTCCTAATTCAATTGTCCAGGAGAGAAATGATGAGGACCTGCAGAAGGGTGGCAGCTATGTGTATGAGAGAGGAAGGCAGAGGAATGAATGAAAAACCGTTTATTAAAGACATTATTGGTCAATGCTATGGAATCAAAACACAAAAGCAAACTTCTAAAAGGGGACACAGAACACATAAAAGAGTGGTAGCCAGTGTGGAGCACTTTGGACCAGAAGGTCACAGAGATGTTGAATGGGGCTCTTGGGAAGTAGAATGAAACACTCATTACAAGAAAAATGGTAGAGGTGATAAAATCATGCTTCCAGAACTGGAAGTATATGTGACAGGAATGGATATGGAGAAGAGTTGGTTGTTGAGAAAATCACTCAAAGTAGGGAGTAAAATGAGGTGAGGATAAGGTGAAATACTAACCCAGGGAAGGCAAAATCAACACCTCTGTTTTATGGGAGAGTTGGCCAAACAGAAATGGCTGAAAAGAGGCTACAGTAAGTAACAGTAGTTTTCATTTTGCATATCTCATCACTGTTAAGTTTCAGCAACCCTGTGATGTACACTATAGCTATTGCTGTCCTTATTTTATATCTAAAGAAGAAATTGTGTCTCACAGTGGTTAAGTGATCTGCCCACAGTAACTGAGGGTAAATGTCAGAGGTAAAAGTCTGGTCTAAGTTTCCTGGACAATAAGTCTATCACATTTTCTCCTACATCATGCTGCTTCCTGTCAGTACATTGGGAGGGCGATACTAGGGGTGGGATGAATGTGATGCTCATTTAGCCTTTCAAATTTTTGTTCATGCTCCCCAAAAATGTGGAAATAGAAACAAAAAACATTTAGCACCTAACTAAATATCTGTGGTGAATGAGAGACAAGAGTCAAGAGCATCACTGACGTTGTAAATATCAGAGACCAGAAAGATACTGTTGCTTTCAAAAGAAACAGGCAAGTATGAAGGGACAGTGAGTTTGTGGGAAAAAGATACTGAGTGCTTCATTTGTTCATGTTAATTTTAAGCCATAAAACTCCAGCCAGGGCCACTTCCATGCCTCAAAGAGACCAGAAAGTGAGACAGTGAAGAGGATTAAGAAATATATGTATACATGCACATTTCAGTAGACCACATTAAGGGCAAAAGGGAGAACCAAGCCAAATAGTATCAGAAAAGTTGAAGAAGGTGAGTGGGTATTTTTTACTGGAGATACTGAGAGACTCATTAACCATTCAACATCTACGAAGAAAGTGGTCTTAACATGGAAACCATTCCTTAAGAGATAATTGGTCAAAGGAAATGAATAAACAGAGCTCAAAAGAAAAATTACAAACTCTTAACCAAACGAAATAACTTTCCAAATACTACAAATGTAAATGTAAATAATTTGAGGTTTTACCTTATACCCTACAAATTAGAAAAGATGAGAAAAGGTGGGAAGAGTCAATGTTGGAGAGATTTGGGGAAGATAGGCACACTAGCATGGTGTTGTTGGAGCTATGAAGCAGTGTAATCATTGTGCAAAACAGTGAGAAATTATGAAAATAGAGTGACTAAAAAGGCATGTATGCAAAAGAGGTCATTGACAAAAGTTAAAGATTACCTATAAAACAAAATATAATTTTACTTTTTATGGTATTAGACCTGCAAACAAATCCCACATCTATTGAAGGATTGCGAAACAAATTGTGGTACATGAATGTGATGGAATATTATTGTGCTGTGAGAAAAAAATGAATACTATGAATATAGAGAACCATGGAGATTATAGAGAACATATGAACTGGTGAAGAGTGAAGTAATCAGATCTGAGTAAACAAAATATACAATAACTACAACAATGTAAATGGAAAGAAGAACAGCCACAGAAAATTGAAAATGAATGTTGCAAAATTCTGAAAGACTGTCTTAGCCTCAATATATTATGACATCTCCCCTTGACTCCTTTCCAGAAATGGAGCTTCCTTGTGTGATAAACACACACATGCACACAGACACTCACATACATGTAATAAATGTATACATGTCTATGTATTCACATTTTTTAAACTTATGTATTTGTTTTGCTTATTTATTTTCCTCGCTTTTTTTTAAAAAAAAAAGATCTTTGTTACATGATATGGCTGTCAGCGAAAACAGAGGGAGAATAATATCAAGAAACTTAGATAATTTAACAACCAGATGAGATGAATCAACTATTAAGAAAACTATGGCATGTAAAGGATATTCAGAAAGCATACAGTATTGATTCAGTTGAATTTTGATTTTTTTCCTTCACTTCATAGAAGCAGAAAACACTAAAGTGCTATTTAGATATTAGTTTCTGTTAGTTTTATCTATTATTAATAAAATGTTTACTCTAATCTGGATAAACTAAATCCATGTTGTTTTCCTCTTCTAACTTGCAATATTGTAAGAAATTAGTATGGCATGACTTGTCTTGATGAAGTCGTGCTGGCTCTTTATAACCATTCCTTCCCTTTCTCAATATCTTCTATGTTGTTAATATTCCCTTATAGAATTTTCCAAGAAATCATAATAAAACCAATGATCTATAGTATGCAAACTGTTCTCTTCCCACTCTTGGAAACTGGGACCATATTTGCTTTTCCCTAATCTTGTGACACCTCTCTCCTTGTCCATGATCTTTCAAATATCATTGGCGGTGGCTTAGCAATCATTCTTGCCAGTTTCTTCAGGATCTGAATATGTAGCTCTCTAGGCTAGGTTATTTGAATTCATAAAAGCAATTAAGGGTTCTCTTGCTATCTCTTCACTCACTTTGCATATCAATTGCATATTGATTACTTTTGTTCTATCATGTCAATGTAAAGGCCATTTTCCTTTTCCCTGAAAACACAAATAGATAAGAACTAATGGGCTTTGATTTCTCTCATTGGTTATCATTGTCTCACCTAGCAGAGGTAAAGGCCTGACCCACTCCTTGATCCTTCTATTTTTTTCCTCCTAACATGACTAAAATAAATGTCTTTTTTTCTTCACCAAACACAGCTTATTGTGAGCTTTAGCATTCCCAATAATATTTTTTATAGATTGCACCACGTGTTTAATTTTCCATCTTCCGTACTCTTAAAAATCAGAGATGGTTTGTGAGTTCTCTGGGCATTCCCATTGGTTTCTTGGCAAATATCATTTGTTCCTCATGATTTGGATTATTTTCCTTTTTGTCTTAAGATTTCCATTCTTTATCATCTCCCGTATCTCTTGAACTGACATCCCTTGAAACTTTTTATTCAATGGGATGCCATGTATCATTTTTTGAAACTACTGAAATCTGCTTTCCCAAATCCAGGACATATGCCCAGTTTTATTCTCCTTCTAGGATGGAGTGGTACCTTCTCCTCTCCCACACCCATCAAAGCTTCTCTGATTTCCACTATAGCAAACATTTCTTCCATTAGTGACATTCAGATCCAAAATAGAATTTTCCTTTGTTGGTTCCTCCATCTTTTTGAAGAATGACATTAACATTAATGCAAAGCAAGAAATTATTAGCTCTTCTGCTTTTGGTAAAAAGACTGCTCTAACAGTTTTCTGGATAATGCGTCTTGCCCCCCACCCTCAACATATCATTCCCCAGTGCTAAGTGTGTGATCGCTTTCTCAAACTCATCTATTTCTTCTTTCTGTCCAGGTGGTCTATAGTATACTTCAAAGAGAAAATAATGATCTTTCCTTTGAATTCCATCCAAATACTCTGTCAAGTTTCCCTTTCTGTTTTCTCTCTTTCCTTACATTAGTATGTCTTTGTGATATGCAATGGCAAATACTTGCAAGTTGTTTTACTTATCCTTTTTTCTTTTCCATGTGGTGGGCCACTTCAGAATGATCATACAATCCTAGGTTTTCATCCTATCAAGTCTCAATAATTACAATTTTCTTTATGGCTTCCCGGCATTAGGACTTTTTTTTAACTCGTTACCCAAATGTTGTCTACATGTTAGTTTAATTATATGTAGATTTAAAAAGAAGAAAATGTGGCTACTAATCTGCAGTCTAAAGAGTCACTGTATTTTAAATATGAAGAACAAGGCTGGAGGGATATGGGGCTATGAGAAGAGAGAACCCTTCATTCTGAGTCTTACTTTTTTTTTGCATTTTCAATTTTTAAATTTTTGTTCAGAAAGAAAATGTTCACCTAATATCCCCCTCCTTCCTTCCAACCCATCCAATCATTATAGAAATTCTAACTATCACTGCTGTTGTTATTTTTATTGAGGCCAGAATTCCTTCCCCTCCATTTCACCTTCCCTTTCATTCAAAAATTCACTGCGTATGCTGTCTGGTCAGAAGTGGATGTTTTGGACATCTGTAAACCTATTTTTTTTTTATTTACAGGGTTCAATTCCCAATTTAAGAGAAACTAATATTATCTTTTCCTTTTAATCTCTTTTGTGTCTGTGAAAACAATTCAATAAACATTTATTAAGCACCTTCTCTGTTCCAGACTTGTGTAAACAGAGGGAAATAAGAAAAAAAATATAGTCTCTCCCCTCTAAGAATTTACAATCTAATTGAGGAAGACAACACATAGAAGGAAGGAAGCAGACATGGGGAACACTGGGAGATATCCTGTGTAGGGCCATCTTGCTTAGTTAAGTTGAAACCAAGCAAAGCATGGATGCAAAGTGGCGTGAGCAGAAAATCCAATTTCTGCTTTTTGTAAAGAACGTTTTTGAGAGGAGTTTGGTACTCTAACTCTCCAGTCAGAGAAAAGAGGCTGAGGGAGGTGGTGTTAGTCAAGTCTTGAGTTAGCAGGATGGTGATGAGATTAGAAGTGATGAGCTTATCCTGGGAGGCACATCTTGTTCTGTGGAGCTAAAGCCAGACAGAACAGCAGATGTAGTTCACAGCTGGGGGAGACAATCTGGGGTAACAAAACAATACATTAACAGAAACAAAAAAATGCCAAAGTGATCCATAAATGTTTTTACAATCAGGGATTTTAAACTTTTTAAATTCTCTTCACTTCTTTGTCCTTGATTCCTTTGCATATTTTTAACAATAGAATTATCTGGATAACTGGCATGGAGTGTGCCAAAATTCCCTTTGGGGGAGAAAGAATTGGACTTTATTTAAAATTTATATTAATTTCATGTGTGTGTGTGTGTGTGTGTGTGTGTGTGTGTGTGTGATTTCTTTATTTCAATTCTAGGTAACTTTATAATGCACACCCCCATAATCTGCCAGTTAGGCATATCCATAAGTATAAACTCCTTTTTGTGCTTCAGTGCTCACACTTCTCTCATTAATCATCTCAACACCTAAGGTTCCTGTCTCCTTCTTTTAAAATGCATGTGAAGACCAAAGTTTCAGAGGCTTGACAGACTTGGGTGCATTTTTTTTTTGCCTTTTTAATTTAAAAAAAAAAAGAATCAAAATGTCTCACAGCCATCAAAATGCTGCTCTGACGAAAAGTCTTTGTAAAGCTTTCTACTTTTTAAATACCATTTGGATCTTCATACTTCAAAGACAAATTTTTAGTTAACAAAACAAACTGTGTCCTTGTGGCCTGAGCCACTAATCCTAGTTCAAATAGATAATGTGCATTATCAGACATTTTGGTGTTTTATGTATAATTGGTAGGATTAATAATAGATTTAACAGGAAATTGGCTCATCTGTCTCTGAGTTTCCAGAATCACCTCTAGAAAATCCATTACTTTTAGAAGGTTTTTCTAAGCTATTCTTTTGGACTTATTATTTTTCCTATCCAAGTTTTCTCAAAATTTGTGTGTAGCAAGGGACCAAGTAAATGGTGAACACACAGTTAACAAATTATAATGGGGTTTGTTAGTTGGTACTTTGCAGCATTTACAAGGTTATTAAGTACCTCATTAGGCAAGCATGAATGCCTTCTGACCGATCATAATCCTTTGGAATTTTTTCTCACTAATTACCCAGGGAAAGTATTAACCTGGAGAGGACAAATGCTATAGTTTTGAGTTTTATCAAGCCATATGTAGTCAGTTCTGAGTCACTTGGAGACTTTTATGAGAGTGTTTTTATTTTTCTGTATTTTTGCAGCCTAGTCATCCTTTTCCAGCTTTCATTGCAATAGTAAGCATAAGCATATTCCTGTGTAGAGATACAAGTAGGTCATGCATAGTTGAAAAAATTAAAAGAAGCCAAATTAGAAGAATTAACTATTTAAAATGGTGACTCCAGATGTAGAAGAGAAAGAGAATTATATGTGGTAGTTTTCATATTTTGTAGGATTTGTGTTTATGTCAGTCTAACCAATCAATTCACCAAAGGAGATAGCAATCTGTCTACACCTTATTTTGTGATGGTTTTGTCTGAATTTCTTCAACTTTCCCATAGAGAAGATATTTAGCTGTCTGGGATTTTGAAAGGTTAATCCATATGCCACTCACATTGTTAATTTGCTGTCTCTTATTTCAATGATGCTGCTTCTCTCATATCAAATGTCCTTAATGATTTTTTGAGGTTATTGTTGCTTTTGAATATCTTCACTGATAAGTATATGAGGGCTGTTTCTCCCTGCCCTCCATCTCTCTAATAGCTTTTATTTGTCATTTTAATTACTTATCATATCATTATTATATGTTTTGTAGCTATATGACAGAGGTAGCTAGGTGGGTCAATGGATAGAGCACTGGGCCTAGAGTCAGGAAGACCTGTGTTCAAATCCCACCTCACACACTTACTACCTTTGTGTCCCTGAGCAAGTCGCTGAACCTCCGTTTACCTTAATCTATTGAAGAAGGAAGCGGCAAACCACTCCAGTATCTTAATCAAGAAAATTCTATGGACGGTATTGGCATCATATGGTCCTCAGGGTCTTGAAGAGTTGGACATGACTGAATAACTGAACGATAATGAGCTATATGCTAACATCGAGAGACTTTAAAGAGATGGGCTATTACAGTGGTGTGCAGTTTGAAATCATTGCAAATATTTTGCATCCTTCCAAACTCCCAGTCTGCCCTAATCTTCTGCTCAATTACAGAGATAGCTTATTATCTATCAACAGTGATTTTCCAGTCAGAGGAGAGGCTGAGTTACATAGTGAAACTTAGTCAGTCAGTCACTAAGTATTTATTAAGCACCAAGTGCCAGCACATTGTGCTAAAATATACACTGTGTGTATTTAGAATACAAAAAGAGAGAAAATATAGCCTATGCCCGCAAGGAACTCACAAGTTGCATAGGTTCCCAAAGTGGGTGATGCTGCCTCTTGGGGGGCACTGGAATGATCCAGGGGAGTGGTAATAGCTTTGTGTGCAGTTGGGGAGTGTTGAATCCAAATAAGGGCAGGGGTGGGGAACCTTCAGCCTTGAGGGCACATGTGCCTTCTAGGTCCTCAAGTGAAGCCCTCTGACTGAGTCCAAGTTTTATAGAACTAATCCTTTTATTAAGGGGATTTGAATCCAAACATCACAGAATAAATCCCCTTAATAAAAGGATTAGTTCTATAAAACTTGGACTCAGTCAAAAGGCTGCACCTAAGGACCTAGAAGGCCACAGGTGGCCTTGAGGCCACAGGGTCCCAACCCCTTACCTAACAACCCCAGGGGAGCACTGAGTAATATTTTTTAAAAGGGGCCAAATAAGTTTGGGAACCTCTGTGGATAGAGCACTAGATGGTGGTGCAGTGGGTACAGTGCTGGGCCTGGAGTCAAGAAGACTCATCATCCTGAGTTCAATTCTAGCCTTAGACACTTACTAGCTTGTGATTTTAGACAAGTCACTTAAGCCAGTTTGTCTCAGTTCCTCATTGGTAAAGTGATCTGGAGAAGAAAATGGCAAACCACTCCACTATCTCTGCCAAGAAGACCCCAAATGGATCAGGAAGACTTAGATGTGACTGAAAAATGACTGAACAAACAATAAATGGAAGGTTGTAAGCCATATCCCATAAGATGTCTTCAAGCTTTAATCTAGGATACTGATTTACACTTATATAACCTGAAGTCATTTACAGAAGGCCAGCCTTGGAGTCAAGATAACCTGAAATTAAATGATACTTATGAAATATATTGTGATCATAAACAGGTCATGTAGCCTCTCAATGCCTAAGGCAAATCTAAGGTTCAGATCAGTATTGTTAGAGGGGGTTTCCATACTTGGGTCCCTACACTTATGAAATCAGAGGACCAAGAAAAAAAGCAGTGTTATTTGAAATCTTATCCAATGCTAAGGAATGGATAACTTTGGATTGAGTTTCCACAATACCTTTCTCCTCACTTTGTCATTCATTTTGGGGAGAACTGATTCCCTCTGATTCTATATTTAAGACACCAATGTTTTTCCCCTGTGTAAAATACCTACTCTTAATTTAATTGCATGATAGATAGATTACTTTCCTATTCTTTTAATTTGAATTTATTGTAGGTAGTTGCCTCTTTGGAGGCTTATTCCAAGATTACATATTTTATGAGCAAACAAAGAATTCAGTCAAGGAAATTAGAGCTACTTTCTTATAAGATCATGAATTTCATCATCAGATGAAAGAAACAACTCCAAAAATATACTTTTGCTCTCTTTATAGCTGTCAATAATCTCTACCTCTAAGACTGGTCCTAATTACAAGAAATAATATCTGAGGTACGTAGGCAACTTTGACCTGAATATATGGAGGTTTTAGATTTTTTTTTTACTACTTTGAAAAGTATTACTTTAGAACACTGAGGAATCTCTAAAAGAAAGAAAAAGGAAAAATCATGCGGTAATGATAACTTTGCCCCTCTGATAGTCTAAATCAAAAGCAAGGTTGAAACATAAACTTCAAGATAGTGCATGCATTTTTGGATGCTATTACTGGAACAAGCAGGTGGATTTAGTGCCTGAGGCAAACGTGAGTAAAGGATTTGAGAATCATAATCTACTTCTTTTCCTAAAGAAAGGCAGCTTGGAAAGCAAGACAGAGTTTTCTGAAACCTGACTATGTAAGGGAAATGGAATAGTAGTAGGTAAATGAGAAAATTCATCATTTCACAGATGAAATTGAACCAACAAAATAGCCTAAAGGAAACCATCAAATTTTTCTAGTAGGAGTTACATTTTGATTAATTTAAATTGCCCACAAATGGGCTTTTAAAAGCATTTGCTGAAAGTTTATATTATTCTGAAAAGATCTGAATTTATACAAGAATAAATATAGAGCTATAAGGGACCTTAGACATTATTTTATCTAATTTCACTTTCCAGATAAGGGAACAGATACCTAGAGAGTCTATATGACTTGACCAATATGACATAGGAAGTGTCAACATTCATGCCTAGGTTCTCTGTCTCCAAAACCAGCCCTTTTTCTACTATACTATACTGATTCATCATAATCCAGTTTTTTTACTCTATTTTTCCTCTCATACATTGCTTTTTTCAGTTTTATCAGATGATACTGCTCATAATCTTCTGTTTTTCTCTATGTAATATTTTGCAACAGAGCTTATGTTCTAGACCACTGTTGCACTTACTGACTGATCTCTCTGCACACCAAAAAAAAAAAAAAATTAAGAATAAACTTTCTTTGGCTGTTTCTGGATTCTTTTGCACTCCTCACCATGACAACAATTTTATGTAATTAAAAAAATATTTAAGACATGTGATGATCTTTAACACCTTTATTTTTACCAAATTCTCATTTTCAAGAGACAATAGCTTATTCAAATAGGTCAGGGTATAGCTGTTGTCATTTCCTGTATATCTGCATGCTTATACTTTCTCCTCATTTAATGCTAATTTTAAAGTTTACCCTAACTAGTCAACTATCTGGATACACTATTTAAAAAAAAATATTCCCAATGCATTAACTCTTGCTTTCTATTCCTTTGCAACTCTGGCCTTGAAGAAAGAATTGGTGATAATCAGGTACAAGTTGTGAGAAATTTATAGTCTCTTTTATGGAATTCTGTGATGAAAACCACTTTAAGAAATCTCTTTGATTTCAGTACAAATTTGAACCCTTGTAATTCAATGGGAATCAAAGATCAAGACAAAGAAGGCAGTAGTTTTTGTTTGTTTTTGTCTCATTAAATGAGATTGGTACCTTCTTCTTGTCTAGGAAAGTTGCTATTAGCACATTCTACCTTCAGTAGTAAAGAGTAAAGAAAAAGTCTTCTCTAGAATAATTGTATTTTTTTCTTCAGTTAAGTTTGCTTTACTTAGTAACAGGCAATTTGATTCAATTCAATGAGTATTTATTAAATGCCTAGTGTGTGGTAGGCACTGTGATAGATTCTGAATAATAAAAAGAAAAAAAAAACATTTATAAGTACCTCTCCTCAAGAAATTTACACGCTACCAGACTAGCCAGAATTTTCTTTTCTATAGCAAGAGGAGTTTTGAGCTAACTGAATTATTAGTATTTATATGTATTTATTTGCATGATGGCTTTTCACCCTTTTATACATAAAGCCTTGACCAATCACAAATCTTATTTCTACAAAAGTATTCACTTAGTTGCAAGAATCTTCAACGATGCCAAAAGACTCAGATTAAGGGTTTTTTTTAATGACTTCATGTTTTTATATTTAAGTACCTTTACAACTATCATAATGCAAAACACAGTTTATTAGATTAGAAAAGAAAAGTTGACCATAAGGGAAAAAAGCTCTTATTTATTTCATTAAGTGTTAACATACCACAGAAAGGGGTTTACCTTTCTTTACCCCAAATTTTGATATCAGACCCCTGAGGCCAATGACACAAAGTCAGATTAGGGAATCACAGTCTCCTTTTCAAAACATAACAAAATTCCCATAAGGCCAGTGGTAGAACAGTTGTGGTCAATCAGTTGTGAATTCAGCATGACATGTATTTTCTTTATACTTTAAAAACCACCATGAAATTGTGCTTACAGAGAAGCTCACTTACCCCATAGAGAATTCTTCCCTGAGTCAACTGATATTTCTTTGTCTTGACTTGTGTCCATGGATCAAATAAAGCCTTTGTGGTGACTTATGTCCTAAATTATAAACAATAGGATTTCTTTCCAAAATAATATTCTAATACGAACTCCCCCTCCAAAAAAGGTACATAATTCTCAAGTATCGCTACTAAGAACACACTCTTCTAGATTCCTCATGGCAGTAAATAAACAGTTATGGGAAAGGATTCTGGAAACAGTTCTTCAAAGAGAAGCAGAGCAGGCAAAATTCTCCTTAGCCACATCTCATATTACACATGCCTTATAAAGGTACAGTCACAGAGTGTTCCCTCCTATTATACAGAGCATTAGTGAAAAGCTTGGTATAATAAAGAAAGAATACACTGAAAACTGAAAGGTTTCCATGGGTGTGTGAATAGCAGTTAAAAATGAAAGGGAAGAGAAAAAGTAAATGAACTGAAAAGAGAGTGACTTCCCTTGAGGAACAGAGAAATAGTCAATGAAAACCAGTTAATATGTAGCATACTGAGGGTTTTTGAAAGAAGAAGTGGAAGGAAGGCTAATAAATGAAAGAAAATGAAAAGGAAAAAATGGAGAAATGGGGAGAAGAGAGTAGGGAAAATAGGCTTCAAATTTTAAAAACTAGATGTTTTTGTTATAAAGAATGGCTCTCTGGGAGGGAGGGAGGAAACAGGAAATTCAGATGACGAATTTATTTTAAGAAATAAATAGATCTGATTTTGTGTATGTACATTAGACGAATAGTGCATTTTCGTTTAAACTTAACAGACTTACAAATAACTTGGACAATGTATTTATATTGGACATAAAATGGAAATGGTAATATTTCTTTGACATACAAATTATATTAGTGAGACTAGATATTCACAGGTGTTTTTATCTGAGCATGATGCAAATGTCAGTGACAGATTTCACCCATACTCATGTTTTTTCTTATATAAGTTGCTTAGATAGGCTAGAGGATAGAGCTCTGGATGTGAAATATGAAAGATTTGAATTCAAATCCTGTCTCAGTTATTCACTAGTTGTGTGACCCTGGACAAGTCACTTAACCACTGTCATCCTCATTTTCCTCATTTATAAAATAGGGATAAGAACAGCTACTTCACATGTCACATGTGATAACAATTGACATACTTTTGAAACCTTAAGGAGAAAATTATTTGTCTGCTTTAGAGGAGGGAGTTTCCACAACAGGAATTATTCACCTCAATGAAATCAGAGCTCTGTAATAGTATCTCCCCTTACTCCCACACCCCAGAGCTTATTATAGATCTTCCTCGTTCTATCACTTTTCCTCCATGCATTCCAACACCTTGATTATGGTTTCTTTTCTTCTGTCAGAAAATCAGCAATGTTGCTATGGAAAGGATCCAAGCTTCGTAAGTTCCAAAGGGGGATTGGTGTTGAAGAGTTCTGAATGGGTACTGCTGAATGCTGGAGCTCTCTTACCTCTTGTGAATTTTACCAGCCCCCTGACCCAGAGCAGGGAATTCATCTCCACAAATAAGGAGAAAGTCCCTTATCAGTGGGCCTTGGGACAGGGGTTATTTTAGATTATAATTCTCAGGTTAGATATTTTTCCTGAAGAAAGTCTTCATCTGCCTTATTGGGTGAGATTCAATATCTTTTAGCCATGTATTTCAAGATAACAAAAATTATTGTTTAGGAATTAGATTCCCAGAGCAGCATTCATAATATCACATGACAAATTCAAAATCAGTGAATTATTAAATAAATCTGTCAGAATTGTTATTAAATAATTCACTGTCAGAATTCTCAGAGGATTCAATAAAAGAAAAAACATACTTATTTGATCTTTCTTTAATTTTTACTGTCAGATTGGTTTTGCCATTAACCATTGCATTTCACGTTGGTGTCTAATGTATTTTTCTTTTAATTAGCTCACAAATGACCATTTTCAGACCCCTTTGTTGAAGTTATTCTGTCCAGTAATGAATTAGGATCACTGAAGTAACTAAGGAATGTTAGGTAGTACATAAATTAAGAGCAACATGCTTTCTCTCCCTAACTTCATGACTGTGATTAATTTGTTCCCTTTCTTCTCCTGGACAAGGGAATGGTGGTGGACATGATAGAAGTAATCTTATACTGAATAGGTCAAGCAGATTGAATCATGAGGGCAGGACACTGAGGACACGCAAAGAGACCAGATATTCGTGTCTGGCATCTCTGGGACACAAAATCTTTGATATGTGCCAGCTTGAGATATGTGTAGCAATGCAAAAACCAGAATAATGGCTGTAGCCTTGGGCAGGGGGT
Organism: Trichosurus vulpecula; assembly: GCF_011100635.1. NCBI lineage: Eukaryota > Metazoa > Chordata > Mammalia > Diprotodontia > Phalangeridae > Trichosurus > Trichosurus vulpecula. The sequence continues at coordinate 174,391,227 of NC_050578.1, forward strand.
CATTTTCTGTTCTTGTACATATATGATATGTATCATTCCCCTGGTCAGTCACCTGCTTCTCTTTGTATACATGTCTTTCTTGTAAATGCACCTATGGTGTCTGAGAATCACTGGTTTGAATATAAATGGAAAAGGGAAAAGTGAATTTACCAAACAGGTGTTCACTGTTTCATCAGCCAATTTTTTCTCTTCCTTTAACTTTATACAATACACACAATGTTGTAAAGAGTGACAGAGATTAATGGAATCAAAAGTTATCTCTCATTCAGGCAGGTGCAAGCTGGATTCCAAATTATGCAGTCATTTACTTTGTTCTAGGGGGACCTGCTTCTTCAGGCTACTATTTTACTTTCTATGGTAATTGAGCTTTCCAGAAGCAAACTGACTATTCTATTATGTTTCCCTGTGTGAAATTTCCATTGAATTTATTAAGGACTCTATTCCTTTAAAAACCTAAAACATCAACCTATTTTTTTCCTGTGATATACAGTGAAAGAGTAAAATAAATTGGGCCCATAAAAGTATTTTTGTATTTAATTCTGATGCCTGAGAGTAAAAATTGGGCAACCTGTGATTTCCTAATTTTTTTCCTTAGTCTTAGCAGAGTAACATGAAAATGATTCTAAGAAAGATTTTTTAGGAAATATATACACACAGGTATGTGTATATATAGAGGTTGAGACTGGATGTATAATTTCTTCTGTATAGAGAACTCCCAGGTGAGGAAAATCTCTCTATGCATTCAGGCCATCACCTTTTTGGTAATGTATAGCCTTAGAGAGCTGCCTAGAGAACTGAGAAATTAAGTGAATTGCCCAGGGTCACAAAGCCACACTATGGCAGAGAGAGGACTTATACTTACATCCCGATCTTTCCATAACCTCCTTCCTAAAGCTCCCTCCCTAAAGAACAAGACGAATTAGGCCAGAATGTAGTTTACTTTAGCCTTTGTAGATAATCACCAAATTTTTTTAGTCTCTAGAGGTTTGTTTGTTCTGTAAAGACCTGTGGTTTCTGCCAGGGTAGGGGATTGAAAATTCCCCCTCATGAATATAGATCAGAAAATCCATAACATTATTAAAGAGTTTCCTGGGGTTTGGAGAGGTTAAATAATATGTAACATTTATATAGTGCTCAAATACTTGCAAGACAAATATCTTATTTCTTCACAACAACCCTGGTAGCTAGGTATTTTCTCATTTTACATACGGAGAAACTGAGACAGATAGCAATTAAGTGACTTACTTGGGGTCACACAGCTCAATAAATGTCTAAGGCATAATTTGAACTGTGCTCTTCTTGACTCCAGGACTAGCATTTTATCCATTGTACCACATTGTGAAGATACAGCTGCTGTGTGTCAAAGGCATGCCTTGACTCCAAGACCAACCTTCTATCAACCAATGTTCTCACTGTTTAATTTAATAGATCATAAATAGGTGCAGCTATGACAGTAACAGAAACATGAAGCATTCAGTTATTCCCCATTGTAAACCAAGGGTAGCCCTTTTGTGAGTTTTGAATTAATCATTCAAATGTATTCTGTCAACTTCAATACCTTCTGGAAATTTGATTCCCATCACATATATTCTAGAAGCACTATAAAGAGATATCTTCATAATCACTAATGTTCAGAGGTATTAAAAATATTAGTGACATATCTCATGACCAGAAGTTTAGAAATTTTGTCCATTTTTCACATGAAGATCATTTCCCAAGGAATATGCAACCCCTCACTGTTTCTAGTTGTGTATTTCAGTGCTGAAGGACTCAGATACTTTGGGCATGACAATACAATTCCCTTATTGGACACTGAGAAAGAAAATCTTATGAGTTGGTGAACCTTTAAAAGGCAGTGACATCTGCCATTTGTTGCTCTTCTCTTACTTAGTAGAGAATGTATAAGTTCCCTTTGGAGAAGGGGTTGAAGTGGGAATTTTTTCCCTTCCTATCACTATGTTACAATGGCAGTAACTGCGGGGAGCAGGGCTGGGGAGGAGGGCTCTCTTCAGCAGGCTTGAGCCTGGGCCTCTGGCTGCCTTTTCTCTGTTGTTCTTCTTTGCCGAATTTAGCTGACCAATCATTGCTCTCAAGATGGACCTGTCCAAGGTTATTGAGTTCAAGAGGCCCAGAAATACTAGGTCCTTGATCTGTACTGACTACAGTTTGGAAGATACCCTACCAACTATCCCAGGGCTTTTGACGATGATTGTTAGCTAAAGAATGAAAACAATCCCTGGCATAAGTAGCCAAAAAAATCTATCTGAAAGGCAGAGAGGGAGATGAAGAAAAATATAACTATATCTATTGGGCAAGTCCACAAGAATCTTCTTGTTCTTATGCTGAAGTCTCATCTTTCCATCAAGTATTAAAAGTAATTAACTTATTAACATTGTATTTGTTATGCTTTTGGTTGATACGCATCTATGAGAGTTATATAACTTGAGTATTTCTTTTGTGTATAGGAAATAAATACCTGTCCCACATCTGAGTTATATTGTACAGTGAGTATCTTTCTATTCCCTACTTTAAAGTAACTACAAAGAGTAGTCAAATTTTTAAGCTTTAAGCAATTTTTCCTCAGGGAACCAGAGTGAAGGTGAAATAAGCCAAACAGTAAAAGAAAAGCAACCTGTCTCACTAGAGGCCTAAGTCCCTCCAGGATGGAACCAAGTCCAACCATGTGCCTGGGTCCAAAGAAGACAGGGTGTAAGAGCAAAGGATCAGAAGGTGACATACCTCAGGACCTATGGTCATTGTTTCTTAGTGTTAGACATGAACTCTCTGAGACTGGGTTTCCTCATTTGTAACGTGAAGGTGTTAAACTGAATAAGTGGGGTCCTTTCCAGCTGCAAAATTTATGATACTAGAGACTCTGGCTTATTTATCTTTGTTTCTCTCCCAGTACTTGTGGTGCTCTGTGAAAAATGAAGAATTAATTACTTGCTGAATAAATGAAAGTGACAATATTTTAAAGATCTGCAATCTAAGAAAAAGAAATATTACCAGTCTATTGTATGAAAAATATATTTTAACTCTCTTTGAAAGAAATTGGAAAAGGGTCATCTGCTTTTGTAGTTTTTTTTTTCTCTTTCCAGCTCCTTGTCCTATTGGAATCTCTAATGCTTGTGATACAGGGAAACAGGAGAAAAGGCATCGAGGCTCAATGTTATTCTATATTAGTCACAAATGTGCTTGCACTTTAATTCTTGTGATTATAAATGGCCTCTCTCAAGATGTTTTTTGGTTTTCTAAGAAAAACATTTGAAACCAAAAAATTAGGAGTAAACAGAGTCTCAGGCTGCCTTGAGCAATTACCTGAATTAAAGGAAATTACTAGTGGATGCTTGATGTACTGCAGGGAATCTGTGGATGAAAAAATATAACTGCTAGTCACACCTGGGCTGATTTGCGCTGTCGAATTGAAATTATCAGGAGTAAATATAATTACTTATCAAATTTAATAAATACTGCTGGAGTTCTGAAAACAGCACTCAGATCTCCAAATTACACAGTGATAAATGTGGCTGCATGCATTCAACGTGATACGTTTAAAACACAATTTGCACACTGCTTGGGTATTTACCAGGATGATTATTGGGTGGCTAAAGGTAGTTATAAATTAATGCACAAAAATGGATACCAAACTGCATCTTAATTAACTACCTTTCTTCTCCAGCTCTTCTCTTGCTTATTTAATTTTGTGAAAGAAAATTTTATTTCCAGTCTCTCCATTATTCTTGAGAGATGTACACTTGGGCTAGCCTCCTGAATTCTAAACAAGTTTTTTGATGGTAGGGAATTAGTAAATATTTGGTAACACTTGAGTTGAAGTGCTCTAAATAAGTATTTAATTAACAAATAAAACAGTTATTGCTCTCAAGCTCTAATGATTGGCAATAATTGCTTTACAGGATTTAATAGTTATGAAATTAACATAAACAGAGATAACTAATAAAAAGAAGAAATTAAGTTATGTTCTCCTACTAAGTTTAATTTGTAGGCTCTTAAGAATCATAAAATGATTGGTTTTTTAATTAAATGCATATTAAAACACCTCTCAATGTTAATCTTATCTTTAGGAGGATCTCTTGACCCATGAAGTCACTACTGATAATAAACATATTTTTTTCGGAAAGAAAATTAAGCATTTATTTGCTATAATCATTTGCTGCTAATTTAATTTAAAGAATAAGATTTCTGATCTGATATTAAATATAGTCATTGCACCTCCTTTTTAGACACCAAAATTTAAAAGTGATATATTAATGTCTCATCCAAGTTTTCCTGGGTTATGTACATCCCACTTAAATCAAAGTAGCCATTAATGACAATATGTGAGAGAGGAAAGAATTTAGTTGGAGAATGGCTCAATTAGCATGGTAGGAAGGATCTTCTGAATCATGCAAAAGACCTGTGGTTTTGTCAATATAGGAAACTCCCGGTTTCCTTCTGCAACCCACCAACATGAATAATTAAGGAATTATTAGGTAAGGTCTACAACATTTTACAAAGAATGAAGAGGTTAGGTGCCTTGGCCAACTCACCTAATAAATATCAGAGATGGGATTTAGATCAGTCCTGACTCCAAACTCACTGCTCTATCCATTGAAGTCTATTGCCTCTACTTCTTAATTATTAAGTGTATAAATGAAAGGACAAATCATAAAGCAAAGTCTTTTTTCTTAAAAGATGTGTCTACAATGTTCCAAATTACATTTTTTTTTAGAATTAAGGATGTAGCAGTCTTCTGAACATGTAAAGAGGCAAGAAAACTGGAGGACAGGATGTGGATAGGACTTTTAGAAGGTTGCATGGATTGGGATTTAGGAGGGTGGGAACACAATGGGGTTATTTTTGAGGGGTGTGTGGATTGAGATTGGTGGGGTAGGGGTAGGAGAAGGGGGAAACTCTTGGAGGGGTAGGTGAAGTGGGCAGTTGGAGAGTAAGAGGAGAATATAAGGTAACAGGGATAGGACAAAAAATGTGGCTGAGAAAAAAAAGTCAGAAAAAAAAGATGGTGAGAAATTCACAAATATCAATAATAACTTTGAATGTGAAGGGGATGTCTATAGCAGCTCTCTGTATGGTGACAAAGAGCTGGAAATTTCAGGGATCCCCATCATTTGGGGAATGGCTGAAATGTCTGTTGTATATGGTTGTGATGGAATACTACTGAGCTATTAGAAATGATGAACTCAATGATCTTAGAAAGGTATGGAAAGATTTGTAGGAAATGATGAAGAGTGAAGTAAACAGAAGCAAGAGAACATTATGTACAGTAACAGCAATATTGTTTTAAGAAAAACTTGAGCAACTGAGTCATTTTGATAATTATAAACACAAATTAAAATAAAGGATATATGAAGAGTGACACCATCTGTATCCAATGAAATAACTGAGAAATAGAAGTATGTATACATATATATATCCATTATATTTATATATAATGGGTATGTATATGTATACATAATGTATGTATATGTATATGTGTTACAGGCCAAGTTAGAGCCGAGCCCTGCCCTCCTTGGACCTCCACGCCCAGGGCCCGCTGAGATAAACTCAGGGCTCTGAGATATGGATGGAGCCAGGAGGATGGGTCTCGCCTTTGTTACCTCCCTGCAATTCCAGGTCTTTGCCCTGACCTGCTTGAGCACATGGAACTTCCGGCTCTCTGTCTGGGCTTGCCAGAGCACATGGAACTTCCGGTTCTTTACCTGGACTGCCTGACCTCAGGGAGCTTCGGGTTAGCGAGGGAAGAGAAGGGGAGGAGAGTAGGTGGAGTCGGGGTGGTCCTAGTACCCAGGTGTCTTGATTTTACCTGTTCTTTCACCCATGTAACCAAAGAATGTACCTATGTCACTAAAGATATAAAAGTTTGCTGCTATCCTGAATAAATCAGAGTCATTCACCACATTCGGCTCCTGCCCCATACATTGTCTTCAAGATCAGGCCCTTTGCTAGGCAAAGGCCTGGGTGTGGGGGGCTCACAGACCCCCACAATTTGGTTGGGAGGCCGGTGATTCGCAACATATATGTGTATGTATATATAATGTATATGTGTATATATAGTGTATGTATAGGTATCGATAATGTATGTATATGTATATAGTATATGTGTGTGTGTGTGTGTGTGTGTGTATAATGCATATATACCTATCTATATCTAATGGTATCCATGGGGGGAGGGAAGGAAGAAAAAAAGGGAAAAAACAAATTTGTGTGATAACTTTGTCATATATTTGGAGGTAATAGAAAGTTGTACATGGTAGATTTTCAGTTTCATATGGATTCATCTTTTTATTGTACTGTGTTATGCAAATAATGATTTTCTTCCCTGAATTGAAAATAAAATATATTTTTAAAAAGGAAAAAAAGAAACTATTTTAGAAATAGGAAAAGTAATATTTAACATAAACTAAAACATGTTAGCCTACAGATGGCATTGTGGGCATATTCACTTATTTTTTTAAAGCTTTAAAAAAACTGCTGATATATAGTATTACAGTATAGTTTGGCAAAGGAGTTGAATAGGGACATTTTCTTTGGAGTAAGAAGATCTGGAATCCAATCTATGATTTCCCACATTATGTGACCTTGGACAAGTCACTTAACTTCTCTACGTCTGTTTCCTCATTTGTAAAATGAGGTATATGAACTAAATGAACTCTATGGGCTATTCAAATAATCTCTTTTTAGCTCTCAATAGACTTAATTGTTCCATAAATTAAAAATAGTAAATGTTTATAGGTGTGTCAATTTTATTTGAAGGAAAATTTATTAAACAATAGCAATGGAAAGCATTCTATTATTATTATCCTCTCTCTCTCTCTCTCTCTCTCTCTCTCTCTCTCTCTCTCTCTCTCTCTCTCTCTCTCTCTCTCTCTCTCTCTCTTTCTCTTTCCCTCTCTCTCTCTCTGTTTCTCTCTCATATGAATGCGTATATGTACATATACATGTGTGTGTCCGTATATAAGAGAACACTCCATTGCTTAAAATATAGTGTTAGTGTTTTCCATTTTAAACATTGTAAATTTAATTCACTTGTGTGATGTCAAATAACCAGGTTGACTGATTTTTGCCACTCCTGACTGGATTGACCATCTGATTGGAGTCATGTATACACATGAATGATAAATCATTATAGAAAATCCTCCATAATACAGTGTAAGCCTGGCTCTCCATTCTCCCCCTGCAGACCTTTAGACTCTGGCTTGGAGACTGATAGGCCCTGAACAAAGAACCAGAAATATTTCTGAAACTGCTTTTTTTGAGGACCTAGCCAGTCCTTAAAAACAAAATGACTGACAGGATCTTCCCCTCCCAAGGGGAGTGGCTACCATCTCTGGCAGAGAACATCCAGGACAGTTAGCAGTAAATCTTCTTTGTTCAGGACACTGTAAAAGTCACCACGTGGGACAGGCACACTGGAACCTCATCCTGGGATTACGTGCAGAAGGACCAACCAAGCAGGCTGTGAAAGGGGTTCCCCAGCTTCAGAGAAGCCTTGGGTGCAGATGCTGAATGTGAAGTGTGTGTTGTATGTTGTGTGTGTGTCTTTTGTCATTGTTGCTGCATTCATAGAAAAGAGAGAGATTACCCAGCTTGGAGAAACCTTGGATGGTGGTGTTCCTCTGAACAGTTGTTACCTCTGTGTGTCTGTGTCTCTGTCTTTGTCGCTGCATTAACTGTGTAGTAAGAATTGTTAAATAATGTGGTTGCAGGGTTTAAAACAAAACAAAACAAAACAAAACAAAAAAAACAAAACTTTATTCTGTTGGGAGTGTTTTATTGCCAGCGCGAATCTAAATCCAAACATAACCCTGCTTAATCACATAACACAGCATAAATTAATGCTATTCACATGATGGCCTATCTGGTGGGACCCCTGTAGTCCCTTTTGTTTCTCTTATCAAATGATCTAGAAGTCAGATCAAATAATATACCTTTTCCTAGTTGTGAATATTTAAGCTAACTCTAAAATAAGGCTTAGGAAAACTCTCAATTGATTCTTTAGTATACTTCACAAAGAACATTTCCTAGAGAAGTCATTTTGCATTTTGTATTAAAAGAAGTTTCTACATAGTCTTATTCCTATATTCAGTCCTCTTTTAATCTCTCAACTTACTTTCCTGCAGACTCTTTCTGGGCAAGATCAAGAAGCATCTTGTTAAGATACTTTTATTTGCTCCTATGCCTTCTTAGATGATAAGCTATTTGGCTCCCCAAATTCCACCACCTATGTCCCTTTTGTTGGCTATGTGATAAAGTAAAGTGAGAAGAATAAGACAAAAATAATGTATAGAAGTAACTTTAAAGAGGGAAAAAACCCCTTAAATTTTAGATGTCATTGTGGCCTATGTTATGACAGAGCAAACTGAGAGTTAATGTGTTTGACTATATTTACAACAAAATATTTGCATACAAATGAGAAGATAGAAAAAGTACTTATCACATTTATGTAATGAGAATACTAGCCATGTGAAAATGTTTATGGGAAGATTTACATTTTTTTTAGGAATGTAAACATTTCAACTTTAGTAAGTCCCTCACGATTTTTCTTTCCTGTTCACCTTTTCATGTTTCTCTTGATTCTTGTATTTGAAAGTCAAATTTTCTATTCAGCTCTGGTCTTTTCAACAAGAATGCTTGGAAATCCTCTATTTCATTGAAATGTCATTTTTCTCCCAGAAATATTGTACTCAGTTTTGCTGGGTAGATGATTGTTGGTTTTAATCCTAGCTCCATTGACCTGCGGAATATCATATTCCAAGTCCTCTGATCTCTTAGTGTAGAAGCTGCTAAATCTTGTGATATACTAATTGTGTTTCCAAAATACTTGAATTGTTTCTTTCTGGCCACTTGTAATATTTTCTCCTTGAACTGGAAATTCTGGAATTTGGATTCAATATTCCTAGGGGGTTTTCCTTTTGGGATCTCTTTCAGGAGGTGATTGGTGAATTCTTTCAATTTCTATTTTCCCCTCTTGTTCTAGAACATCAGGGAAATTTTCCTTGATAATTTCTTGAAAGATGATGTCTAGGCTCTTTTTTAGATCATGGCTTTCAGGTAGTCCAATAATCCTTAAGTTACCTCTCCTGGATCTATTTTCCAGGTCAGCAGTTTTTCCAATGAGATATTTCAGATTGTCTTCTATTTTTTCATTCTTTGTTTTGTTTTATAATTTATTGATTTCTCATTAAGCCATTAGCTTCCATTTACTCCATTCTGATTTTAAGGCATTGTTTTCTTCAGTGAGCTTTTGGACCTCCTTTTCCATTTGGCCAATTCTGCTTTTTGAGGCATTCTTCTCCTCATTGGCTTTTTTGGGCCTCTCATTTGAGTTACTCTATTTTTTAAGGTGCTGTTTTCTTCAGTATATTTTTCAGTATTTTTCTGAGTCTCCTTTAGCAAGCCATTGACTTGTTTTTTCATGATTTTCTTGCATCCTTCTCATTTCTCTTCCCAATTTTTCCTCTACTTCTCTAACTTGCTTTTCCAAATCCTTTTTGAGCTCTTCCATGGCCTGAGAGCATTTTATATTTTTCTTGGAGGCTTTGGATGTAGGATCCTTGACCTTGTTGTCTTCCTCTGTCTGCATGTCTTGATCTTCTCTGTCAGTAAGTGTGTAAGAAAAGATCATTTCACCAAGAAAGCAACCTTTTATAGTCTTATTCTTTTTCCCCTTTTTGCTTATTTTCCCAGCCAGTTATTTGACTTTTGAACTCTTTGTAAAGTGGATGGTGTACTGCCCCAATTTTTAGGAGTTTTGTTAGGCTGTTTTCAGAGATATTTCTAGGGACCTGTAAATTCTTAGTTTCTCCTAAGTAGCATGATCAAAAGAGAGAGGTTTATTCCTCCCCTTGCCTGTGCTCTGGTCCATGAGCAATGACTAGCACTCTTTTCTGCCCTGGAACTATGAAGAGGGTTCCCTGTTCACATCTGCCACCAGCTCCACAACACTAGTGCTCCTCCTCACCCTAGAACTACGACCCGGGCCTGTGACCCAGATCAGCCACTAGGTTCTCCTGCTCTCTGTAGGCTGAGAGCTAGAGAAGTAGCCACCACTGGGGCAGTGGCTGCCACCACCCTCGGGCTGAGGCTGTGGCCAGACCATGCACACTCTCACTCAGGTGAGAGAGCTTTTCCACCGACTTTTGAAGCTGTCTGTGGCATTTGTGGGTTGAGAAGTCTGGAAAGCACCTCAGCTGTCAGTGATTCAGTGCCCTGAGGCCTGCTCCAGTGCTGTCTGTGCCAGAGTGGCCCAGGCTGGGCTGTGCTCTGCTCCCAGCATGGTGCAGTAGACCCTTCCTGTTGCCCTTTCAGATTGTCTTGGACTGGAAATCTGCTTCACTCTGTCTTTTTGTGGCTTCTGCTGCTCTGGAATTTGTTTAGAGTCATTTTTTATGGGTATTTCGAGGGGTTTGGGGGGAGAGCTTAATCAGGTCCCTACTTCTACCCTGCCATCTTGGGTCTGCCCTACATTTTTTTTAAAAGACACTAATACATAATTGTTTCTAGTAATTTCCAGTGCTATTTTTGCTATTTTCCCCCCTCCAACTTTGTTCCTGAGTAGTCAGACACAGCCAGATAGTAGGGTTTCGCTTTTTTCGTATGTGTGAAACAAAAGAAAACAAAACAAAAAGTCTGGCCAATTCAGTGAATTCAGTATAACAACAGCAAAGTGTAGCACAACCAGTAGCAATAACAACAACAATACAACCTGGATATTTGATATCCTCTGGATGAAATATCCAGCAGTTTAATTCAAATTTTAATTTTTGAGAGCTGCAGTGCTATTAAGTACACCCATAACAAATTTATCCTTTCTCAACTTATCAAAAGAATAAATAAAATTTCTTTTGTAAAAAATAGAGGTGATTTAAATGTTTAAAACAAATATTTATAGACTGATGAGCAAGCAGACTTTGGGAAAGCCTAGAAAGAATTATATGAACTGATGCTGAGTGAAGTGAGCAAAACCAGGAGACCATTGTACGCAGTAACAGCCTGTAAAAGCAACCAGTGAATGGGAAGACCTTTCCTACCCATTCACTGGGCTTCAGGGGTGGAGCTTTCAGGGTCCTGGGAGAGTAGCTAGGACTGGAGCCAATGGAAGCCTGTGGTGGGAGGAGCTTGTTGAACTGTTGAAGCAGAGCTGAGAGGCAGTTGGGGAGACAGTTGGGGAGAGCAGTTGAGAGCTGAAGGAGAGAGAAAGCAGTCAGCTAGCTGGAACACAGCTTGGAGATTGTGGCGGAAGTGGCAGTGACAGCAGCAGGTGCTGCAAAAAAGCAGGAGTGACCCTCGTGGAGACAGGAGAGTGCTGAGCAGGGGCTTGAGGCCAGTGGGTGGTCTTCTTGCTGAAGGGCTCTTGCATTGGTGGGGAAGCACCAATATGGCTTAGCTTGCTGCCATAATGTTTTTCTGTGGCCTCCTGGTCACTATTGTGGGATGGGCATACTGGTTTTGGAAGATTCTTGCCAGGATGTTGAATTGGGGACACTGGTCTGTGTGTCTGCTACTTTTGAGTTTCAATAAATGCTTTAACTCCTCTGCCTTCTACTTAGAGAATTCCTAATATCCTGCAATTCTGGACCATTCAGGCATATTCATGGTTATCTTTGAAGTCATGAATTCTGCTTTAATGATATACAGCCACACTGTGTGACGACTGATTTTGATAGACTTAGACCTTCTCAACAATTCAAACCTAAAACTTTTCTAAAGGACTCATGATGGAAAATGCCATCCACATCCAGAGAAAGAACTATGGAGTCAGAATGTAGAGTGCAGCAGACTCTTCTCTTTTGTTTTATTTTGTTTTCTTTCTCATGGTTTTTCTCATTTGTTGTAATTTTTCTATGCAACATGACTAATGTGAAAATGTATTTAACAGGAATGTGTGTGTAGAGGACATATCAGATTGCATGCCGTCTTGGGGAAGGAGGGAGAGAAAATTTAAAACTTATGGAAATGGATGTTGAAAATAAATAAATATTTTAAAAAATATTTAAAGGACTAAAGTATTTTGTTCTACCATAAAGGAGGGGTTTATAAGGTTCCATGACACCTTCCAAAACGAAATATGCATATATATAAGATTATGTTACACCCAGGAAAGCATGATTACTGTTTAATATTGATGGTAGTACAACTCTATGTTGCTTAGTGAAGTAATCTGCAATAATCTTGTGAAGCTGTTGAGATAAGAAGAGAATTCACTGTGTTCAAACACTTAAATGGAAGACTTTTACAAAGGCACTTTGAAGGATACTTGGTTTAAAAGTTTTTCTTCTTTATAATACTGAACGTTATTTTGTTTTTTTTTACTCTAAATTTCACAAAGAGTTTAATAAAGTTCACATCTTGTATTTAATTATAAATTTTATTTAAAAATCCTTATGAAAGTAATTTAACTTCCAAAGGGAAAAGCAATTTAACTTCCAAAGGGGAAAAAAATGAGTACAATTTCATTTATTAATATTTAAAATGAGACATACACTCTTTCAGTTTAATGTTCTCTTCCACATTAGATTGCTAGCTTCTCATGAGGAAGAATTTTTTCTTCCTTTGAAGTTGTGTACCTACTAACAAGCATAGTTCCTCGTACATGGTAGGAACTTATTAATAAACACACTGATTATTTGAGTCAATGTTGTTAGTCCTCAAAAGGATCCACACATTTGAGACTGGTTTATGGAGTTCATTGACCCTTTCTCTTGATATAGAGATAAGCAAATAGAGTTATATCTAATGTCTATTCTATGAAGTGAATAAATTGTTTAATGAGCCCAGGTGCTATGTCTATACAAATGGAAAGGGGGAGAGGCATTGGGAGCTGACACATTAGAAAAGATGAAAGAAAAAAATTAAAAATAACTCCTACATTTAGCATTATTGATAAGGGAAAAAAAAAACACTTAAATGTTCTTTATTATGATGTCAAATCATTTGGAATCTGGATGTGTACTCTTTCCCCAATGCCAATAGAACTAGTTGCAAAATAAAAATGGAGCTGTGATAACATTGATGTGAGAATTCCCTCTAAAGATACAGATTGTGACCAAAACAGACTTTCTCATTACAGTCAAAAGCATGGTACAGCCCTGAAGCAGCTAAAATAAGAGGAAGATGATGCAAATAGAAGCTTTGGGAAAGTATAATGTTTATTTTTTTGTACACTGAGGAAGAAAAGGAAACGACAAAAAATGGCACTACAACTCCTGGTGTAAGAAATGATGACAACTAATGACACAGAAATGGTAGAAATAATCAAATTCTTGTTTTAATTTTTTTTAATGCCAAAGACAATAAACTTTGGATCAGAAATAAGAGGAGAGAAATGACTACTAGATACTTGATAGCCAAGAAAATTAAGCAGATGGTAAGCTCCTCACTACCTCATATGGTCCATATGGACCTCATCTTGGCAAACTAAAAGAAACATTTTTGTGACAGTGTCAGTGATAGTAATTTTTTAAAAAAGAAAAAGGGAAAATGTACCAAAAGACCAGAGAAATATGAATTGCTCCCTACCCCATTTTTAAAGGAAAGAATATGTAGCCTACAAACTTTGGGTCATTGAGCTTCACCTTGATTCCTGGTAAAATACTGTGCTGTGTTATTAAAGAAATGACTAGTAAACTTCTAGAAAAGGATTAATAAAAACTAAGAGTAAGCATAGGTTCATCAAGAAATGCTGATCCCTTTTGCTAAATTGATAATGGGATCTGAATTGATCATTAAGGTGAAAGATAATGGTATAAGAAAAACCCATGGTGGATGTGAAAGATCCTTTCATCAGTTTTAATTGATACTTTACCCCTTTTGTTATTCTCTTGTTGTGCAACACCATCACTTCAATCAAACTCTATGCAGATATGTAATCTAGGGGTGGGGAACCTGCTGCCTGGGGGCCACATGTGATCCTCTAGGTCATCAAGTACTGCCCACTGAATCCAAAGTTCAAGGAACAAATCTCCTTAATAAAAGGATTTGTTCTGTGAAACTTGTACTCAGTCAACAGGCTGCACCCAAAGACATATAAAGCCACATGTGGCCTTGAGGCCACACACATTTCCCACCTCTGGTCTATGTAGAGCCAATGCAATACTCATAGCACCTACAGAAGCTGTGAATATGCTGGTATAGTTCTGAACTTCAAAATGTAACAGACTCTTTTCATTGGAGGCAGAACCAAAACATTTATTCAAACACCAGAAAACCAAATCCATCATAGCAACAAAAATATCAATACACATTAGGAATGCAGAGGGCACCACCATCCACAAACCTTCCCTCTGTTAGGGCCTTCCCACAAATGAACACTCTCAAGCAAAATCACTTGCTGGCTCTCATTTATTCTGGCTGCTGCTCTGTGTCTCTCTCTTTCTCTCTCTCAGCTCTGGCTGCTCTGTCTCACTTCATCTCAGTTTTGCTCCACCTTTCCTGCTCCACTCATTCAGCAAGCTCTTCCCGCCATAGGCTCATGTGACTCAGTCTTCCATATGACTCAATTCACATGGGCCTATTAATACATGGGCCTATTAATGCATGGGAAAGATCTTCAAATTGTATTAACAATACAGTCTAATCTATAGTTTGTTTCTCAGTATGACTTCACATTGCCATACTTCTGCTGGTGACTGTGGGCTCATTCCTGCCGCATTTTCCTTCCATGAACACTTCCTGTATTAGAGTTCAGTTCCTATAGGTTATGAGTTTGTGACCTCTAACTGTTAATTACTTATATTGAAAATGAGTTCATGCTGAAGGGTTAATGGGAGAGAACTTTAGGGACTATGCTAAGTGAATTATTTGTTCTAACAGGGGTCCTTCTAAAGATCATACCTATGTTTCTTCTTCTAGCTAAATCATTGCTTTCTCAAATGATAATAATTCCAAGCCAGCAGGAGAGACTGATAATACAATATCATGCCATAGAAATTTTTTTCTTAGAGTCTTGCGATGTTCTTTACTTCAACCTGAACAAGTGGCCATATTCTTTGGCAGTGTATGAATCTAGCCTAAAGGCATAATTTTGTACATTTTTTGGATCATTTTTTCCCTCTGGGAAACTGTATATCATTCCTTTATAGAAGAATAACATCATGTTAGACTTTACAGATTAATGAATCTTTCAGTAACATAAAAATATAAATGTGTGTGTGTGTGTATGTGTGTGCACGTATCTTTGTTTTATCCAACACTTGGGGAGATGGAGGAGCTTCCCAAAGATTCAGTATAAATAAAAGTATTTAAAAAGAAGAGTGAATCACAAAAATTGCTGGCAAAACTAGAAAGCAGTTTGACAGAAAGTAGGCATAGACTAACATTGCACGTTGTATGGAAAGATAAGGTGTAAATGGCTATGTGATTTAGATGTAAAGGTTGATATCATAAGCAAATTAGGGGAGCATGAAAAAATTTATCCATCTATATATGGATAAGGAAAGAGTTTATGACTGAACAAGAGACAGAGAAGATCATGTGAAATAAGATAGATAATTTTAATTACAATAAATTATATGAGTGATTAAGGTGGGACTTTTTTTTACTGTTTTCTCTTTTGGAGCACTTATTCAATCAAGTGCCATTGAAGAGTCTGGCCTTTGTTTCTTTGATTAAATCAGGAGTCTTTGATGACCTCCTTGCCTCAAGGGAAAGCCTAGTTTACAAGAGTTTGAGTCACATGTTTGTGGTGCTTTTAGGTCATGTGGGTTTGAGTCCCATGTTGTGACTGCCTTTGACCCTGAAGTAAGTATATAAACTCAGAGACTGGTGTTTTTCCTTGGGGCTCACACTCACTGGAAGAATGGCATGTGACTTGAAGAGACTCTGGGCAGCTATTGTTAAGAGCCCTCTGGCTTGTAAACCCAGGTGTTGATGCTTTCCTGGTAACTATGAATTGTGATTTGAATCAGAACAGGTCTGTCTGTTGATGTTTGTAATTTGTTTGCATTTGCCTTGAAGTTCAGGGAGCTGATCTTTTCTCCCTCAACTAAGTGAATGATATGCATGTTTAATTAAACTAGATTATTAACCCCTTAAAGTTGCTTTCCTTAGAAAAGAAGATCAAAGAACCTGTGTTAATGGAACTTCTGTGTGCTGCTTGTTGCTGGTTTTAAACAGTCACAGTAGCTGCTAGTAGAATTGTTGTTACATAAATGAAAAAGGTTTTACACAAACAAAACTATTCTAGCCAAAATTTGAAGCAGGAAACAGAAAAAAAATTACATCGAGTTTTTTTTTTCCTGATAAGACCCTATTTCTTGAAGTTATAATGAACTGAGTCAAATTTGTAAACATAAAAGGCATTCCCCAGTTGATAAATGGTCAAAAGCAATGAAGAGGCAATTTTCAGAAGAAATCAAAGGGATTAATAGTGATAGAAAATGCTCTAAATCATAATTCATTAGAAAGCAAATTAAAATAACTCTGAGGCATCACCTCACACCCATCAATTTGGTTCATATGAAAGAAAAGGAAAATGTCAAATGCTGGGGTGAGGTGGAAGACTTGTGGAAAAACATAGGGTCACTAATGGACTGTTGTTATACTTGTGAACTGTTTCCACCACTCTGGAGAACAATTTGCAACTTGGCCCAAAGGACTATAAATTTGTGTATAGCCAGTGGTGGGATTCTGATGAATTAACAACCAGTTCTCCAAGGAACCGAGCCAAGGTGCTGCCCCTTCTAGTGACTGGTTTTCAGGCCTTGCCCCCAGCTAACAACAAGTATGAGGGACTAAACCTAAAATTAGGTATTGGTTTTACCAAACTGGTGTAAACTGGCTGAATCTCACCACTGTTACACTTTGACTCAGCAATACCACTATTAGGTCTGTAACCCAAAGATTAGGAAAAAAGTAACAGAACCTTTTTGTCCAAAAATATTTATTGTAGCTCTTTTGTTACGGCAAAGAATTGGGAATTGAGGGGATTTCCATCAATTAGGGAGGGTTTGAATAGGTTTTGGTATAAGATTGTAATTGACTATTATTGTGGTACTTGGAAAGACATATAAACTAATGCAAAGTGAAGTGAACAGAAGAAGGAGAACATTGTACACAGCAACAACAGTATTGTAAGGATGATCAACTGTGAAAGCTTTAGCTATTTTGATCATATAATGATTGAAAATAATTCTAAAGGATTCACAAAGAAAAAAATGTTATCTATATGTAGAAATATGACTGATGAAAGTGCAGAGTAAAACGCTTTTATTTTTCTTGCTTTTTTTTGGCAGCATGGCTAATAAGAAATGTGTTTTACATTACTTCACATGTATAATTTATAGATTGCTTACCTTCTCTATGGGTCAGGGAGGAGCTGAAGGGAAGGAGAGAATTGGGGACTCAAAATTGTAAAAAATGAATGTAAAAATAATTAAAGTATAATTCATGTATGTATATATATATTTAAATTGCAGTGCAATAAGGCTTTCAGAAACCTAGAAGAAAGCTTTATGTGTTATTAACCACTTTCAGTGTCAGGAGTGGAATAGAGGTGAAATTTAGTAGCTTTTGTGACTGTTAACTCCACCCTTCAACAACCCCAGAATGAAAACTGATTTAAAATCTGTTGTATTTGTCTCATTCTAATTTCAATCTACTTTCTTTCTATTCTCTAGATTATTCCTCTATCAGGCCTTTAAAAAAATCCTTTAAGAAGACATTTCATAGAAATATATGCAAACAAGGTATCCTAGGAAAATATATGGGAGATAAAAAAATGGATATTAAACCCTTGATATCAGAGATTCCTGCTGCCTCTTAGTGAAACTCTTCCTGTTTCTATCAATTAAAAAATTCAATTATATAGCTACTATTTTCAAGGCCCTGTGCTAGGTCCTGGTTTAACAAATGTGACAAGGGAATTTTTCTCAGCAATGGAGAGAACATCTGTTCCCTCACTGAGAATTCCTGAGCTTGTGTTGTTTGCTCCTTTCTTCAGTTGGGGAAGATTTAGATCCTTCATACATTGTATGAATTGGAACTGAACTCAAAGAAATTATGAAACCGCATAGAAAACTTGAAAAGGAGTCTACAATGAGAGTCAGGGAGAGAGAGATGGAAGGGAAGATTATGGCAGAGATAAAAGCAACAATGTTGTCCCTGTCATCTTTGTCCACTGCAGAGAGACCAGTCAGTAGCAACCAGAGTGGAAGATAAGCTCAACAGTTCAATGACATTTTTTCCACCTAGCTGAGAATCCAGGTGAGTGAGGTGATGTCCTCATCTCCTTACTCAATCTCTCATTCTGTCTTCCTCTGTTTGAAAGGGCAGAGGTTCAAATCTAAAGGAACCTACTACCCTTTTAAGGTACTCTTTACTATTACAATAGTATTATTATTAAGCTTCGTTTCCTTCAATAAAAGGCATTGCTCTCAATTATCTTCTAAGTACATCTTTACTTATCATCAGATAGTGCTGTAGGCTTACTTTAGTTTTTCATCTGAATTGGATTTTAACTGAATAGAAGGTCACCTCTCAATCTTTGTTGCAGTAGCTGCTCAGGGTTAGATGATCAGGGGGAGTTTATAGATTTATCATAATTACTAATCAAATACCAATCTGTAAACTTCCCTAAAGAGCAAAGAGCCCACACAAATCAGAAATATTTTCTCTTAGGAATTTGTAAGCTAATTGTCATTGTAGCCATGAGTTCCTGGAGCTAGTAAATGCCCTTCATTCTGTGGGTACATGGAGGAAAAGAAAGAGGGGGAGAAGAAAGGGAATGGTAGAGGGGAAAGAAGAAGTAAAGAGGGAGAATGGGAAATAGAAAATGATAGAGACAAATAGAAGGGAGAGAGAGAGAGGGAAACAGAGAGAGGGAGAGAGAGAGAGAGAGAATACAAAGTTGGGAGATAGGTAAGGTCCTCCTCAGCCAGCCCAGGGTAGAGATAGGAAAAGTTGAAGAATGCTTCATTTCTACCCCTTTCCTAGAGAGGTACAAATTGAAATGGAATATTTTGCTCCCTTCAGGGTACCATAGCATTTACTCCAAGAAGGGATAAACAGTATTGGCTTACAAGACTATATTTTGCCTATACTCTACCAGAGGAGATGAGATGTGACACAGATAACTATAAAATAAAATATGATTAATGATAGCAGAAGTAAAACCATTTTAGGAAAAAGCCAAGGTTCACTCAAGGAAGAATCCAAGTAATTTAGTAATAGTTGTTGAGAATGGGTAGATTTTCATTTAGGAGTTGGCACTGGAGTATTGGATCTACACTTTAAAGGATGGGTAGAATCACAACAAGCAAGTAACATAAGAAGAGTATGGAGCACATAAATGGGAATTGCATGAAATAAGGTCAAAACAGACCTCAAAACCACAATTTGATCTACCAATGTTATTAACAGAAGTAAAATTAAATGAAAAATCACTCATTTTCCAGAAATATAAAGAAAACTCCTTTAGCAGAATTTAAACTGTTGGGAACATGTTCTGGATTCAGTTAGAGAAGATAGTTTCAAAAACAGGTTTTGCTATTCACCACCAGAGTTACTTTGGGCAAGTTAATTCAATTTATTACTTTTAACATATAAGTATTTTTTGGTGATGTTATTCAGAGCTTGCCACATCAAAAGCTTCACCTTTATTTCAGAAAGTATTCATGCTATGTGGGCTTCACTGAAGTAATCAGTTATTTTATTTCTTTCATTTCTTTATACTGAAATCTTTTCTAATGCATTTTTCCCATACTTCTATATGTCCAAATTTGTGATAAAGACACTGAGCATTCAAGTATATGTTGATTGAAATTAGGAGTCTTGTTATACCCTTCATATTTTCTTCAGCTCCTCATTGTCTTTAAGAGATTCTTGCATTTGAGACATTCATGCTCATTCTAGAATTCTGGCTTATAATTCTCATTAGCACCCAAGATGATTGTGTGCCATACTTCTTCTTACTGCTTTTTGGATTAATAGTAAATCAAGTTCTGCTAACTTTTAAAATTACTAATCCAAGTAAAACTTATTAGTCTACTTTATATTTAGCTGTAACTTCTTGTATCTTGCAATTTTATTTAAAACAAGAATAACACTATTGAAATGCTTCAGCAGCTTGGATAGTCAGGCAACTGAGCCTTTAGACAAGACATTTAGTTGTATTTGGTGTGTCAACAGTCAATTAATTTTGTAGAAAGTCTAAAAACTTTGTAAGTATTCCCACATTCAGTTGTCTTTTCCACCATTTTTCAATGCTTAAAGAGGAAGTTGAAGTGGGCTGAACAGAACAAGTTAAGAAAAATAAATTTTCAAGAAATATTTAAGTCATCTGTATGTATGCTCAGGAGCTGGTTAATAGGATTAAAAAAGTGGAGCATAACTGCTTTTCATCCACTCTCTTCCTCATTTGTTTTGTCTTTAGGTATTTTGTTGAAGAAATTTCAGTTTTTAAAACAGAAACTGTTGTGGAAGCACAGATGAGAAAAACATGAATTTAACAATGTAATTCAGTAGAGGACATGTAGAAGAGGGCAGTAGAATCTATCTGTTAGATAAAGGTTGAAAAAGTCAGAGAAAAATTTAGTGACTTGCTTAAGTTTACTCAGTAACCTGAAGAAAGGGATAAAATAAAATGCCTAAGAGGTGCAAATTTATATTAAGTGATGCTGAGACAAATCCGTTTAGGCAAAATAGAAATTCTTTTCTCTGAATTCCTTTTAAATTCAAATTAATTTGGAAATAGGAATATAAATATATCACTTTCAAATCTATTCCCATCCAAAGAGGATTTTTGAGGCATATACTCACTTTTTTCACTTCAGAAAATGAAAACCTAGACAATGAATGGAATATAAAAGGTAAAATTAATCAATGATTTATTGGTAATTTTTAAGCATGGAACCATAGATAAAAATAATGAATGCAAATTTAATTTTATGCTAAACTCCAAAATGACTTATTTATATTGAAATGTTATTTAGCAGGTCATATGTTGATTTAACATTTTCTTATAACTCAACTTGGAAGCTCTAATATTTATTTTTTCTCTATTATTTCTTGCTATTTTTATTCACCTTATTCTTTAAAGCTTCCCCCCCCCCCCCACTATATGATGTTGGGTTATAAGTGTTTATTTCAACAATTTTATATTGAAGAGATTAGGTGTGAATGTTTAAGAGATGATTTTAAAATCCATCCACCATCAAATATAAAGTAGTCTCTAGGATATGGCAAGAATGGATATTCATATTTAGGATACACATATGTATAATATATTTATATACATACATGCATACATATAGATAATGCTATATCCATTAGATAGATAACTTTCTTTGCTTTCCATCTACCTCCTTTGCTGCTGGCATGGTGTCTTTCACAAAGATAGTATTTAATAGGCATTTGCTGTATTGAATGAAATACTATCTACTTGTCTATTTTGTCTATAAAGAAGTTTGGCACTTTATACAAAACATATACAGTATTATTTAGAGCTACATTTTATTTAGAGTATGTAACCCAGAAGTCATGCTTTGAATGTTTTCCATTTTCTCTCACCTAATAAATCTTATTATTTAAATCTTTAAATAACAAAAAAGTCTCTTGATTAAAGGATATCTTATGCTCAAAGATATATTAGCTTAGGGAGTTTTGAAATCAGCAATATGTGAAAATTTCCCCAAAGTGATGATCTGTACTAAGGAGACATACCTAACTCCCTCCCAATAAGGTTTAAAATTTGCTTTTGGTACACTCTGTGTTTATTAGAATCCATTGTTAATTTGCTGAAACCTAAAGTCTCTAAGCATTCCAAGCATGATACCTCTGATTTTTCTCATTAGTGAGTTTAAAACGTTTTCTACTGGAACCCAGGAGGCCTTATCAGTACTAATCTACTATTCCTCCTTTGATGTTATCAGTCTATTGAAAACTTCTAATTTCCACTAATTAACCTCTTGAGGATGGCATTTCCCAGGTAACCTGGGGAGTTTGCTTCATTCACCCAGACACATCTAACCCAATTCAAGCTTGCCTCTTCAGAGGCAGAGATTCTTTGAGTGTGATTAGGGCACAGATAACAAAGCAAGAGATTCTTAAAAGTGAGGTTTGTTAAATTAAAAGCAAAAATATTTCTGACAACCATATGGGAAAAAAATTTCATTTGGGTCCAGGGAAAGAGTACTAGACTTGACATCAAAAGACCTGTGTTGAAGTCCCAGCTCCACTACATGCTAGCTGCATGACCTTGGGCAAGCTAATTAACCCCTGAACCTCATGAGATTACTCCAAAGACTGAAAGGAAATAATATACATAACAGTCTTTGTAACAGTAATATGCAACACATACTAGCCTACTATTGCCAGTATTAATATTAAAATGAAAAAGAAGAATCTATATCTGAATATTGCAACAATCCAAGTAAACAGGGATTTTTTTTGAAGAAAGGGGTAGAAAATGACACTTTCCTATCTTTACAAGGGTATTTTATTAAGTAAATCAGAGTAAATGAAAATAAATATTAAGGCCCATAAAGAGGAAAATGCATGCAGCTAGGTGGCATAGTGGAGAGAGAGTCCCTAAACTCTAGTCAGGAAGACCTAAGTTCAAATCTGGCCTCAGACAACTACCTACTAACTGTGTGATGCTGGGCAAATCACTTAATCCCATTTGCTTTCGTTTCTTCATCTGTAAAATGAGCTGGGGAAGAAAATGGCAAACCATTCCAATATCTTTGCCAAGAAAACCTCAAATGGTCAGTCAGATAGTACTGAAAAGTGGCTAAACAAAAAAAAAAAGGAAAAAAAAAAAGAATGTGCTTGTTTTTAGGCACATTCAAACCTATTTTTGTTTTAGTGCCCCCAGGCTATGTTACTGATCTTTAAAATATATAAGTAATTTTTTTATGAAATTGCAAAAAAACCTTTTGAATAAAAATCCAAACAAACCTCCTCACATAGTACATTCCCTAAGAAAAGTTTATATATATATCCTTTAATTTTGACTGTACGTTAATAACCAGAGCTTTGTTACATTTCTATGTTGTTTTAGTAGTATATGTATGTGTGTGTGTGTAAATACATAGTTAGCTTTGCTTCTTTACTCTGCATTATTCCACAACAATCTTTCTGTGGTTCTCTAAATTCTTCATATTTATCACTAATATGATCACATGATATAAGATTTAGAAAAAAAAGTTTAGCACAGTGCTCATAATAGGCATTATATATGTGTGTATGTATGCATGTGTGTATGTGTGTGTGAGTGTGCGTGTGTGTGTGTGTGTGTGTGTGTGTGTGTTGTGTATTTCCCTTTCTCTTTCCCTCCTATTATGGCATTGCACAAATATACCACAGTTTTTCAGTCATTCCCTGGCTTTTTATAACAAACAACTCTTCTTTCTTTCCTCCAAAGCTCTTGATCTCTTCCAGGGCTGTGAAGTTCCAGGCAACATAGATAATAGTATGACGATGGCCAAGTCTAAGAACCATCACAGCTATAATCAGTCTCCCAAACATCAGAGATACAGTATCAAATGGTACAGAAACGGCGAGAAAAAACCCAGGTCATGGTGATACATACATCATTAAGGGGCTGATCCAAATATCATGAGACCAAATACATTGCTAAGGAGCATAACAAGAACAAACTGGAGAAGATATAGGCCACCAATGTCAAAGCCCTCATTGTCTAAGTAGAGTACTTCAGTGCCTTGATGACCAATGTCCTCAAGTCCAAGCTCCCCATGCTTAAATTAAAATCAACAAGCTTATAGACCATAGGGCCACTACCAGATGCAACCTTCCTTCAAAGGAGCCACCATTTTTCTGGATTATTGCAAATACATATAAGAATGTCTTTACAATTTTCGATATTAATGATAGTAGCTTTACAAATCCTTTTATGTACATTATCTCATTATAGTCTAGGGATAATAAAAGAGGCTAAGAAAGGTTAATTCAATGCCCAATGGCCCCAAGACTACCAAGCCAAAAAATCTTAAGGTAGGCAGACCTAAAGGGGAGAGTGCCAAAGGTTCTGGGTCAAGGATAACATTTCTAAGCCTTCTAAATAAACCTGCCAAGTTAAAAGAATTTGTTTGAATCTAAACTACAGATTTTTTTTACCTCAGCCAGGACATTTTCTTTTCATCATTTTGTGCAGATAAGGAATATAATGAATCACAAAAATGAAAGAAAAATGCTATTATAAACATTTTTGTACATTTGGTTTTATTGTTGCAGTTTTGTTTTAATTTTGCTAATAATATTTTACTTGGGATTTAGTCCAAGTTGTGGATTTTCAGATTCAAAACGTGGGAACAATTTCTTAACTTTTCTTGCACATACACACATATACATTAATTCTAGACACTTATGTAGATATAGATATAGACACAGAAAGATACACAGAGATCTAAATTTATATCCATCTCTCTCTTGTGTGGAAACATATAAGTACATACTCTATAACTCATTAATCTTAGAAAAGTTGCCTTGGAGCGTTGAGAGCTCTGGTGACTTTCTCTTAAGACAAAACTTGAACTGAGTTCTTCTTGAAGGCAAGACCAGTCCTCTATTTATTATACATTCCTAGCTTTTTCCTGCAGGCACTGGAGAATAGCAGACCCTGCCTTAGGATTGACTCTCAATTGCCCTTGCCCTGATCCAGTCCCAAATAGGAACAGCCCAACACATGAACTGCACAAGGGAACCTTTTCTGCCACTGTATATTCAAATGAATATATTTGAGAATATATTTGTATATTCAAATGAATATACAAAAGACTATTATATCAATTCTACTTGCCCTCAGTGGTCCTATATCCAAATCTACTACTACTACTACTACTACTACTACTACTACTACTACTACTACTACTACTACTACTACCACTACTACTACTACCACTACCACTGCCACCACCACCACCACCACTACTACTACTACTAGCATTTATATTGCTTTAAGATTGGTGAAATGCTTTACAAATAATGTCACATGGTATTCTCACAACAATCAGACAGGTTGGTGCTATTTCTTTCCTCATTTTACAGCTAAGGAAACTGAAGCTTGTGTCAGTTAAATAACTTAGCCAGGATCATGCAACCGATAATTGTATGTATGAAGTGGGATTTTTACTCAGATTTACTTTACTACAGGTTTAGTGTTCACTCTATCCACTACTCAATCAAATATGTGTGTGTATTCCCTTCTCTCTCTCTCTCTCAATGCATACATGTGCACATATATGTATATGAATTTATATATGTATATATGCATATAACCACATGGATGTACATATTACATATGTGTATAAGATTACATATTACATTGCATATATAGGATTGAATAACATATGCATACATAATGTGCACATGTGTATGCCCATATACCTGAATGCACATATGTATGTAACATACAGAGACATGCACATACACATATGTATGTACACACACATCTATATACAAACATACATATTCAAAGAATAACATTGAATTACTAGCAAGGAGATTGTAAATTTTCAATAACTACATAGTTTTCATGGTTAAAAATCAGACAAATCTAAGAGTAAAATCAAAGTGATGTCATACTTACTCATCAAAGTTCTGCCTGTGCACATATAAAGCTTATCAAACAATATGCTATTAATCCTCACAGTACAGTATATAATAGGAATGCAGCAAGTTTTATTTTTCCCATTATAAGTGCAGAAAGAATAAGCTACTTGGCTTTCTCGAGTGTGAATCAGAGAATAAAGGAAATACATAGGGGAGGTGGTTAAGTGCAGGCCACAGCTAAGAAATGAAGACAGTGGGCTAAGGGAAAGGAGATTTTCCATCTCAAAATCTAAAATCTGTAAACCTTTTGTTGGGACTAGGAAAAGAGGAGAAAGCAATCGGAGAAGTGAGTTCAAAAGCTAAGGCACGGGTAAGTTCTCCGATAATACAGGGAGAAAGGAAGAGAGCCATGCTAATTCTAAAACTTTAATCAGCTGAGCTTCAGTCTTTAATCTCACTACACACAAATTTCAATCAGGAACTTATCTTAGTGCTTCATAAACATCCTAAATTAGAAATGAGATGAATGTATATCTCAGAACAAATAATACATCATTTTACTCAGTGAGTTTACACAATATCAAAGAACAGATGTTTTGGTTCTTCCAAACTGTAGTTGACAAATTTGCTACTAGTGGGAGTGGAAAATTAGTTTTCACTTTTAGAAATTATTTGCTACCATTTTCAGACCTTTCCTATTTATCAAACTGATTAAAAGTTGTCATTTGAAACATTCATAGTCTTCAAGCACATGTCAAAACTGTTTCTAGCCAACTCAAATGATCTCCTGAGAAGGCATATTAAATGAAAGCAGAGTTTATATCTCATCTTTTGTTAAACCATACATCACAACATTGCTGTATGCTGCCTTCTTCTATAGCACTGAAAAGGTGCATTGATTAAATTGAGAAAGATACTTATCTCTCACCTAACACATGGAATTATCTTTGTAACTGAAAGAAAGATGGGCAAAGGTATGAAAACCTGGATGTGAAGGGCTTGATGAAATCACCATGATTTCCATAAAAGCAACAGAATCTCAACTCTGTTTATCCCATAAGCACTGATCTTCATCTCAAGAAGTAACAGGCCAATTCTTGGAACATGTGAATTGTTCACAGAATTAGACTGAAGTTTCCATCTAAGCCATTTAATTGCTCTTTGATACAATAAAAAGATCTCAGGGGAACTCAGCAGATTTCAGTCTTCTAGAAGTAGTAGTACATATCAATTTTGCTTTGTTTTTAAGTTAGAATAAGTGAGCATTCAAAATATATTCATGGATTATTTTGATTTATTACAGAACTGGCCATTTTCAAAGCAATTATAACTGGCAACTGATACATATACACACAATTTTG
The DNA here is from genome assembly GCF_011100635.1 of Trichosurus vulpecula. Taxonomy (NCBI): domain Eukaryota; kingdom Metazoa; phylum Chordata; class Mammalia; order Diprotodontia; family Phalangeridae; genus Trichosurus; species Trichosurus vulpecula. The sequence continues at coordinate 174,418,112 of NC_050578.1, forward strand.
GAAATATTCAGATTCTGGCTACTTTAGTTTTTTTGAGGGTGGAGGAAAGCGAGGTAACTAAAGAAGTCTCACATATAAACCAAGACAGATAAAATAGGGGGAAAAAGATTTTAGAGATGAGACACAGAAGACAAAGTAGAAAGATGGTCCAGGAGAGAAAGTGAAGCATGAGGGAATGATTTTCAACATGAATTAAGTTTGCTCTGAATTTCTCAGCTCTTGTCATAATAAATGTTTAAGTTGAATAGATGTTTTTTTTAAATCTCTTTTCTCCCTCCTGTTTATCTTTTCTTGCTAGTCTTTCTTATGCTTTGAAATTCTTTCTATTTCTCATATGTTATCTCAAAGGTATTGACCAAAGTTCAGCTTTTCTACTTCTAACTACTTGGGCAGCAAGATGAAGAGGCCCCAAATAACTCTGAACTTGTTCTCTCATTTTATTTCATTAGAAGACATGTGGTCCTTAATACTGACTTTGAAAAGGAAGGCAAATAAAATGTTACAACTGATTTTACAAAGTGAGATATTAAAAATAGAAAATGACTTACAGGTGATTTTTTTGGTCAGTGGTGATTTTCGTTCTTGTTCAAAGAGAATGTATGTGTCTGTATTTTAAAGTTCCCTATTAAATACTGCATGTAAGAGCTGAATTTTAATTCAGAAATTACAAATACTATATTTCATAACATGTTTATAGTATTGTTCAATATTGGTCCATAATATTGTTCAATAGTATTGATCAATGGAATGTAGGCTTCTCTTTAAATCTTTCACACATTTCCCCTTTGGCTAAGGCCATAATAACCCCTTTTTTTGAAGGATGGGTGTGGGCATGAGGAGAACAACTTTATTCTAGGAGGCCCCATCTGCTAGCTGTGAATTTACCTTCGAGGAACATTGTGTCAGCATGGCATCTAGTAGCCTTCCCCAGACACCAGACATGTCAACTCCTTAATTTTGCTCAGCCTCTACATGGAGAAAAAGCAATAGCTCTAACTAAAAATAAAACTTTTGTTTCCTTGCATGATCATCTTTATGGTAAAGTTCTTTATTTTTCAAGGCCAACTTACTTAGGAGCTTACATGGATGGGTGATTTCATGCATGTAGGTATATACTATTTAAGTGCAGATTACAATTCCTCCACACCTCCTCATCTGTCCAATCCTTACCCGTATCCTTCAAATCCCTTCTCTCATATGTGCTACCTGTGTGACCACGGGCAAGTCATCTATACTCTCTGGGCTTCAATTACCTCTAAAATGAGGGGATTAGACAAGATGGTGTTTAAGGTGCCTTCAAGCTCTAGTTCTTTGATTCTAAATCTTCTAAAAAGAATTTGTCAGAGGCCTTCCTGTAATTAATTCAATATCATAAGGGTACCAGTGACTTTATTATTATTGCTAGAGAAGGATGAAGGGAAAGAGCTAGTAGCCTTGGTACTAGGTGGGGGTGGGGGATGGTGGGGTTGTGCAGCATGGGTATTTTGCCATTTTTACTAGGTCCCGCACTAGTTAAGAGCACTAGTATGAATTTAGCTAGAGTTCAGTCAAATTAGTTTTTGTATATATATAAACACATATGCAAATACTATAATAGCCTATGAAATTAAATTATCTTTATAATTGTAAATGTGCTAATCGTAAGCCTTCTGTGGTATATAAGAAAGCTAGTCTTCCCTAATTCACCACTGTACTGAGATATCAGTCCACTGTTAGAACTTGCCATATAAGGTGTACAACAAAGCCATGGGGGAAATTAAACTTTGTTTACATTTTGACTTTATTTACCTGTGTAAAATATAAGTGTAAAAAAGCACTGGTGTATTTATTTGTATTTTATGCCTAAAATATTTTTACTTGAAATTTTGACACTTGAGATCAAGAGAACAGATGGAGCTGCTATTAAAAACCAACACTGTGTTATTGTTGTTCAGTTGTTTCAGTTGTGCCTGACTTTTCCTGATCCCAAATTAATTTGGAATTCTTTTAGGCAATGATATAGGAATGGTTTGCTATTTCCTTCTCTACCTCTTTTTACAGATGAAGAAATTGAGGTAAATGAGGCTAAATGACTGACCCAGGGTCACATAGGTAGTATGTGTGTGAGGTCAAATCCAAATTCAAGAATATGAGTCCTCCTGATTCTAGGTCTAGCATTCTATCTACATGCCACCTAGCTGTCCTGCAACAACACTATGAGCAGGGTGGAAAAGAGAGTGGTAAAAGGAAGGGAGACATGATCAAAGTAGCATAGACTTATTGAAAAGTTATATGAAGAGTAAGTTAAGTCATGGTAAAGATAAAGTTAAAAGTGGATAACTGGTTCTAATTGATAAAGAGCACCGTATAGAAAGGAAAAGAAGACAAAACCCCCCAAACCCCACATGCTACAAGTCAAAGCCTGAAATGGGATACACAGATCAAGCAAATGTGAGAATTGATGGGATATTGAGGCTGAAATTTTATGGACAAAATAATGTGGAGTTGAAAAACATAGGCATAGGTATCTATCTATCTATCGATATAACTACTTTCTTATCTCTATGCATGGATGGCTCCATCCTAGCTCAGACCCTCATCACCACCTTCCTAAAAACCTCCAATTTGATCCCCTGTATCCAGTCTCTTCTCTCATCAATCTCTTCTCCTCACAGCTATCGCATCTTGGTAGGGCATGAATCTAATATTTTCACTCACTTCCTCAAAATCTTTGATAGCCTTTATCATAAAATACAGACTACTCAGACTAGCACTGAAGACCTTTGGCCATTGGACTGTCTATTTCCTTTCTATGTTATTTCTAATTGCCCTCCTTCATTTTTCCTGACAGACTAGTATACTGTTTCTAGTTCTTGGTATTCCATCTTCCACATCTGTGACTTTATACAAATTACTCCCTATTCCTGGAAGGTGCTCTCTCCATAGTTTTCTATTTCAAAATCCTTATCTCCTTTCAAATGTCAGCTGAGGTGCCACCTCATCCATGAATCTGTCTAGGATCTCCCATATTGCTAGAATGCCCCCTTTTCTCAGATTAATTTGTATTATAATCTCTAAACATGTTTGTAGAATCATATGATCATAGATTTAGACATGTAGCAGGTCTTGGGTCTTAGAAGTAATTGCACGTGACCCCCACATTTAACAAATGAGGAAAATGAGTTCCAACGAATTTTAAGTGACTTTTCCAGGATCACACATTTAGTAAGAGCATGAAGCAGGATTGGAAAATGAGTCTTCCTGAATCTAAATATTCTGTCTACTAAGTTACCCTTCCACTGTTGTATAAACCTCGTAGATTTCACTCCTTAAAGGCGTGAACTTTCTTTGCTTCCTTTCTTGGTTATATTTCTTTCTGCTTTTTTTAAAAAAAATCTATAGTGTACTAAGCTGCTTATTCTCTAAGTTATTTTTCTCAAAATATTTCAATTCTTTTCCTGTGTTTTCCTCTAGACATCTTATTTCATTTAGAAGATGATTTTTAACTTACTTACAAACTATTGCTTCACATTTCTGGGCATTCTAATTGATCTCATGGCTAAGCTATGTTGTTTTTTCTTCTTCAAGGTTTTGTTTATAGATATTTTATAGTTATTTTCTTTTTCTGGGGTTATGTCTTATGTATCTATAGTGTAACAAGAGCTATCTTTTGTTATTGTTTTGTTTTCATTTACCCATTCTTCCAGCCTTCCTTCCCTGATTGAGATATTGTGGTGGGGCCACGATGTGTACACTTATAGCAGGATTGTAATAGCCTTATATGGTCCTAGCCTGTCTTAAGCGGAAGTCTTTCCATGATGTAACGACTGTATGATATGTTCTTCGAGGATTACAAGGTCAGCATGGACTAGAAAGCTATGAAATTTCAGTGATGCCTAGGTGATCTGATCAAGGGTATGGTGTGATTTATGCCTTTCTGAGATTTCCAGGCTCTAGACCCCAGTTTGGGTCTATGCAACACAGCTGCAAATTTGTCCCAGGGAGGAGTTCAAGTAGATGGTTGATTAACCCCAATCCCTGTCTAAAAGATTCTGGAGGTTCAGAAAAAAATAGCCTGCTTAGCCCACTTTTGAACTCAGGAACTGAGTGTACAATGCTGCTTTGAGGTCAGAGAGAGTGAAGCTACTGCTGGCCTAGTGTGTCCAAAGCCTGGGGACTGACTCCTTGAACTTGATCTGGAGTTGGAAAGAAAATTCATTGATTCTTTCAGGTCAGGGCTGAGTCTATGATCATTTTTTTGGGTCAGCAACAGTGCTCCAGACCTTCTCTGAATTGGGATTCTGGGTCTGTGATCCTAATCAGTCCATATTCTATAATTCCTTCCCTGCTCACTTTCCTCTGGATGGAATTTCTGATTTTGTTTTGAAAAGATCATCTACTGGTTTTTTTTTCATTAGAGTTCTGATTAGTACTTGGCCTGGTATTCTTATTAGATTTTTATTTATTAATAATAACTGGAATTTTGTTGGGATGGATATTGAAAGAATTGCTTTGCATTGCTTCCTCCTACTCTGCCATGTTGTATAGCCTCTGCGTATGCTTATTTTCATGGAAATATGGTCATTGTCAAACCATATTAGCCACCTAGTAGGCAAAGAAAGACAGGGGATGAGTTCTCCCCTTCATCTCTCTGTTTTTCTTTCTCTGTGGCCCTCTCATTTGTCCTTCTTTTCTTAGATTCAAAATACAAAAAAAGAATACTGAAACCACCTTGGAAGTCCTTAAGGAGCTTGCTTACTTTTTACCGAGGGAATTCATAATCAATTAATCAATACAAATTCCTATCAATTTTTATCTTATTAATGATCAATCAAGTTCCTATTATTTTGCTAGGAATCATTCTAGGTACTGTTGATATAAGTACAAAGAAACAATCTTTCATATGGAACTGACATTCTATTGGCAGAGAAATGTGTATCTATGAAGGTATATAGCATAAAATAGGTGAACCAATATAAATATATACAAAGAAGTTAGATACAAGGTACTTTGGGATGGTGAGTGCTAGCAGTGGCGGTGAGATGAGAAGGGGCTTCATGATTCTTTAGTAATGTCAGAAAGGAAGAGCGGATATCAGAAAGGCAGAGGTGATGAGGCTATGCATTATGATTATGTGGGTCTGTGAGTATGAAGACAGGAAGAGATTAGAGAGGAGATGGAATATATTAAGTGAGGAAAAGAAGGAAGGGTAGTTTAGATGGATTGTAGACCTTGGACCAGGGAGTCATACAATAATATTGGTAAATTAGTAATGTATGTAACATCAAATGTTGTTAAAGAAGTTAATCCCACATAAATCAGATCTTTTTCAATGTTTGTATGCAATTTAAAAAATCAAATTAGTGAGCTGAAACCCAGCATGAGAAATAAAGGTACCTAAGGTGCCTCATCTTCCATTAAGTTTCTTTCCTTTCATATTCTCTCCATCTTCCTGTTTGTATTATAGGAGAGGAAACTGAAGAAATAAAATAGTTAAGAAACAAAAAGAAGTATGACTAGCCAAAGCACAGAGAAAGAGAAGGTGGCAAAATTGTGCAGAAAATGAGATGGAAAAGGCAAGATAAGTGTGAAGGGAGATAGAAAAAGTGAGGCAGTATGGCACAGCAGATAAGGCACAGGACTTGGAGTCATGAAGACCTGGCTTCATATTTTGTCTGCTATATTACTAGATGTGTGCACGGACAAGTCATGTAATTTCCAGGATGCTCTGTTTCCTCATATCTAAAATGAGGGAGTTGGACTTGATAACCATTTAGATCCCTTCTAGCTGAAATCTATCTTCTGAAATGGGCATAAGGAATACTGATTCATGTTACACCATGTGCAATAGATATTCAAATTTTAAAAATAATATATAAAGCAAAGTTTTTTTTCTTAAACTCATCTATCTATGAAATGAAGGGATGAACAAAGAAGCATAACTAAAGTGAGGCAACTAGGAAAAAGTATTGCCCACTTTTGACATGGATTTTTGCTCATAACACATTTTTGTGCTATCCAATAGCATCATACACCATTAGGCAGAAGATGATAGAGCATAGAGAGATAGATATAGATAGATCTATATCTATATTTGTCTCTATAGATAGGTTGTTTAGGTTAGATATTTATATAGATTATATAGATCTACATGGATTATATAGATATAGATGGACCTACATCTATCTATATCCAATCTTTCTGTATCTATCTATCTATCTCTCTATCTATCATGCTTCTTCATGGTTCAAAGCATATTATGTGTAAATATCACATTTTTTTCAGGATGTGTAGTCCTCTTATTTCAAAGCAGAAATGTCTACCTGCCAGTAAAGGTATTCTCATGATATTTTCACTCTTAAAGGAGATGTTCAGAAAGGGTAAAAGAAGGTGGAATTGTCAAAAGTATTCTGGTTCTTTTCCCCTCCATGTCTTCTCCCATTGTCATTCGAGTAATCACTCAGGTTTTAAAATCATTTATTCCCATTGTCTTTACATTTTAGTCACTTTAAACTCTTTTCTGTAGAAATTACAATGTCAGTAGCATAAAGGAATCAGAACCAGATAATTCTGAATCCTCAATGGTCATTTGGGGGACAAAGGCTCTACAAATGAGTCCTTCCCTTAGGACCCATTTATTTTCCTTCTCAATTTTGGAACTAGCATTTTTCATGGGTAGGATGTGGCAAATTTACAAAGAAAAGAGAAAATGGAAGAAATGAGAGCCTGCCAATATCTGACACAGTTTTGCCAAAGATATAAGCCTACCTCAGGTTTTTGGAGAAAGAAACCTTTGATAATCTCTGTTCTTTTGGCAGCCAAGTAGCAAGCAGAATGTCTAGCCAATGTCTTACAAAGGCATTTAATTTAAACATATTCAAAGTTAATTTTGGTTATGTGAGATGACACTGAAATAGAATTCTTCCTTGATAAACTCTTTTTCTAAAGGGGAGATTTCATTTAAATTAAAAAGTGAAATATAATTATTACAATCCTAGGCAGTTTTATTTTTATTCATCTTTCTACTCCTCTTCTGTTCTTTATCAAGAAGAGAAGAAATAATGATATAATTGTGTTGAAAGTCCAGTTATATGGAACCATTAAATATTGGGATTTCATTGAAGAAAATCGTTATATAACTTTATAGAACTTTAAATAGAACTTTTTAAGTCCCAAATCACTGTCTTAAGTATCCAAGAAAGAAGAAGATTGTGCTATTAAAAAAAAACAACAACAAACACCTTTATATCATTATTTATATTGCAATATTTTCATATAAGATGATTCCTATTTGTCTCAGTGGCAGAGTATGTAAGGCATGCTGAAAGACTAATGAATTAAGGACAGCTTTCAAGGTAATTTTTTGGGGGGATATACCTGTAAGCAACACATCTGTGCCTTTAGAAATAGTATGGTTTATCTTGATATGCTTAAATTGAAATGGCCATCTGGCCCTCATTGATCTTAGGTGGTTATATTTCTGGTAAAAGAAGTGATAATCACTAGGTGCCAACATGTTTCATTCAGAACTTAGAATTAATGCATCTCGATCATTGGGGAAAGTGAACTCTAGAAAAATATTCCAGGGATTGGGTTAATATTTTAAATTACTGATTGACATGATACAAATCTATGACTAGTAGCTAATATGTCTACTGACTGATCAGGAATTATATATGATTTCACAGATAAGAGCATTTGATCAAATAAAATGAAATGGAATTTTAAAGAGATAAATATGAAGTCACATACTCAGGTTTTAAAAAAAATCCTATTCACAAGTGTGTGTGGAAAATATCTGTAGTATTTACAAAAGTGCAAACTAAACATAAATTAACAGAGTGACATAAAAAAAGTTGGGGAAAGCTTAGGATGCATTGAGGGAGACATAGTATACAATTTCAGGGAGGTGATAGTGCTAATGATGCCCACCCCCCCCATCCTGTAAGAAAATACAGGGAATACTGTGTTCTATTTCTGAGTGTGCAATATCCTTAGAAGGATATTCATAAGTTGGAAGAGGGTGATTTGTATTATAAAGGGCCTCAAGACCATATTGCATGAGGATCAGATGAAGGAATTGGTGGTATTTAGCCTGAAAAATACTTACAGGGCATAATTCTTCCCTCTTTTTTCCCCTCTCACATTTAAGTTAAATTGTACATACATTGTACATACTCACATATATACATATGTGTGTATATATATATACATATATATACATGTATATATATATACATATATATATATATATATATATATATATATATGATATATCTTGGCTATTCTCTATCTGAGAAATTAGATATTTTTTTCCTAATTGATCACTAGTCTTTTTATTTTTTATACATTAACCTTTTGTGAATAAATTTTCCAAATTTATGTAATTAAACACATGCACACATATATACATATGTGTACATACATATATTGTTTATGTACTTAGATAATCATGTGGACTTGTTTTTTACTGTGATTATGTTAAATGTCTTTCTAATGTCAAAATGTCTTTGCATGCCTGGTATAAATTGAACTTGGTTATAATGAATGATTTGGGGGATGATTTGCTATAATTAATTTCATAAGATTTTATTTGTAATTATTGAATTGACATTAATTAGGGATATTGATCTGTAGTTCTTCTGTGCTTTATCCCCCCCATCCTCCTCCTTTTACTTATGAAGGCTATATTTGTCTCATTAAAGGTGCTTTTTTCAATTTTTGAGAATAATATATGTAGGATGGATACTAATTATTCTTTAAAAGTTTGAGAGAATTTTCCTGTGAATTTATCAGAACCATTTTTCTTTAATCTGTTTGGATTTTTACCCTTTGGTAGTTCTCATGGAGCTAATTATATTTCCTTTTTTTGAGCTTGTTTTACTTAAAATGTCTATGAAGCCTGTTCATTTGGGTATTTTATATGTTTTAAAGATATTCCTGTATTTCTTTTGTTCTTTCTGTTTTGTTATCATATGCCAATATGGTAGGTTCTGATAGTTCTTTTTATTTCTTAAAGTTTTCTTGTGATTACCTCTATTTCACTTCTTATTTCATTGATTTTTCTGCCCTCTTCTTTTTTATTATGTTAGGTAAATTGTTTACCAATTTCCTTAGTCTTTTCATAGCTATTGTTGTCTACTAAGTAGCATTGCTAAAGAATGTGCTTATTTTTTCACATTTAATGAAACTTCAAAAAGTTATCTATAATACTCAATTGTATATATTCCCCATTTGTTTATTTTCTTGTAAGACTTATTCTAATTTCAGTGAGGGTTATTAAAGTCTCTATGTTACTCTACTTGAAATTCAGTTGTTTTTTTTTCTTTTATGCATTTAGATGCCATAGGATTTGGTGCATATAGGTTTAATTTTGGTATTGATTTGTTGAGTATAATTCCTTTATTAACGCTCTCATTGTCTCATATATTTTTATAAATATTGTGATTTTTTCATTTTGCTTTATCTGATAGCATGACTGTAACTGCATTCAGATTCCTATAAACACTCCAAGTTGACTACATTTTCCAGGCTTATTCCTAGTCCAGGGCATGTCTCTTACATTATAAAAGTGGATATTCCACTCCATCTCCAAATCCATACTGCTTCCAAGTTTTGCTTTTTGTGTCAAAGGAACAACTATCTTTCCAATCACTCGTGTTTACAACCTAGGAGTTATCCTTGCTTCTTCTGTATTCTTAACTGCTCATAAATGATCAATTATTCAGGCATGTTAATTCATCCTTTATGAATATCTCTCACATCCATTTTCTTCCTTTCATTTAACTCAGATTTTATTTCTAACTCAAGACCTTATCACCTCTTGTCTTTAATCTTGTAGTGTTTGCCAATTTGGCCTCCTTGTATCCTGTGTCTCATCTTTAATATCCTTCCCATAGCTAACATATATTTCTAAGCATATCTTACTACATTACTCCACTATCAGAAATCTTCAGTGGCTCCCAATTGCATCTAGGAGACAATTCAAAATCCTCAACCTAATATTTATATTCTTCACTATTTGAATTCCACCTACGTTTATGGTATTATTTTATATTATTGATATTCACTAATTCTCCATTTCAGATAAACTAGTCTGGAAACTGTTATCTATGGCATCATATTTCCTCCTTCCTTGCCTTTTATGGGTGTGCTCTGCCCCCTCCCCATGTTCAGAGTGTGGTCTTTCCTCATTTCCAAGTGTAAAAATCTCAGGTTCACTTCAAAACACAAATAAGATGCTATTTCTGACACAGAGTGTCATATCTTTAGAGTTGCAAGAGAGCTAAGAGGTGCAATTCCCTAATCATATGGAAGAGAAAATTGAAACTCAGAGAGATTATCACTTTCCTATCATTAAACAGCAGAGCTGAAGATTTAACTTGATCATGTGACTAAAATCAAGCACTCTTCCCACTGTACCATGAATAATATGTATAAAGCACAAGATAAAGAATCAATAAAGCCTGAGTTCAAATCTCACCTCAGAAATTTAGAAGCTGTGCAACTCTGGGCACAAGTCACTTAATCTCTGTCTATCTTAATTCCCTCAACTATAAAATCGAGATAATGTTAGTACATGCTTCACAGGATTGCTATGAGGATAAAATGAGATAATATTAGTGAAGCACTTTGCAAAGTTTAAAGAGCTATATAAATATTGTAACTTTTGTTTATTGTTGTTTTTGTAATGAGGGCTTTCTTACATATGGAGCATGACAATTTATTCTGTGCCTCAAACAGAATCAGACTAAATATCTCTAGCATCTTCTCCCCCAACCCTTCTCTGAGGAAGACTTTAGATCTAATGCTAGGTCTAATGGATGTGGTTTTCAGGGCCAGTCTAACTTCTGATTGATCTTTCATTATTTGGGAAGAGCGTAACCTCAAGCTTTATGTCTAAGGCTTCATTCTCTTCCCACCAAATACCAGTTCCATAATGAACACACATAGGAAGTAGCAGGTCCACAGTGAAACTGACATCATATATAAAACAACATACACCAGACAATACACGATGGAAAGAACTCTGCTTTTGGGAGCAAAGTGTCTCAGCTCAGTCCTAAAAGAAGACATCCTCGATCTGATCCAAGGGGAAGCTCCACAAAGTCTCTAATGTAATGAGCTGGGAAGAGGGACAAGATGGAGTTCAGCAGCTGCTCTCATGCTGGCTTCTTCCCAGAATCTTATTTTCCATTCAGCAGCTTTAAGTGGAGTGGGCATTATCCATCTTCTTTCTCAAATCTAGAAGCTGGAAATGCCTGAAGGACAAAGAGATTTAAGAGACCTGAAAAAGAATCTCAGGCTTAAAGAGGAATGGATCTCCTCTCTTCCATTCTTCCCAACTTCCACCCCACCCTTTACCGAGACACAGGACATTGACCTCCACCATTGAAAAAAGAATCCAATATCAGTGGGAATTGGGACTCAGGTTACATTCTTATATCCTAATTAGGTAGTAACTTTTTTGTGTTTCAGTCATTTTCAATCATATCTGACTCTTTGTGACCCCATCTGGGTATGTTTTTTGGCAAAGATACTGGAGTAGCATGCCATTTCCTTCTCCAAGGAACTGAATAAATGTGTATTAAATTAAATCAAATTGGAATATAATGAAATAAACATTCTTTCTAATCTTTTGCTTCCATGATCTGTCATCTACAGTCACTGGGCCAAAAATAAATGACCCATTTTCTTTGTTTTTTCCTTTGCTTTAAACATGTTTTTCCCCCTATTTTTCCTGTTTCTTTTTAAAATAATTTTCTGAATTGTTTTATCCCACTGTCAAATTTCTTGATTTTGGAAATATCTTTTTTTTTAAGATACTGAATTTATGTTGGTGGTAGGTGATCCTCCTAAATCAGTAATAACCCATTATAACTTGATTGAAATATTCAATGAACTATTTATATGTGCTACTGTGTTTTGCTTAAACAAATACTCATTTCACAAGCTTTATTGTTTCATTACCCACATATATTGCCCTAATAATTAATGCAAAACCTTCAGTCATCCCCTGTTCTCTTCAATAACACAAGTCTTTATGGATCATTAAGTACATTTTTCTGAATGACTTCTTTCATAACTGATATCCTTCTATTTTCAAACACAATCAAATTCAGTGGTGTCAAGGAAAGAATGTGAAAGGATTCTCACTAGTTTGCTTTTCACAAAATTAAAATTACACATTAAAGCATTTTTAACCAAGGAAAATTTATGTTATTATAAGTTCACTTCAAAGTCTTATACTTTTTTAAAAAAGATTTTAATCATCTAAATTGACTTGATTATAATATTCCATAGATTCAGAAAAGTATATATAATTTATTTAAAAATCCAAGACAATTATACATATATTTCCCATTATTCTATAACTGAGCAATACAGTATGCTAGGCATCTTTATGTAAGTGAGGATGAATAGAAACCATGGCTCCTACCATCAAGGAATCCATACTTTAGCAGACAAGCTGACATGCACAAAAATTTCTCTAGGCTAAATGTATTATGCCTATGATTTCATCATTGTAGTAAACTCTCCATTAATGCAGATCAGTTAGTTCCTTCCAACTTAAAGTCCTGTGTTGATGAGAGCTTATTATTTGAGTGGTACAAAGTGCCACATAATTTTTTGAGACAGAATCACAAATTAAAAGAAGCACACATATTAAAAAAGATAAATGGAATAATTATCCTCTTCTTGAGATTTTATCTTTTTTTCTTTCTAATTTAATAAACTTTCTGAAATTTGGCATATAAATAGCATTTAAGGTGCATATATTATGGTGGACTTTAGACATGATGTAATTCTATTTAATCACAGTTTTGATTATTTGAAATGAACATTTATTCTATATCAAATGGCTTGCTAGTCCTTCATTAACAACATTTCAATGAATATATAAAAAACTCTTATGCATTTCATTCTCTATTCTTCATATATATAAATTGAAAAAAAACCCAAATAGTTGCATATTATATAAATTACTTTCTGTCTTACTCCCAGTCACTGAAGAAGTTATCTTTTGGTAGTTCTCTTTAACATTGAGACAATCCAGGATACTACATTATTCTCTCTGGTTGTAATGATTATTTAATTTCATATTGCACATTAACAACTACTTTCTTCATTTCTGTGCCATTAGGTCGGAAGCACAAGACCTACTATGGCCAAATTATAGATAAAACTAGAAGTTGAACAGATTAAGTAACTTGACCAGTGTCAGCAGATAGTAAACATAGTAATTTTCAAAGCAAAAATGTGAATACCTACCTATTGACTTTAAGCTTCAGTTTGTTTATTATAAATATCATCTGCATGTTTATATTCTAGGTGGTACAGTGCATAGGTCACTGGGTACAGAGTCTAGATTACCTGATTAAAATATAGCCTCACACACTTAAAAGCTGTGTGACCATGGCCAAGCAACTTAGTTTCTTCCTACTTCAATTTTCTCATGAAAAATGAGGATGATATTAATATGGACTTTCCAGTGACAATGTGAGAATCAAATGAGATGATAATTGCAAGGCTCTTAGCACAGTGCCTGGCACATAGTATGCACTTAATAAATGATTGTTTTCTTACTCTTGTCTAATTGTCTGCCTGTCTCATATCAATCATTTCTCTTAAAATACTTTATTTAGGATTTGATGAGTCTTTGCTATTAAGAAAATCTATAAAGTAACTGTTAGTTTGTCTCTAATTATTACAATTAGAATGACTTGTGCTTCATAGAGTATTCTCTTGTGAATGAGTCATTGTAAGTTTCCATTACCATATTATGGATGAGGCAACTGAGGTTTTGAGAACTTATTAATTGTCTAACATTACATAGCTTATAAATGGTCAGAGAAAAAATACATACATACATATATGTATCTATATCTAGATTTATATTTATATCTATATCTATCTACCTATCTATATCTGTCTATCTATCTATCTATCTATCTATCTATCTATCTATCTATCTATCTTCTAACTCTGAGAGCAGTTCATTTCCATCACATCCCAAAGACATCCCACAATAAAAAAAATTCTGCAAAGATCATGGGGTTCTGAGCATTAGTTACTATGGATACTAAAGAGTCACTGAGAGTTTTTTCAATGAACATGTGGAATGTTATTATCTTCTTAAAAATTTGTAAATACTAGTGAATATAATAATTACCAAGCAATAAAACTATTACTTTTTAGTTCAATTATCATGCATAGAGCTATATTAGTAATATATAAATAATTACCTTGTACCTGTTTCTGCTCAGATCTATGTTTCCCATTTTCCTTAACTTTCTTTAATTAAGTCACATCTATAATGTATATTGTAGTATCTATGCATATGAATGCTTATTGTTTATAATAATGCTGAACTGAAAAGATAGAACTTATGGATATAATATAAAATTGGGGTCATATGGAAACATTTCAAAATAAAGCCTTTAAGTTCAACACCAGTGTTTGAAATCTAATTGTGCAATTTCGTGGATCAAAGCAAAAACATATAATGACCATGACATTATATTTCTTAGATATTTGGTAGAGAATCTCATTAATATTAAGAGATTCCATATGAAAACAGAATTACCTTATATCTTTTATTTCACAACTTCTACTAGTCAACACACAGAGCTAATAGAGAAATGGTTCAGTAATTGTCGTTTACAATTCTTTCATCACTACTGCAAATAGTATCAGTATTTAAAAGGTTAGATTTTTCCAGGCTTCATTTACAAATCAAGTTCAGATAGCCAGAAAAGTGCCAAAATAATTCCCACAACTGTCACAACTTGTGCATTGTTTTGTCCTAACAAGCTTTCTGTCGGATGATCAGATAAGTCTCAGAGGGATATATCTGAGATTCTAATCATTCATGGGAGTGAAAGAGAATTAAAGAAAGATGAAAGCTGTGATTATGAGTGGACATATGTGTTCACATGTACTGGAACATTGAGTTTCAATTTACCAGTGAATTTTCTTCTTCATTATTGTCATTTAAGATTTGATTGACCCTTTCAAGGAAAGTCTATGTAAGAGGAATATCTGAATGTGGCATAATTCAGTAAAGAAAGAAACCTCTCTGGTGTCTTTCAGGATCAGACATTTCCATGGTTAGCGGATGCTCCCTTCAATTTCTGAGACCCCCCCTCATACCTGATGTCAGCAGCTGAATTGTTATCAACCCATCATGAGGACATATGTCCAGCACATCAAGGCTGCCACAATTGCTGCATTCTAGAACTTTTGTACAACTTGTCTTGTATTTTTTAGCTAAGAATTTCCAAAAGATTTATAATTGCAATGCCATTGTTCACATTTATAATTTCTTCTTATGTAAATCAGAAGCTATACACCTGTCCTTTGAAATGTAATGATAATTCTGTCACATGCCTGCAATGCCTTTCCCTTTTTATTTTTTAATCTGAAATTAAATCACTGGCAGGATTTCAGTGTTTAGATGAAGTAGATCTTATTCAATTATTAGATCAACCATTACTTAATTTTAGAGATTAGTTGCTTTTGTCTGACATTTATAATTAGACCTTTACTTCTGCTCTACCTTTCCTTTTTCTTATAAAACACAGTTGAATGAGTGAGATGAAAGTACCTCTTTCAGGGAAAAAAAAGAAAGAAAAACAAAAAAACCACAAACAAACAAACAAAAAACAATGGGTGAGTGAACTGTCAACCAGAGCTGTGTTTTGTGCATTCTTGGTTAAGTCTGGAATAATTGCTCTTAGCTTCCAGTGGAGTGGAACACTCCTAGGAGTGAAATAATCCTTCCTGATACATGCTCTCACATGCCTTTTCAAATCAATAAAAATGTGTTGTTTTCTTGTGTCTATGTTCAGGTATGTTCATGGGTACTTTCCATAGCAATAATATGTGTAAGGGTTTTTTTTTTGCCCTTGGCACAAAGCTTCAATTTTCATTCTTACATTTGATTCCTGTTATGCTATATGAATGTTCACCGACCTGATCCCAAGAAAATACTCAACCTCATGCTTCACTAGATAACTACATTTTTGTTTCTTTTAATTGAATATCTTAAAATCATAGATTTATAGTTGGAAGGGAACTTGGATCTAATTCAGGCCAAGTTCATGATTTTATCAGAGGAAAATCAAGCCTGCAGGTATCAAGTGATTTGCCTAAGGTCACAAATATTTTAGGTTTCAAATCTAATACTTTAATTCCAAATCCAGAGCCTGTTCCACTGAACCATAGGCATCATCTTGGATTTTTAAATCTTTACTTTCAAAATTATGATATAACAATAGCTTCAAAAGTCTATTTCCGAACCCCCCCCACCTCCTTCAGGAGCTATCCCATTAAATTATTTTTACTCTCTAAATTTTCAACTTCCCTATATCCACTAGTTTCTTTCCTGCTGGCTACAAATGTGCCAAGACATCTCCCATCCCTCAGAACACAATCACTGTACCCTATTATCTCTTGGCTATCACACTATCATTCATACATAGGTATATACATATGCCTACATATGTATATGTGTGTGAATATATGTACATATATATGTTCCTCCTCATATTAAAAAAAATTTAAAACCTCTCAATAGTTATTTTCTCCATTTACCCCACTCACTTTTCACATTCTTATGATTTGGCTTTGATCTCAATCACTCAGCTAAAACTTTCTTCAAGATAAACAATGATCTTTGATACATAATAGCAATGGCGTTGTATTAATTGTTATCCTTCTAAATCTCGCTAAAATGTTTGATATTGTTAATTACTACATCCTTTAGAATACTCTCTCCTTCCCAGGGTTTCATGACATGCACTATTCCTTTTCAGTCTTTCAGTCTTACTCATGATCAACACCCATGTTCCATCTCCTATGCACTGATGTCCCTCAAGGTTCTGTCTTGGGTCTTCTCTTCATATGTTCTCTTTTTTAGTGATCTCATTATCTCCCAATGTTCAATTATCCTCCCTACATATATCATCCACAAATCTATCATTTTAGCCTCAAATTCTCCTGAGCTCTAATCAAAAACAAGCATTCCCCAAACTCCAACCACCTCCTGACTTTTCTACTTCTACAAGGGTATCATCATTC
Organism: Trichosurus vulpecula; assembly: GCF_011100635.1. Taxonomy (NCBI): domain Eukaryota; kingdom Metazoa; phylum Chordata; class Mammalia; order Diprotodontia; family Phalangeridae; genus Trichosurus; species Trichosurus vulpecula. The sequence continues at coordinate 174,435,173 of NC_050578.1, forward strand.
TTTCAGTTGCTCAGATTTACATTCTAGGATTTATTCCCCCACTCTTCACTGTCACTCACCTTACATATCTAATGAGTTGCCAAGGATTGTTCATTATACCTCTTTAGCATCTTTCATATTCATTCCCTGTCTGGACTCATAGCACAACTATGCTAGTTCAGCCCGCATTATCTCTCATCTGAAATATTGCAAAAGCCCTCTAATTAGTCACCATGATTTCCATCCCTCTCATTGCCAATGCATTTTCCCCAAAATCACCACATTTATATTCCTAAGACTTGGGTGTGATCATTTCAATCCTCCTATTCAAGAAGCTTCATGTATCTCATTTATTTCTAGCATAAAATAAAAGCATTTCTTTGAGCATTTACAGACCCTCAGAATCTGACTCCCAAGTACCTTTCTAGGCTATTTACACATTATTCTTATCTTCCCTCAATGAACCAGCAAACTTGCTGTGGCACCATTTTGTTTTTTGTTTTGTTTTGTTTTTCCTGTGTCCCAGAAGTCTGACTCAGTTCCACAACCCTGCTTCTCTTTCTCTATTCCTCTGGTAATATATCTCTGTACATTTCAGAGTAGCATGGTAGTTTAAGTCCTGCTGTGCCTGTTGCTGGGAAGATTGAGGCTGGCCAATTATCTGAGTTCAGGAATTCTGAGCTGTACTAGGGCTGATGTCCATCAGGTAGTCTACATTAAGTCTAGAACTGATATGGTGAACCCTGGGACACAGAGGTTCTTCAGACTGCACAGGGAGGGGGCAAACCAACCCAGATCAACCAACAGCAGGTTAAACTATTTTAAAACTTTTTATTTAAAACTGTCAGTATTGGGATGTAGGTGTGAGTGGTTGTAGTATTTCCAGTCTGAGAGAAATAAAGAGACTCACTCTCAAAAAAAGGAAGAAAATACAAAAGTCACAAATCCTAGCTACGCACTCTATTATATCCTCAGTCACAGAAAGAATCAGCACAACCCTAGGACAGATTCCAGGGCAATATTTTCAATGGAACAGAATTTCTAAGATATTCTTTGACTTACACCTCTCTGAGTCACCTAAACCATCAGAGAATCAAAAATGCATAGAGTAACATTAAATTCTCCCAGGTTATACATGATTCATTCTTTTCAACCTCAACTGGGTCCATGTTAGGTCTAAACAATCTTTTTTTTATAATAGATTTTTATTTGCTATATCACAGTCCTTATGGTAAGTTAGTGGCTAGGTGTTTCCACAATCTGGATAGCAGCTTCTGTGGGGGTGCAAGATCCACCAACAACCAGCACCCAGAAAGCTGCCAACATGCTGCAAAAGCACAGGTTCTTTTGATCTGCTTAACTAAGGAAAGCTACATGAAGGAGTTGACAAGCTTACTTTAATTCAGCACACAAATATCATTCACTTAGTTCAGGGGAAAAACCCAGCACCCTGAACCTCAGAACAAAATACAAACAAATTACAAACATGGACAGACAGACCTTGTCTGATTCAAATCCCAATACATAGTTACCAGAGCTTAACAAAGTCTCAGCATCCTGGTTACAAGCTGGGGGGCTCCTAGCTACAGCTGCCCAGAGTCTCCACCTCAGCACCACCACGAGTGAGAGCCCTGCGCAAATGGCTCTGTCTTCTCTTTTTATAGGATTTCAGATGTCATCAAATGTCAGTTGAATGACCAAAACTTAGGCTCTTATGATTAGCTTTTGAGTTAGCCCCTCTCCTTAGGACCCTGGGAGCTTCACACCCACATAGGCTTAGCACCTAATAGGGGTTTGGGCCTGGGGCCTAGCACCTAGCAAGACTCAAGACAGGCATGGCTGTGGAGTTAGCACCTCCCCTTAGCCAGCCCCACCTTGGGCCCCACCCTAGTCACCAATCCACACCCACATAGGTTCTACACCTAATGGAGGTTTGGGCCTGGGGCTTAGCATCTATTAAGACTCAAAGAAATACACTGAATTACTCAAAGGAAACAAAAGCCAAACTCTTCAAGGGCACTTGGGTGAACTAAGTGCTAAGAGCCCATTTTGCTTACCCACACACTAGGTGGTACAGTGGATAGCACACTGGGCCTGAGTTCAAATTCAGCCACAGACCTTTTTTTGTTTTTTACTGCAAGACCTTGGACAAGTCACCTAAACCTCTCTTTGGCTCAATTTTATCAATTGTAAAATTGAGATGATAAAGGCACCTACCTTCCAGTGTCATTGTGAGGCTCAAATGAGATAATATCTGTAAAGCACTTAGCACAGTGTCTGGTAAATAGGAGATATTTATAAATGCGAGCTATAATTATTGCTGTTGTAATTTACATTGTTTTTGTTGATAAGTCTTCTAAACATTTTTCAATTTCTCCTGTAACCTTCCTATACATTCCATCAAGCTCATAGTTTCAGCAAATGGCATACTCTATTGACAGGACTGAAGTTATGTAATCTACTTGTTCAGCTTTCTATCTCTACACAAGATAATTCAGAATTTTTGCCCATTTTTCCCTCATTCAAGCAGCTTGTGGTAAAAAAGCGTGCCTCTACATTTTAAAGGTTAATCTTTTCATTTGTGTTCTTTATTCCATATCTTCCTGCCTTCTCTGTGACCTTGCTATGTGTTATCTTTTCTTTCTATCTCTATCTCTCTGTTTGCCTGTTTGTCTCTGGCTCACTCTGTGTGTATGCACTCCCTCTACCTCCATCTTCATCAACAACAATTTTTGCCACTGTCCCCATCTCTCTTCAAATATATTAAATATATCCTCCAATAATAGTCCTTTCTACATCCCCACCCAAGTTATCATCCTATTTTTTCCTCCCTTTCATCATCAAATTTATAGAAAATGTAGCCTACAGTGGCTACATGAATTTCTTCACTAATAATTCACTTATCAATCACGTGGCATCTAGCTTTTCCCCCTCCTCTTATATATCTACTGAGACTATTTCCCATAATAGATAACCGGTTACATACAAAAACCAATCATCTTTTCTTCTCGCATTTCCTGAACTCATTACAATACTAGGCAAATCTGCTTCCAATCTACCCATTTAACATTGTTTCAGAATACAGTCATTCAAGGAATTTATGCTCCAGATAATTTGGGCTCCACAAACATGGCTCCAGAAGTAAACTGTGTTAATTCTTTGGTGTATTTCTTCTCACTCTTTCTTATGAATGAAATGCTTTCCCTTATTCATTCACCCCTCTCTTTTTGAAACCATGCCTATCCTTCATGAAAAAGCTCAAATGGCTCCCACAGTGATCATTTTTATAATTCCCCCACCATATACATACACATACTTCTTTTCACACAGGCTGTCCCAAATGTCTTAGAGCAATTTTAAGCTATTAAAACTTAAGATTGCATTAAGACTATTGTCTTTGTATTTATAATTTATATCTGAATATTGGTGTGTGTATACACACATATTCACATACATACCCTCAATGTATTATTACTTTTCTTATTCACTTAATATTTTTATTTTTCCTTATGTTTATTTGTGTCTGTGTCTTATTTATTCTTGGATTTTAATCTACTTGATGTTAGGGGCTATAGACTCTACATATAAATATTGATTAATAAATGAATATTAAAAATTATTTAAAGTGGATCCTGTATCCCAATTAAAAACCTAGCAGACAAAATGTTAAAATCCCATAAGATTTCTTTTACGATACAAAATTAAATTATGATAATAATGGATACTTATGCAGTGTTTTAGGTTCTACAAAGGCTTTTTCACATATCAGCTAATTTGATCCTTACAACAATCTTGTAAGGAAAGTAGTCTACATACTTTTTTTTCCTACTTTAGTCATAAAACAACTTGTGACTGAATGAGGTTGAATGATTTACCTAGGGCAACACAACACAATGTTGAAGTCAGTTTTGAACCTTTGTCTTCTTCAAGTATAGCATGATTCTAGTCAAACCTACCCTAAGTAACTGAACCACATACTTAAGTTAAGAAAAATATGCTGTTTGGTAGCTAAGGTAATTTTGAAATGCCATGAAAAAGCTTTGAATCTTCTCAACGGATAAACAGATAACATTTCTGTGACCCCCTAAATTGATTTCCATTAAAAGTAAAATGTAAAGTCTCAAAGGAAGCTGTCTAGTTTTTTTTTTAATTCAACTTGACATTTTACACAAACTCCAGAAAGTTCTCATTCTGCTAGGACCCAAAATTTTAGCCCTGATTTAAATTACAGTGTTGGAGAATTGATATTTTTAAAAAATTCCTGCATATCCAACAGATGAATTTTTATTTGCTAATTTCATTCAGAGTAATCTGTTTTCTGATTTTATACTGATTTTGCTTCTGTCTTTAAAGTTAAAGGAAGGAAAAGTACATAGAGTAATTAGACAGATGGCATAATGTTTACCCCTGTTGCCCTGAAATTCCTAAGAGATGCTGCATTTCAGAAGCAAAATATCTGATGCCATTGAATCAACATAACTTAGCCCACTGGGGCCTCAAACCTCAGCATTCTGTACAACTGCAGTAGTCTTAGCAGGTGTGAAAATCAGGTGGTAGTATGTTTCAGGAAGGAAAAACACCCACCAAAAAGTTACCAAATATGTGTTTGTTCCAGAAGTGTTTGTGGCAGGAATTTTGGCTGTTTAAAGGAAATGTTTATTTATTTTACATTTCTAATCCTTGGTTTGAAATCTGATATTCTTCTAAGACTCAATGGGAAAAAATTACAGTGTTTAAATAAAGGGTGTTCTTGAGAAACAACCATTTAATTTCTTGCAGCTGCAAGTTGGATTTTCTCTGGTAAAAATCTGCAATTCCTGAGGTACTGTATGCTTTTGTGGTAACACATTACTCAGCTTTCTAGATTCACTCTCCAAGAAAGATATCCAGTAAGATAAGTAGAAAAAACAGGCAGTTATGATAAAGAACATAGTTCTGTGCTAATCATCTTTAATGTTCCATAAGAAATGATTCTGAATGTGAAGTGTTTCCAGAAGAAGGATTAATTGATCTAAATAAACTCCCTGAGGGAAAGGTATTTTTTTCTCCTCTATTCTCAGCACTTGCCTAGCAAACAAAGTAGATTGGATCAATGACTGTTTAATTTGAAGATGAATTTCAATATGATGTATTAGTATTGCAGAAGGAGCTATATTCCACTTTTCTATAATGAAAAAGAAGATAATGAAGATTTTTTAATGTAATACCAAAACGTAAAGTCTATAGTTAACTGATTCATTAATAAATTTAACAACTTCTGAATTTTGCCCAGATGCATCCCTTACTGCAGAACTCCACCCTAAATTATTCTGAGCTTCAGAAATTTAGTGCAAGGTAGAGATCATTTTGAAGATGTTCTTGAATAAGTCACATAGGACTAGAAACAAAATGCAAACTTGACCAAGTATAGTACCTGTAGGTTCTGGTCTGGGCTTTCTCTTGCCCCTCTCTATGCAGAGTTTCTTGAACATTTCATCAGCTCAGACAGGAAACCCAAGATGATGGAATACATTCAGCAACTCAGCTGAATTCTCCAAATATCCCCTCTAAACAACTTTAACTCCTCAAATCAAATTCTGGAGTGACAGAGCTAATAAAAGGTTGGGTTGAAACATTATTTTAGCCAAAGACAACTTAAGAGTTCAGCAGGAGATATGTGATACCAGAGTAGGAGTCAGTCTAGAGAGACAGCATATGTGGTAGAAACACCAGCAGTAGGCCTTGAAGGCAGCTGCAATAGCAGTGGCAGCTTCTTTAGGAGCCCTCAGTGCAGAGATGGTAAGGGGGTCATAAAACTTGTCAGGAAGAGATTACAAGGGACCCTTTGATGGCACTGTGTACAGGACCCTGTAACATTTCCCATACCTACTTCCAGATTACAAATAGAAAGCAAAGGGGAGCACTAGTGATTATGGCATCAGGGAAACAAGTTCCCTTACTGGGTACAGGACCAAAACATAGACAAGGAGAGCAGTGGTACATGTCTCCTTGAATCACAGCACCTTTGAAGCACCAAAATTACAGATTCCCAGAATTAGCTCTGAAAATAGCAGTACAAAAATCCATTCATCCTGAGAGCTGAGTCCAAACTTGACATAAAGTTAAAAGCCAAGCAATAGAGTGAAAAATGAACAAATATCAAGTAAAATTATCATAGTGACAGAATATCAAGACAAAAATTCAGAAGAAGGCATTGATGTCAAAATAAATAGAATAAAGGAATATACTTGCGTATGTTCTTATATATTATATACAATGTATATGTATGTATATGTGTGTATATGTGTATGTGTCTAAACATACAAACACATATATGAATTGGACAGAAGTCCAACAGGAATTCCTGGAAGACCTGAAAAAAATTAGAAATCAAATAAGAGAGATGAAGGAAAAGTTGGGGAAAGAAAAGGGTGATATGAGATCATTCTTAAAAGAGAATAAACAGAGAAAATTCTAGAAAGATAGCAGAGTAGATCAGAAAATTCCAAGATCTGCAGATTTCCTCCAGAAACAAGACAAAATAGTGCCTCAAGGTGAACAGAGTGGGTAAAAATAAGCAAGAGTTGGGCAAAGCAGTGATCCTCCTGGGATTACAAGAAGAACCTAAGAAAAATTCCAGCACTGAGGTTTGGTGCCTTTGAAGTTTAAATACCTCCAGGCTAGTTCTACTGAAACAGCATGCTTACAGCCCTGGGAATAACTGGGCTCCGGGGTAGCCGCAGCTGCAGCCCCAGGATTTTTCACCTCCCAGACAGTGTGGGGAGTCAGGTGTCTGAGAAGGGGAAGATGACAGAAGCTCTGCTGATAAGGTATGCCAGACTTAGCTGTGCTGTCAAGATGTGGCCCTGGGCCAGAGGGAGCCAGTGTATGCCAGATGACTGTAGAAACAGTAGGGCAAGGATACTGCTAGCTGTGGGCTGCTAGAGGAGGGTGGAGCTCTTAGTTTCAGGATAAGGTCAGGGAAGAACTGAAGGAGGATCTGAGGCCAGAAGCAACATACCCCATACACCAGGATTAGAAGAGGTTACAGTAATGAGCTGCTACAAATTAAAAAAAAAAAGAGCAGGCAAAGGAGGAAGAACCCAACAACAGAAAAATACTTTGGGAATAGAGAAAACCAGGGTTCATCTTTAGAGGAGGATATTGAAGCAAAAAAAACCCTTCTCCCACCCCAAAGTGTAACATCAAATGGTCACTTGCCCCAAAATAATTCATAGAAGAACTTTTAAAAAAGACTTCAAAAATCAAATAAGAGATTGAGGAAAAATTTCAAAAATAAGAACAATCCAAGAAAAATAAGAAGACTATGAAAACAAAGTCAACCAACTGGAAAAGGAGATCCAGAATCCTAAGGAAGAAAATGGATCCTTGAAAATTAGAATTGGGTAAAAGCAAGCCAGTGAACTTAGAAGAGACCAAGGAATAATAAAACAAGATACAAAGAGTGAAAAAAAAATAGAATGGAATGTGAAACATCTCAGAAGAAAAACTGATCTGGAGAACTGATCAATAAGAGTAAACATAAGAACAATTTGACTATTTGAAAGCTATTATCAAAAATGTCTATACATGAGCATGATTATAGGTATGTGTATGCATATATATGTACACACATACATACATTTATACATATACATATGTGCATATATGTGTATGTATATATGTGTGTGTGTACACACACACACAAACACACACTTAATTGTAGCCTTCTTGGGGGAGGAGGAAGGAAGAGAATAAAAGAACAAAGTAAAAAACTGTACTTCAGAGAACAAAAGAAGACCTACAATGAAGCAAATAAAAGATAGCTCTAAGACAATTTGTAATATTCATTAGATAGGCTTTCTTGAAAAGGAAATTTATTGCTGTATATTTTGAATTGTATTTTATGTTCTGTGTGCACATGGCAATGCTTCTTTTCTTTTCTTTTTTGTATTTAAGTTTTAGTACTTAAGCTTATTATTGTAACAACAATGATGCTAGCAGCTGCTGTGGGGGTATAAGGCCAATAACACCAGCACACAGGAGGGCTGTTAGCACAGATTCTTTGATCTGCTTTTCTAAGGAAAGAAACTTTAAGGGGTTTACAATCTCACTTTAATGAAATATATATATATAATTCACTTCATTCAGGGGAAAAAGTCAGCACCCTAAACTTCAGAGAGAACACAAACAGAAATTACAAGCAGAAATTATATAAACAGAGCAAATAACATAAATCAACAGACAGGCTTCTAGCTGTCTGACCAAAGCTATGCATACATAGTTACCAGAAAGAGAAGCACCAACATCTTGGTTTTTCAAAGCCAGGGGGCTCCTTACTAGCTGCCTAGAGTCTACACACCAACATTCTTTCAATGAGTGAACCCCAAAGTAAAACCTCTCCTCCCCCATTTCTGAAAGTTCTCAATTCTCAATTCTCATTCTGAGTTCAATGGCTATCCTCTTTGGGTATATATATATATATCCTTTTTCAGGGCCTGAGGGTTTCACACCTCTTGAGGGCTTCACACCTCTTGTGACCTAACTAACAAAAGAGTGTGGGCCTTCCTACAAACTAAGGCAAGACTCAAAGGCATTTGATTGCCTCAGTGCTGAGAAGCACTCCAAAACAAAATACAACAAAAGTCCCACTTTACTTGCCATTACAATTATGTTTCTTTTACTTTCTCATTGTGCATTTAAGTGTTAGAATTTAAGTTTAAAATAAATTAATAGAGTAAACAGTTTTGTAAAAGATACACAAATACTAAAGAAAATAAAACCTTGAAAGCAGAGTTGTCCAAATGGTAAAGAGAGGCATAAAATTCACTGAAGAGAATGTCTTGAAAAGCAAAATTGGCCAAATACAAAAGGAAGTAACAAAGCTCACTGAAGAAAATAATTCCTTAAAAATAAGAATTGGGCAAGAAGCAGATGCTTGTGATTCCATGTGACATCAAGAAATAATAAAGCAAAATCAAAAGAATGAAAAAAGACAATGTGAAATGTCTCATTGGAAAAAAAAACTGAACTAGAAAATAGATGAGAGATAATTAATAATTATTGGGCTACCTGAAAGCCATGATCAAAAACAAAACAAAAAAGGCTACACATCATCTTTAAAGAATTTATCAAGGAAAAAATGACTTGATATTCTAGAACCAGGGGGTAAAATAGAAATGAAAAGCATCTATTGGACACTTCCTTGATGAGATCCATTAATGGAAATTCCAAGGAATGTTATAACCAAATTCCAGAGCTCCCAGGTCAAAGAGAAAATCCTGCAAGCAATCAGAAAGAAACAATGTAAATACCATGGAGTCACAGTCAGAATTAGACAAAATTTAGTAGCTTTCACAGTAAAGAAGATGAGGCATTTGGGTATGTTATTTTGTAAGTAAAGGAACTAGGATTACAAGCAAGGAAAAAAAAAAAACTATTCAGCAAAACTGAGTATGACCCTTGAAAGGAAGGAAAAGGATATTTAATGAAATAGAGGACTTTGAACATTCCTGATGGAAAGACCTGAGCTGAACAGAAAATGATATGAATATTTACAAAAAATATAAATTGCCCAGATTAACAGAAGAAGAAATAGAATACTTAAATAACACTATTTTGGGAAAATTTAGTGAATAAACCATAAATGAGCTGCCTAAGGAAAGTTCCCAGGACAAGATGGATTCACAAATGCTTCTGCCATGCATTTTAAAAAAAAATAGCGAATTTTAGTACTTTATAAGCTATTTGGAAAAAAAAAATAGGCAAATAAGCTGTCCTACCAAATTATTTTTATGATGCAAATATGATGCTGATTCCTAAATAAGTCCAAAAACAGAGAAAGAAATAGACCAATTTCTCTAATGAATATTGATGCAAAACATTTTTAAATAAAATACTAGCATGGAGTTTACTGGAACATATCAGAAAGGTCATACAATATGGCCAGGTACAATTAAAATCAGAAATACAGTGCTCTTAAAATATTAGGAAAATTATGAGTACAATTGACCATATCAATACCAAAAATAACAAAAATCATCTGATTTTTTCAATATATGTAGAGAAAACTTTTTTTGTCAAAATACAATGCTCATTACTAGTTAAAAAAACACTAGGAAGCACAGGAATTAATGGAGCTTTACTTAAAACAATGCCATATATAACTAAAACCATCAACCAGCATTATCTGCAATGGCAATAAACTGTGAACCTTCCCAATAAGTTTGGGAGTGAAACAAGGATGTCCTTTATTACCACTATTATTCAATATTCTACTAGAACACTAGATAAAGCAATAGGGCAAGAAAAATAAATTTGAGGGATTAGAATAGACAACGTGGAAAGAAAAATATCACTCTTTGTAGTTGATGGTATACTTAGTAAATCCTAGAGAATCAACAAAAATCTATTCGAAACAATTAACAACTTTAACAAAGTTGCAAGACATAAAATAAATCTACATAAATCACCAGCAGTTCTATATATTGCCAACAAAGTTCAACAGGAAGAGATAAAAAGATAAATACTACTTAAAATAGGAGCAGTCTAAAATACTTGAGAGTTTACTTGTGAAGACAAACTCGGGAACTATATGAACACAATTACAAAACTCTTCACATGATTAAAGTCAGACATAAGGAATTGGAGAAATATTGATTGCTCATAGGTAGGCCAAGCTAACATGATAAAAATGACAATTCTACTTCAGTTACTTTACTTATTCAGTGTCACACAAATCTAACTACCAAAAATTATTATTTCTTTAGGGGGGAGGGCAGGGCAATTGGGGTTAAGTGACTTGCCCAAGGTCACATAGCTAGTAAGTGTGTCAAGTGTCTGAGGCAGGATTTGAACTCAAGTCCTCCTGACTCCAGGGCCAGTACTCTACTCACTGTGCCACCTAGCTGCCCCACCAAAAATTATTTTATAGAGCTAGAAAAAATAATTAAAAATTCATCTGGAAGGACAAAAGGACAGTATCAAGAGACTCAATGAAAAACAATGCAAATCAAGGCAAACTCTCGGTACTGAATTTCAAACTTTATTACAATGTGGCAATCATGGAAACAATCTGGCAATGACTAAGAAATAGAGTGGTGGATGAGGGGAATAGGTTAGTTGTACAATACACAGTAGTAAATGAACTATCATTTGATAAATGAAGAGATTCAAGCTTTTGGGACAAGAACTCACCATTTGGCAAAAAAATTTCTGGGAAAACTGGAAAGCACTGTGGCAGAAACTAGGTACAGACTGACATCTTGCACTACATACCAAGATAAGGTCCCCATGAGTACCTGATTTAGACACAAAGAGTGATAACATAAGCAAATTTGGATAGAATGGAGAGTTTTTCCTGTTATTTCTATGGATAAAGGAATAATTTATGACTAAACAATAGATAGTGAGTATGATGGTAAGTAAAATGGACAATTTTGTTTACATCAAATTAATTTTGTCCCCCCACAAAATAGTGCAGTCAAGAATAGAAGGAAAGCAGAAAACTGGGGGAAAATTATGGCAATTTTTTTTCTGACAAAGGCTTAATTTCTCAAATATATAGTGAATTGAGTCAAACATGAAATATGACACATTCCTCAATTGACAAATGGGCAAAGAATATGAATAGGCAGTCCTCAGAAGAAGAAATTAAAGCTATCTATATTGTTCAGTTGTTTCTGTCATGCTCAACCCTTTGTAAACACATTTGGGGTTTTCTTGGCAAAGATACTGGAGAGTTACCATTTCCTTCTCCAGCTCATAGTGCAGACAGGCTATTGAGGTAAACAGGGTTAAGTGACTCACCCAGTGTCAAACAGATAATAAGTGTCTGAGGCCAGATTTGAACTCAGGTCTTTCTGAGTCCAAGTCTAGTGTTCTATCCACCGCACCACCTAGTTGCACTTTACTAAAATTTTTGTTCTTTCAGGTTTTTTTACAGTTATGTCCAATGTTTTGCAACATCATTTAGGGTATTCTTGGCAGAGATATTGCAATAGTTTGCCAATTCCTTCTCCAGCTCATTTTAGAGATGAGAAAACTGAAGCAAGCAGGGTTAAGTCACTTGTCCATGGTCACACAGCTAGTAAGGGTTTGTGGCTAGATTTGGACTAGGGAGATGAATCTCTCTGACTCTAGGCCCAGGACTCTAACCATGATGCCACCTAGCTACAAAACAAGCTATTTATACTATATGAAAAAATATTCTAAATCAATATTATTAAGAGAAATTAAAATTAAAACAATTATGAGGTAATGCCTCACATCCACAGATTGAATTACATGACAGAAAAGGAAAATGAGCAATTCTGGAATGAATATGGAAAAATTGGGACACTAATGCATTGTTGATTGAGTTGTATACTGATCCAATAATTTAGAACTATGCCCAAAGAAATATGAAAGTTTGCATATCCTTTGACCCACCAAGATAAGTACTAGGTTTATATCCCAAAGAGATCAAAGCAGAAGTAAAGGGATCTGTATGTGTAAAAATCTTTATAGCAGCTCTTTTTGTGGTGGTAAAGAATTGGAAAGGAAAGGATGCCCATCAATTGTGAAATGGCTGAATAATATCTCTGATGGAACACTATCATGCTATAAAAAATAACAAGCAGGATGATTTCAGAAAAAAAAATTTGGACAACTTACATGAATTCATGCAAATGAAGTTGGTAGAACCAGAAGAACATTGTACGTAGTACCAACAATATTGTATGATGATCAACTGTGATTGACTTAGCTTTCTAATCAATACAATGACCCAATACAATTCCTAAGAATTTATAATAAAAAAATGGTCTTTGCCTCCTGAGAGAAAGAACTGATGAATTCTAAGTACTGATTGAATCATATTTTTTATCTTCTTTATTTTTCTTGCTTCTTTCAAAATAGCTGATATGAAAATATATTTTGAATGATGTCATATGTATAATTTCTCTAATATTTCTTGCCTCCTCAATCATTAGGCAAGGGGTCAGAGGGAGGTAGAGAATTCAAAACTCAAATTTTTTAAAAAAAGTAAACATTAAAAATAAATACATTAGAAAAATATTCCATTTGTATATGTTTTACAATTCCCATGATGTATATACCCAGCTACAGACTTCTTAACTCTGATCTTGAATTACCAACTACTGCTTTGACATATATGAGTGGAAATCCCATAATAATTAGCTGTGTGATCCTAGGCAAGTCACTAGGCATCTCTTAGCCTCAGTTTGCTCATCTGTAAAATGTGGATAGTAAAAACACTTACCTTTCAGGGTTGTTGTGACGATCAAATAATTTATACAAAGTACTTTTATAATCCTTAGAAGACTATTTAAATGTCACCAATCATCTATTATTTCTAACTTAACTTACCCAAGGTAAAATTAAATCACCTTTCCCTAAAATGTATTCGCTCTCTGATAAGATACCTAATAAGTAGCTGGGTGACAGAGTGGATAGAACAGGGCTTGGTGACAGGAAGACTGAAGTTTAATTTTTCCCTTAGACATTTGTGTATCCCTGGGTAAGTTGCTTAACCTTATTTTGCTAATTTCAGAAATAGTGACGGATGTTGATTTAGCCTAACTAGGAAATAAAGAATGAAGGAAACTGGGACAAGGGGATTACTGTCAAGGAAAAAGGACTATAATTAATCTGAGGTCAATCCTATACCTCAGAAAACTACTTGGGGCAAGGACTGGATCTGGTGAAATGTTAAATGAAGGCTTAGAAAGCCCAGCAGTTCATTGCAGAAGAGTCATAATGTGAATGATGGAGGAAGATAAGAAGATAAAGATCTAAATGCACCAGAGATATTGAGAGAGAAAAAAATCATTTAAAAACCTATGTTATAGAGAAAATTCAACAGAGAAAATGTTGGAACTGGAAAGGAATATTGGTATCAAAAGATTCAAAAGACTACAAACCATCCTTTTGCAACAAAAAGGAAATTGAGCCAACTGAATAAAAGATAAGACTTTGTGAATACTGAACAGAACATGGAAACCTGTTCCATGTAAAGTATTATATGATCATTCAAGAAAAAAACAAATTATTAATGAGAAAATTAGAAAAAAATGAATGGCAAAATGCCCTGTGTGGGAAAAATAGTGATCAGAATCAGGAAATAAAAACTTGGATCAATGTTGGTGGGCCTCTCTAAAGCACTGAAAGAGAGAACAATAGTTTGTATATGCACACATTGGTGAAGGGGAGGGATGATCTAGGGAAAGAAAAAAAAAAGGTACAACATTAAAAGAACACATACTTTCCATAAAAATAAAAGGCATTGATTCTGAGAAAAAAAAAACAAGTTATTCTCAGATCTCACAGAAGAACATGGAAAGTTGAAAAGATATAAGTATGCTATAAATAAAGAAAAAATATTAAAAACAATTAAAGTTTCCAGAATTTTTGAATATATAAAACAAAGAACAGAAGAAAAGAGTTCCACAAAACACCAGGTTGGGAAGATAGACTGAGGTGAAAAACAACAAACGGAAAGAGACTACACTTCAAATTGCAAGGCAAATAGTGGTTAAATTTAATAATTTGATTGATAAATAACATATTTAGTTTCTTCAAGTTACCAGGAAAAAGACTTTCAAATCTAAAAGAAAGGAAATTTGAATATGAGATCACTATACTACATTCAACATTGGTGTGTGTGTGTGTGTGTGTGTGTGTGTGTGTGTGTGTTTGGGGGATATATTTGTATCAATGGGTAATTTATGAAGTCTAAATACTCACATTGAAAATGTAATAATGGCTTTCAGGGGCCATTTAGAGCTGGATCCAGCATAGCCCTACTTAAACTGATAAAAAGGCAGACACTAAAGCAAAATAGAAGATTTAAAAGATACTTTCCTCTAAAATATAAAAGATTGGATCTAACTGAAAATGAAATCTAAATTTTAATGATCTTATAAAGTATAGGAAGAGTAATCTTTTTTGACATTTTTTGACATTTATTTAAGACCAAAATAAAGCATCATGTGAAATAGGGATAGGTTAGGTCCTTTCCTGACAATTATATCTATATATTTATATCTATAGCTATGTATTGATTAAATCACAGATTCCCTATCTTTGCACTGTTATTTAACAGAATCCTTGAAATGCTATCAATAGAGATGAGACAAGAGACATTGAAAAGGTAAAGTTAGCCAAAGAAGAGATAAAACTACTTCTATCTGAAGATAAATTCAGGGTTATTTAGAAAATATTTAGGAATGAACAAAGAAATTAATTGAGATAATATAGTGAATCTATAAATATCAACATTTCTATATAATAAAACAAAATTCAAGAAGCAATGATAGAAATAGACATCTCATTTAAAATGACTATATATCCATATATTGGACTATATGTAAATTTACATATATATGTGTACATGTTACATATATTTGTACACGTATTGACATACATATTCATATTCTATAAAAGCATATTTAATACTTACATAGCCTCTATTATAAAATGCCCCTTAAGGAAATAAGGATTAACTTAAATAACTAGAGAAATATTCAGTGCTTGTTAGGTCCTGGTTTGTTCATCTAAAAAAGTGGAGAATCCTACTGAAATGTCGAATTTCCCCTTGCAAATCAATAAACAATGTTGATGTATTATATTGTCATAAAGTATATACATCAAAAGACAGGAAGTCTTACAATCTTATCATAATTCTACATTTCCTGCAAGTTTTTTTTCCAAATATTTTAATTTCATTAAATATTTGTCAATTGCATATAAAAATTAATGATAATTTAAAAATTTTTTGAGTTCCAAATTCTCTTTCACTCTTCCCTCCTTGAGAATGTAAGCATTTTTATTTTAATTATACCTGTGAAGTCATGCAAATGTTATTTGTGTATTAGCCATATTGCAAAAGAAAACACAAACAAAAGAAAACAATAACAAAGTATAAAAAACATATGCTCCAATCTGCATTCAGAATTCATCAGATCTCTCTCTGGAGGTGGATGGCATTTTTTATCATGAGTCCTTTGGAATTGTCTTGGGTCATTGTTTTGATTAGAGTAGCTTAATCTTTTTAGCTAATCATTCTTATAATATTGCTGTTACTGTGTTTGATGTTATCCTGATGCTCTGCTACTTCACTTTGGCTCAGTTCATATAGGTCTTCTTAGGTTTTTCTGCCACCACCCTGTCCATCACTTATATAGCATAATAGTTTTCCATGATAATTATATACCACAACTTGTTCAACTTCCATAATTGATGGACATCCCTTTTATTTCCATTCCTTTGCAACCACACAAACAGACACACAAAATTGTTATATACATGTAAGGTTTTTAGATTTATTACCATCATTACTTTATAGCAGACTCCAACAATAAAAAAATAAGAAACACTACATATCCACTATTATTACATGATTCTTATAACACAAGGAAGGTAATTAGGTGGAACAGTGATGTAGCAGAAGTGATACTGTACTTCTCATTAGGGAAGCAGGGATAGAATTTTATTTCAAATTCTTAGTAGACATAAAGCCTCTGACAAGTCATTCATCTCCATGTCTGCAAAATGAGGACAATAATAGTCCTACTAACTCTCTCACAGTAATATTGTAGGAAAGTTCTTGTTAAACTTTAAAAAACTCACTAAATTTGAATCTCTATTAATACAAATTTGATAAATGTAATTGATTTAAAAATAAAATCTGATATCAGAAGTCTAATATCTTTTTATTTCAACAAAGTAAAATTTGCCAGATATGGAAAATACTTCATTTTGTATTTGCTCCAAATATAGTCATAATGAAGTTAGAAGTTTAATTACTTGTACACAGGCATGCTAAACTATTTATGATTTTTGGTTGTTGTTTATTTTTATTTTCCTTATTCTGGCTACAATTTGCACTGTACTGCTGAATCCCTTCTAGTTCCTTAGAGGCACAATTTTCCTTCTATTGTAAATCTGCCACATTTATTTGTAGACTAGGCACTTATTTGCGACAGGATTCTGCTTTTTCCATTTGGGGCTAAGTTGATAAGAGCTGAATATTTTAAATGCCTTCTAGCTTTCTTTCCAGAAAGACTAAAAACACAGAATATGCATTGAATACACTTAGCCAAACTCAGGGGTGGATTTCATTCAATATCAGGTTAATTTTTATGTTTACATTTTGCCTCACTCTCAGAATGAAATGAAGTGACTGAACTTTGTCTAAGGCCACCATCTTCCTTTTTAAAGAATTTTTGAAGAATAGAAAAGCCTGAAGATTACAAAACAATTATAGATTCATGAATGGGGTTTTGGAGACTATGAGTGTTCAACAAACTCTAGGTATCAAGGAGCCATAATAATTGAAATTTCAGCTTGGCATTTGTGGTTTTAGAATTTTTTCCCACTAACATAGTATGTTTTAGCATACTTTGATCCATTGACATTTAAGGCTCTGTAATTCTGTTTTTGTGGGTCCTCCTTGAACTAATGCATAATGGAAAGCTCTCTATACTGTTTTATATAATCTTCTTTTGATATTTTACTAATAAAATTAAAGCCCATGGTTGTAATGGGTCAGGGGAGACTGGTCAATGAGAACCTAGTCCTTAGAGCATACACAAAGTGCTCTGCCTGGTATAAACTCCATGGACAATTAATGGGCTTGCTCAGGAAAGGCTTGTTGATGAGGTCCTTCCTCTTTCTACTTCAGAGCATATGCCACTTTCAAGTGAGGAGAAAGAAGCAATGTTGCAAGCCTCTGGGTTGGGGAAATGACAATGCCTTATCTGCTGATATATTCTATTCACTAGGTGGTGAGAGCAGGTCAGGTACAGGGCCTGGAGTCAGGAAGACCTGATTTCAAAGCCAGGCTCTGTCACACCCTAGCTCTGTGACAATGGACAAGGTGATTCATCTCTACTTTCTTTTAGGTAATCTCTTAGCACCACATCAATAAAATAATGGTAATATTAGCCCCTACTTCCCAGTATTGTGAGGGTAAAATAATATTTGTAAAGCACTTAGCACAGAGCTTGCAGCATAATAAGTGCTGTATAAATCTTTATTATTACTACTCATTCAAATTACCATATGGCTATAACTATTTGCCTTTCTTTTTATTTCACTTTTATGTCTTCTTTCCTGATTCTAGGTAAGTGAGTATCAGATATAGACTGGACCAAGTTATTAAATAGTGAGTTTCAAAAGGTTAGGGGGCCCACCTGAAATCCAACAAATGGAGGCCTTGAACAGTGTGCCAAGCTCAGGAAGGAGCTAGGCTGGCAGCATAAGCTGGATAACATAGTCTAGCAGCAAATTGACCTAGCAAACAAAAACACTGGAATTCAGGAGTGACAAAAACTAGACATATTATTCTGGGAATTGTCTACATAGAAACCCATCAGTACTCCAAAAGAGAATGTATGTTGTTAGCAAAAGAGACTTCAAGATGTCATGGAAGTAGCCTTGACATCATGAAAGCTATATCCATGGATCACAAGCTCTAGAAAGTCCTTCCTAACTCAAAAGGTTTAGAATATGGGGCTGGCACATATCTATCTCCAAAGGATCATTCTATTTAAGTTCAAAGAGACTATTCCCAAAACTTCTGCGTAATTACTTTGCACTTAATTAGTATTTACCTATTTCTGTATATGTTTTCCCCAAATAGAAGCTAAAGTAAGAAAATATCTTAAAGAAAGATAAAGATTCTGTGAGGCAGAGGTAAAGATAGAATGAATGAATCTTAGGTTGTGGGTGGTGGTGGTGTTAAAAGCTATCGTGAAAGTATGGAAATGAGAGATGGAGTGCTGAGTATGCAGAACAGAAAGAAGGCCGGTTTAAATAGACCATAGAGTTTGAGAAGAGGACTAATAAGTTCATAATGAGACTGGAAAAGTATTTGAGGTTATGTTGTGAAGGACCTTAAAAGGCAAAAATGAGAGTTTATATTTTATCCTAGAGGCAATAGGAAATAACTAGAGTTTATTGAGTAGGAGAGTGATATGATCTGATCTGCACTTAAGGAAAACATATTGGCATCTATAGGGAGGATGGAGAGGAAAAGACTTGAAGAAGGGAGGACAAATCGTTGGCCATTGAAATATTCTAGGTGAGAGATAATGGGCCATTTACTTAAGGTGGCGGATGTGTAGATCAAGAAAGTAATTCACATGTGAGAAATGGACCAAGACGACAGTAAAATTAGTTAACTGATTAAACCTATATGATGGGGGAGAGTTTGGAATCTAATATCATGTCAAGTTTGCAAACCTTGGAACCTGAAGGGATAGTGTTGCCTTCAAATTAAATAGGGAAGTTTGGGAGAATAGTGGGTTTCAGAGAAAATAAAAGATCCTATTTTGTATACGTTGGGTTTGAGATGTTTTGGCCACATCAATTTGAAATGGAAAGTAGTTAATAGTAATTTACTATGCTTCTGAAGCAGGAACTAGTATGAGCTCCGAACCGAGTCCCTCCAAAAACCTATAAAAAATGGCTCTGAACCAGTTCTAGAATGGCAGAACCCAAAAACAGCAGAAGGAAGCAGGGCTCCAGCTCAGGACAGCCTGGATGGTCTCTGGGTGAGGTCTATCCCACACGGAGCTGGGAGCTGGGAGCTGGGAACTGGGAACAGAGTGGAGCAGAGTCCAGCGTGGGCAGCGTGGACCATCCAGACCAGAAGCCAGGCAGAGGGGGCCCTAGCGCCCTGAATCAATGAGCTGTGGCAGTTACCAGATTCCTTAATTCACAAACACCAAAGACTGCGGAGAAGGTTAGTGGGAAAAGCAGCGGGAGTACAAAGAGTTCGTGGTTCGGCTTCCAGCCCCGGGGGCAGCGGAGGCGGGGCAGCTACAGCTGTTGTTACTTCCGGCTCCAGGCCCACCTGGTGGGAGGAATTCAGTGGCAGATCAGAGCAGGAGTGCACGGCCTGCTGAAGGTCTAAGCCCAGTCCGGGTTGGGGGTTGGGTAAGGAGCAGTGCTGGTGTGGCAGAGCTGGCACCTCCCCCCCAAAGGTGGAACATAGAACTCTCTAGTCTACAAGCAGTCATACCCCGCTGAAAAACTCAAAGGTCAAGTTAGTTGGCTGGGAATATGGCCAGGCAGCGAAAACGCACCGAGATTCAGTCTCAGACTTTACATTCTTTCTTTGCTGACAAAGAAGACCAAAACATACAGCCTAAGGAAGTCAATAAAGTGCAAGAGCCTACACCAACAGCCTCCAAGAAAAACATGAACTGGTCCCAGGCCATGTAAGAGCTCAAAAAGAATTTGGAAAAGCAAGTTAGAGAAGTAGAGGAAAAATTGGGAAGAGGAATGAGAAGGATGCAAGAAAATCATGAAAAACAAGTCAATGACTTGCTAAAGGAGACCCAAAAAAATACCAAAAAATACACTGAAGAAAACAACACCTTAAAAAACAGACTAACTCAAATGGCAAAAGAGCTCCAAAAAGCCAATGAGGAGAAGAATGCCTTGAAAGGCAGAATTAGCCAAATGGAAAAGGAGGTCCAAAAGACCACTGAAGAAAATACTACTTTAAAAATTAGATTGGAGCAAGTGGAAGCTAGTGATTTTATGAAAAATCAAGATATTATAAAACAGAACGAAAGGAATGAAAAAATGGAAGATAATGTGAAATATCTCATTGGAAAAACGACTGACCTGGAAAGCAGATCCAGGAGAAATAATTTAAAAATTATTGGACTACCTGAAAGTCATGATCAAAAAAAGAGCCTAGATATCATCTTTCAAGAAAGTATCAAGGAGAACTGCCCTGATATTCTAGAGCCACAGGGCAAAATAGAAATTGAAAGAATCCATCGATCACCTCCTCAAGTAGATCCCAAAAAGAAATCTCCCAGGAATATTGTCGCCAAATTCCAGAGCTCCCAGATCAAGGAGAAAATACTGCAAGCAGCCAGAAAGAAACAATTTGATTGTTGTGGAAACACAATCAGAATAACCCAAGATCTGGCAGCCTCTACATTAAGAGATCGAAGGGCTTGGAATACGATATTCCGGAGGTCAATGGAGCTAGGATTAAAACCTAGAATCACCTACCCAGCAAAACTGAGTATCATGCTCCAAGGCAAAATATGGAGTTTCAATAAAATAGAGGACTTTCAAGCTTTCTCAGTGAAAAGACCAGAACTGAATAGAAAATTTGACTTTCAAACACAAGAATCAAGAGAAGCATGAAAAGGTAATCAAGAAAAAGAAATTGCAAGGGACTTACTAAAGGTGAACTGTTTTGTTGACATTCCTACATGGAAAGATGATGTGTATGATTCATGAGACCTCAGTATTAGGGTACCTGAAGGGAATATGCATACATACATGTTTATGTATATATATGGGTGAATGTGTATGTATGTATATATCTATGTGTGTATGTGTATATATATATGTATATATATATACATACATACATACATACATACATATATATATATATATATATATATATATATAGAGAGAGAGAGAGAGAGAGAGAGAGAGAGAGAGAGGGAGGGAGAGAGGGAGAGAGCAGACATAGGGTGAGTTGAAGATGAAGGGAAGATATCTAAAAGAAATAAAATCAAATTAAGGGATGAGAGAGGAATATACTGAGAGAGGGAGAAAAGGAGAGATAGAATGGGATGGATTATCTCCCATAAAGGTGGCA
The DNA here is from genome assembly GCF_011100635.1 of Trichosurus vulpecula. Lineage (NCBI taxonomy): Eukaryota > Metazoa > Chordata > Mammalia > Diprotodontia > Phalangeridae > Trichosurus > Trichosurus vulpecula. The sequence continues at coordinate 174,456,771 of NC_050578.1, forward strand.
ACAGGAAGCAGTTCTGTGGGAGGAGGGGAGAGGGTGGATGAGGGGGGAATGAGTGAACATTGCTCTCATCAGATTTGGCCTAAGGAGGGAATACCATACATACCCAATTGGGAATCTTACCCCACAGGAAAGAAGAGGGAAGAAGATAAAAATATGGGGGGGATGATGGAGGGCAGGGCAGATGGGGGTGGAGGTAGTCAAAAACAAACACTTTCAAAAGGGGACAGGGTCAAGGGAGAAAATTCAATAAAGGGGGATGGGTTGGGAAGGAGCAAAATATAGTTAGTCTTTCACAACATGAGTATTGTGGAAGGGTTATACATAATGATACACATGTGGCCTGTGTTGAATTGCTTGACTTCTTATGGAGGGTGGGTGGGAAGGGAAGAGGGGAGAGAATTTGGAACTCAAAGTTTTAAAAACAGATGTTCAAAGACAAACAAAAATGTTTTTGCATGCAACAAGAAAATAAGATACACAGGCAATGGGGTGTAAAAATTTATCTTGCCCTACAAGAAAGGAAGGGAAAAGGAGATGGGAGGGGAGTGGGGTGACAGAGGGGAGCGCTGACTGGGGAACAGGGCTACCAGAATATATGCCATCTTGGAGTGGGGGGGAGGTTAGAAATGGGGAGAAAATTTGTAATCCAAACTCTTGTGAAAATCAATGCTGAAAACTAAATATGTTAAATAAATTAAAAAAAAATTACTATGCTTCTTTAAGAAACAAATGGTATGATGGAAAAGAGTCTAATTGCCCTGAGGGCAGGGGCATGGTCTTATTTAATTGTGTATGTCCCTCAGAACCCAGAAAAGTATATTACATTTAGTAGGTGTTTCCTGGATGAAATTAATGTTGAAAAGTATGTTTAAAGATTATTAAGAAATGAATAGGATGGATTGGATTGGGGAGAAGCTTAAGGCAAAGAATCCAAAGAGAAAACTGTTATCATTATCCAGACAAAGTAGAATAATAGATTTGGAATTAGAATATCTGAGTTAGAAACTCAGCTTTGCTGCCTACCTTCCTGTGTGACCATATCAGGTAACTCTGGGCCTTAGTTTTTCTTTTGTTTGTTTGTTTTTGTTCAATTGTAAAATGTGAGAGCTTGACTAAATTAACTCCAATGTTCTTTTGAGGTCTATTTCCTGTTTTTCCTGGGTAATTAGAACTTAGACTGGGGTGAGAGATGTAGAAATTCAATTCAGTACAAAATATATTAAGCACCAGTTATATGCAAGGCTTTGAAATAAACATAAGCAGAGGATACCACATATCAAAAGTAGCACTAAGAGCCCCCTTTAAATGTGGACTTCTAGAAAGCACCAGAGATTTAAGGAGCTTTGTGGTTCAGAAGCCTCAAAACTATTGCTCATAAGACTTCAGAATAATATTTGCTTTTCCTGTCTACCAGAAAAGTCATTAATTCAAAGCAAAAGACACTCAAATATTTTGATTGGATATGAGATTTCATTGGTTTAGGTCAAGAATCACTCTCTATCAATGTAGTTTAGCTACTGCTGTGGAGCTCAGTATCTCAAAAAGTTGCCTGGAGCAATGAAAGATTCCTGTTGCCCCAAGTCACATTGTCATTATATATTAGGGATGGGAACCCATGTCTTTCTTGCTTTGAGGCCTGCTCTCTCTACTGTATATAAAACTCTCTCTCATTTAGTGAAATAAGCCATCAAATAAGATAACAGAAAAAAAATTCCCTTCCTTCAACACATTCTCTAAGGGGTTCACTGTCCCATAAATCACCACTTCACTAGGGACAGCTAGATGATACAGTGGCTAGAGTGATGGGCCTAGAGTCAGAAAGACTCATCTTCCTGAGTTAAAATCTGGCCTCAGACACTTAGTAACTTTGTCACCATGGGCAAGTCACTTAACCCTATTTGCCTCACTTTCTTCATGTGTAAAATGAACTGAAGAAGCAAAAGCAAACCATTCTAGTGTCTTTGCCAAGAAAACTTTAAACAAGGCCGTGAAGAGTCAGACACAACTGAAATCACTTTACATGGGAAATGGACATTCACAAAGAAGACAGTATGACCAGGGAACATTCATGGATGGGCATGCATGTGTCAGTAAGAATTCATGAATTGATGCAGAGGACACATATTTGTATCAGGCATATGTATAACATCATCTGTTATCATACATTTATTTTATTTGTCATTATTTTAAACTTTGTTTTGGATATTGAGAAAAACAAAAAACAAACATTTAATAGGGCAGACAATATGTAAACAAGTAGGTATATATAAGATATATATAGTGCAAATGGAATATAATTTCAAAAGGATGGCATATATATTTGGCCAGGGGTAGAGTAAATTGGTTACAGAAATTCTTATCTCTAATACTGATGTTGCAGGGCTACTAATGTCCTCTAGTGGTATCATCATGCTACTCTCTAATGGATGTCATCTATTTTGCTCCATCTTTATAACTTTGCTGACAGTTGCATCCCCACATTGCAAAAATATATATATAATCTTTGTTAACCATTTTTTCAGCACTCTAGTTGGAGTATTTACTGAGCTGCATTCCCATATCCTCTGTGTATGCAGCTGCAGTAAGCCTCTCCTTGACAGAGGAGGATTGAAGTCTTTTTATTTGTATGCTGTGCCTACAAGCCGCAACAGCTATACTCAGACAAGTAACCATTGAAAGTGGGCAGTAGCCCTGGAGATGGGATTGCATATTTTACTGACTTTTACTGACTTACTGACAACTACTCAAAGTCCTAGTCCTCGGCCAACTGTGGGACTTCAGATAAGAAAATTTCTCTTGTCTCTCTCTTATCATAAGTTTTTGTTCCCTCAGACCATTTCAGGGAAATCTACCCAACAAACCTATGTGGTACAGGATTGACACAGATCCTCTTGTGTCTTCACACCTTCTTATAATGCTTATCATGCAAATCAGAGGAAAGAAACAAGAACCTAGTTGAGGCCAGAGTTCTTATAAATTTCTACCATAGAACTTTGTTCCAAATATCTGCCTTTATCTTACATACCTTTTAGCAAAAAAAAAAAAAAAAAAAAAAAAAAAAAGGCTCTGGCTTTTACTTTTCTTGTCAGCAACAAGCCTCATTGGTCTTTCCATATTTTCAGAGAAATACTCTACATGACTAACGAAGTCTGAAGGACACAACAGAAGTCAAAATGACTTCCAAGTTATGAGCTTGAGAAACCAGTGATGGGGAAGTCATGTCTGCAAAGAGAATACTGATGAGCCTAACTTTCAAAGGAATAGATCAACCAATATAAATCTTACTCATCTTTTTAAGACAGCCCAAAGCTCAAATCATCTATGAAGGCTTTTCTGACCACTCAAGAAGACAGTAATCTCAAATCCTTCTGAACTAATAATAACTCATTTTTATATAGTGATTTAAAATTTGAAAATTCCTTTCCATAAAATCCTTGAAAAGTCATACACGCATAATATCAATCTGACAATTTGAGACGTTTAGTTACTTTCCAATGATTACAAATTGACTAAGTATTTGAAAGGAGATTAAAATCTGTTTAGAAAATTTTCTACTATGCCATCCTGCCACTGGATTCTTATAGAACTTATTATTTGACCCACATATTTGATATTTGAATATCTATGGTCATGACATTTTTGTATTATTATTTTTCATGTCTGTAATTCATGTCTTCCTAACTAGATTTCAAACATACAAACAGAAAACAAATTCTTGGACTCCAGGTTAAGAACCTAAGTCCTCATGGTACTATTATGACATATCTCTTAATCTAAGCAAAATTGCCTGGCATAAATGTTTTGTACATCACAGTCATTCACTAACTCTATGACTAGATCTATGGATTCCAAGGCCAGCTAAAAGGTTGATTGGTAATTCTATGATTGGATTAACACTCTGGGAAACTAATACAGAGTGAAAAGAAGAGACATATCTGAGCTTGAGAAAGACATATACTTAAAGCTTGTCTTTAAAGTTCTAGCATCACTAGAAATCTGCTAGTTGTATATACTTTACTCCCTCCTCCCAATCAGAAAGGAGGTGGGGTAGAAATCCACACAGGCCATGACTAGTGGAGAATGGTTTGCAATGGGACCTTCCTTTCTACCATCCTAGCCTTGGCCACCACTTTTTTTTTTCTTCTCCATCTCATTCTCCTATACATGCCCCTACTCATGAGACACATAACTTGTATCAAAGAAGGAGAGAAGTAAAATGCTCAGAAGGGGTTAGACAAGCAGGCATCATGTGATGAGTCTTTAAATGTGGGGGGACAGAGAGAGAGAGAGAGAGAGAGAGAGAGAGAGAGAGAGAGAGAGAGAGAGAGGAAATTAAGAAATTAAATACTAGAGAATAACAAAAAGGAGAGAGGGAGGGAGAGGGGAAACACAGACTACATTTTACATCAGGCTTTAGAAGTTTGTAAAATTATTCTTAAAAATAGAGAAAAACAGCCTATAAAATAGACAGGGTTTTTGTTGCCCCTAGGCAGCAGTCCATTGCCTATCTAAAAAGAAGAAGCTCTCTAAGATTCAGAAAGCCCTTGAAGTCTATCCTTATTCCACACTTTGCACGGTGTTAAATTATACACTATATTTGAGGTCAGCCATATAGGTTTTATGTGAAAAGAAACAATAAGATAAAAATCCTGATAAATCAAGAACAGGACACAAATTGTAAAAATTTGCTTCTCATAGAAAATAGGGGAGGGGAGTTGATGAAATTGGTTCTACCAAGGTTCAGCACAGTCCCAGAAAGGACAATTATCATTCTTCATCTAACATCAGTCAAACTCAAACAGAAATGGCAGCCACTAATCCATACATTAGTATCCCTTCAGGACACATGTTGACTTAGAAAACTATGTATTAATATTATCTATGTTTTATTATATTTTTATTAAATATTTCCCAATTATATTTTAATCTAGTTGAGGCTTCCCTCTGGAGTGTTATGAGCTGCTTATTTGACATCTCTGTCCTATAATATAGAGGCAGAGACAGGTAGCTGCCAGACTCTTCTCTTAGTTTACATTCCCACTAGCCTTTGTCATATTGTGGCTATCCAGTTACCATTCCAGTCCCCAGCCCCATTTTGAATTCTATCTTTCAATGAATGCTACTGCTGCTATTTCAGCTGCCCTGAATACCCCGGCTATTCCTGCTGTACCTCTCTTTTGATACTGGAATAAAACTTGAGAGGAATCTCATAAATCACAGGAAAAGGGAGATGAAATACCTAAATGAATTTTTAAAATGGGTTTTAGAAAGACAGCTTAGCCAGAAAGTAATGGAAAGTTTTATGGAAAGTAAAGGAGGAAACAGTTTCAAGAAGAAAAAGAATAGATGATAATACAAATAACTAAAATCAAAACAACTTTGAAAAGTTATTAATATCCTTTAAAGTTACCTAATTTGAGACTCACAACAACTCTATCAGGAAGGAACTACAGAAATGACTATAGGAATTTTAGAGATGAGGGAAGGTACCTTAGCAAGGTAAAGCGATGAACCCATGGTTGTAAAGAGATTATCCACCACAGTGAACTTGACAAGAAGTCCAGTTTCCCATCTATGCCACTTGGCTTGCCAATGATGAAGCTCACACTCCTTCTCAAGGCTGAGATGCTTGATTATGAACAAGGAAGATATGCTATGGGATTCAGGTACTGTATACATTAGGTCTGCTCGATTTGGTGTTGTGGTTTTTGCTTTTGTTCTTGTTATGGTGGTGGTTACAATGGAGAGTTCGATAATGACAAGATTATGTAATGGGAAATGACTATCATAAGAATCCAGAAAACAGACCAACAACCAGGGCGGAGCCAAGAAGGCGGCTGGTAAGCAGGGACAAGAGTGAGCTCCTAACCGAGTCCCTCCAAAAACCTATAAAAAATGGCTCTGAACCAATTCTAGAACGGCAGAACCCACAGAACAGCAGAGGGAAGCAGGGCTCCAGCCCAGGACAGCCTGGATGGTCTCTGGGTGAGGTCTATTCCACATGGAGCTGGGAGCTGGGAGCTGGGAACGGAGTGGAGCAGAGCCCAGCCTGAGCGGCATGGAACAACCAAACTTGGAGTCGGGTGGATGGGGCCCCTAGCGCCCTGAATATGTGAGCTGCGGCAGTTACCAGACCCCTCGACCAAACACCAAAAGACTTCGGAGAAGGTTAGTGGGAAAAGCTGCGGGAGTGGAAGGAGTTCACGGTTCGGCTTCCAGCCCTGGGGGCAGCGGAGGTGGGGCAGCTACAGTTGCTGCTGCTTCTGGCCCTAGGCCCACCTGGTGGGAGGAAGTAAGTGGCAGATCAGAGCAGGAGTGCAACAGCCTGCTGAAGATCTAAGCCCAGCCTGGGCTGGGGGTTCTTGGGGAAGGAGGAGTGCGGGTCTGACAGAGCTGGCACCTCCCCCCCAAACGTGGAACATAGAACTCGTTAGTCTACAAGCAGTCATAGCCCACTGAAAAACTCAAGGGTCAAGTTAGTTGGTTGGGAATATGGCCAGGCAGCGAAAACGTGCCCAGATTCAGTCTCAGACTTTGGATTCTTTCTTTGGTGACAAAGAAGACCAAAACATACAGCCTAAAGAAGACAACAAAGTCATAGAGCCTATACCAACAGCCTCCAAGAAAAACATGAACGGGCCCCAGGCCATAGAAGAACTCAAAAAGGATTTGGAAAAGCAAGTTAGAGAAGTAGAGGAAAAATTGGGAAGAGAAATGAGGATGAGAGAAAACCATGAAAAAAAAGTCCATGACTTGCAAAAGGAAACACAAAAAAATACTGAAAAATACACTGAAGAAAACAACACCTTAAAAAACAGACTAACTCAAATGGCAAAAGAGCTCCAAAAAGCCAATGAGGAGAAGAATGCCTTGAAAGACAGAATTAGCCAAATGGAAAAGGAGGTCCAAAAGACCACTGAAGAAAGTACTACTTTAAAAATTAGATTGGAGCAAGTGGAAGCTAGTGACTTTATGAGAAATCAGAATATTATAAAACAGAACCAAAGGAATGAAAAAATGGAAGTCAATGTGAATTATCTCCTTGGAAAAACCACTGACCTGGAAAATAGATCCAGGAGAGATAATTTAAAAATTATTGGACTACCTGAAAGCCATGATCAAAAAAAGAGCCTAGATACCATCTTTCAAGAAAGTATCAAGGAGAATTGCCCTGATATTCTAGAGCCACAGGGCTAAATAGAAATTGAAAGAATCCATTGATCACCTCCTCAAATAGATCCCAAAAAGAAATCTCCTAGGTATATTGTTGCCAAATTCCAGAGCTCCCAGATCAAGGAGAAAATACCGCAAGCAGCCAGAAAGAAACAATTTGAGTATTGTGGAAACATAATCAGAAAAATCCAAGATCTGGCAGCTTCTACATTAAGAGATTGAAGGGCTTGGAATGCGATATTCCGGAGGTCAATGGAGCTAGGATTAAAACCTAGAATCATCTACCCAGCAAAACTGAGTATCATGTTCTAAGGCAAAATATGGATTTTCAATAAAATAGAGGACTTTCAAGCTTTCTCAGTGAAAAGACCAGAACTGAATAGAAAATTTGACTTTCAAACACAAGAATCAAGAGAAGCATGAAAAGGTAATCAAGAAACGGAAATTGCAAGGGACTTACTAAAGTTGAACTGTTATGTTTACTTTCCTACATGGAAAGATGATGTGTATGATTCATGAGACCTCAGTATTATGGTAGTTGAACGGAATAGGCATATATATGTATGTATATGTTTATGTATATATACAAGTGAATGTGTATGTATGTATATATCTATGTGTATATGTATGTATGTTTATGTATGTGTATATATATATATGTTTATGTATATATATAAGTGAATGTGTATGCATGTATATATCTATGTGTATGTGTATGTATGTGTATGTATGTGTAGATATATATGTGTTTATATGTGTATATATGTGTACATATATGTATATGTGTATGTATATATACACATGTAAAAGAGAGAGAGCAGACAGAGGGCGAGTTGAAGATGAAGGGAAGATATCTAAAAGAAATAAAATGAAATTAAGGGATGAGAGAGCAACATACTGAGAGAGGGAGATAGGGAGAGATAGAATGGGGTGGATTATCTCACATAAAGGTGGCAACAGGAAGCAGTTCTGTGGGAGGAGGGGAGAGGGCAGGTAAGGGGGAATGAGTGTACCTTGCTCTCATCAGATTTGGCCTGAGGGGGAATACCATACATACTCAGTTGGGTATCTTACCCCACAGGAAAGAAGAGGGAGGAAGATAAAAAAAATAAAAGGGGGGGATGATGGAGGGGAGGGCAGATGGGGGTGGAGGTAATCAAAAAAACACTTTGGAAAGGAGACAGGGTCAAGGGAGAAAATTCAATAAAGCGGGATGGGTTGGGAAGGAGCAAAATGTAGTTAGCCTTTCACAACATGAGTATTGTGGAAGGGTTATACATAATGATACATGTGTGGCCTAGGTTAAATTGCTCAACTTCTTACGGAGGGTGGGTGGGAAGGGAAGAGGGGAGAGAATTTGGAACTCAAAGTTTTAAAATCAGATGTTCAAAAAAAAAGTTTTTGGCATGCAACTAAAAAATGAGATACACAGGCAATGGGGCGTAGAAATTTATCTTGCCCTACAAGAAAGGAAGGGAGAAGGGGATGAGAGTGGAGGGGGGTGATGGAGGGGAGGGCTGACTGGGGAACAGGGCAACCAGAATATATGCCATCTTGGAGTGGGGGGGAGGGTAAAAATGGGAAGAAAATTTGTAATTTAAACTGTTGTGAAAATCAATGCTGAAAACCAAATATGTTAAATAAAGAAATTTAAATTAAGAAAAAAAAAAGAATCCAGAAAACATCAGCAAAACTACAAATCCGGAAAATAAATGTCAAGTACAGCTACAGAGGAAAGAACTATAAGAACTGAAAAAGACTTAGTCATCTTAAGTATCAGTTATTATCACTGTGATTTTTTTTTTATTAAAGAGCTCAATGTACCTAATGACAATTTATAGTATTGTATAACTTGAGTTAGCTTTAGCATATGGGCTGAAAATAATTTAAGTCAGGCACCCAGATATAACCATTCCATGCTAGACACAAAAGTGAACACAGAAATGAGACTGTGTATACGTACCCAAATGTACTCAAAGGAATACCAGAATAAAAATATTGTCAATATCATCAGGTCAAATATTAAGATTCTCTACTTGTGGTCCCCTCCTCACCAAGAGATTAATGTGCCAGATAAAACTTCTCCTTGCTGCTGACACTGATGCTGGCAGGCATGACTTAGCTGGGAGATTTCCTTTTGCACAGATGGAGATGATTCAGGCAACAATTACATGGCCTTAATCCCATGAAACTTTGTGGCCAATTAGAAGCTCTCCAGGGGGACTTCGAGGCATCTGCTGTCCTACTCTAATTCTCTGAAGAATCTTTCAATTCAAAATCAGAAGGCGGTAAACAAGGCCATAACTAGAGTATTCTACACCTGGAAATATCTGAAACTGCCAGCACAATTCCTAAGAAAGAGACTTAGACTTGAGGCTTTTGTGGCTGGTCAGAAAATTAAGTATATTGATGTTTTTTTCTTTTCCTTCCTGAAGAGTTGTGGATATGTTACATGATATCATCTGTAATAGGAAATTAAAGTTTTTTTTTAATTTCAAAATAAATTTTGGAGTCAGTTCAATGAAAATGAATTGTGGTACTGTAAAAGAAGATCATATTTCAGATTTCCTCTGTCCAGCAGCACTAGGATTTGTTTATATTCACAAATCAATTCTCTAATTTTGAATGAACTGACAGGCTACTTCTTCCAAATAATGAGTTTTTGATGGTGACTAGGGAATTGTTTCTCAACTTAGTGAAAATGGCTAAGTAATCCAGAAATCTTTGAGCTAAAAGACTGTTATGTGTAAATTGCTGTACTAGACTCTGGGGAATATATAAATATTGTTGTGACATGATCAGTGTATAGAAATCATACACAAATATCAATCTATAATACCAATATATAATAAGTAAATTACATAACAGAATAAATCAGGAACACGAAAGGTAAAAAATCCCATGTAAGATTTATTTATTTAATATGATGTTTATTTTTAGTCTCAAATTCTCTTTCTCTACCTCCTTTCTGACCCACTGAGAAGGCAAAAAAATTACAATATTCATTACAAATACAAAGTCATGCAAAATATATTTCTGCCTCCATTATTTGTGAAAAAAAAAACAAGAAAAAAGAAAAAGGAAAAATCTGGTTCAATCTATACTCTGAGTTTATCATTTCTCCATCTGGAGATGAATAGTATTTTTCATCCTGAGTCTTTTTGAATTGTGGTGCATCATTGTAATGTGCAAGAAGGAGATGAGTGATTTATAAGTTATCTACATAGAAGAGTTCATTGAAACCATGTGAATGTATAACAGTTGGTCATTAAGAGAGAAGAGTAAGGTACCTGTCAGTAATTAACTTATAGTTTACTATTCTGGTGTATTTGTGTTGTTATCAAAGTGGTACTTCCTCCAACCATGCTTATAACAGGTCACCAAAGCACGCTTCTTTCAACTCTTGTCCATGTGCTTCCATCAATCCACCACAGGGAGTGCATCAACCATATGGTGGAAGTGGAAAGAAGCTTCCTTTCTTTCTTTCTTCCTTCCTTCCTTCCTTTCTTCCTTCCTTTTTATTTTCTCTCTCTCTCTCTCTCTCTCTCTCTCTCTCTCTCTCTTTAACATTACTTGGTTACCAACAAAGCAATCAGGCAGCATGACCTTCATTCTCACTATCTAATTGGTCAGTTTCTTTTTCCAATAATAATTTTTTTCAGATACCCTCTGTTTTACTGCTTGATATAGTTACATAAATGAGTTCATATATCGAATCACATAAATTAATGTATACAGTCTAAATGACTAATGTAGAAAGTATGGAAGATTCCACCTAAAAGCTACATAGCAATTTTACCTTTTCCACATCAACATGGGAAAAAAATCATAAATAAGGTGACTTTTTTCAGAAGCAAGAGGTATATAAAGACACAAATATGAAAAATAGCAGAAAATATAAAATGACAGCTATAACCAATACTAACCACTTAATGATCGATTTTATTCAGTTCTTTACTAGGTGATAGTCACAGATGGCAACTTCTTGTCAATTGCTGAAATTGTTTTATTTCTCCTTTTTTTGCTTAAACAATAAATTAAGATTGCAAGTTTTATACTTTAATCTTGAAATACTTTTAAAAATGAAACTCTCCTTGAAATCAAAACAGACAATGCTCTCTGTGAGGAACTATAAATGAGATCAAAACAAATCAACAATTAGATAATTGTTAGTAACCTAATGAGTATTTCCTTTTAAGAAAGGAAACATGAAATCACAAATATGAGATTAACCTTTATATAAAGAATGATATTTAAATGCTATTAAATCATTAACTTTGGTAAATAGGCATTTAACCTTTGTCAAAAGTTGACAGTGTTTAAGCTTTGTGTTTAAAATACTACTTCTATGAGGCCCTGCTTGAATAGCTTCACTTCAGATAGGAAGTAAGCTCCCTCTTGAATTGAAATCTATACTGATACTGCAGCATCCCTTGTAGGAGGTTAAACCAAAGTTTGACAAACTTTATTTTAAACCAGCAGTTTTCAGATCTGCAGACCTCGGCACATCCTGCTTCCTGCAGGGAAGGGAAGGTTCCAAAATACTGCAGTGAAAAGCTGTTGCTGTGGTATTTGCAGCCTTTTTGGAAGCAGGAAGCAGAGCAAATTCTCTAGAGAAAATCTGTTATAACAGTATTTCCAGCCAAATTTTGCAAACTCAGGAGATAAAGATTAGCATTTGTACTTTCTCATGCTTATGGGAAAGGAAAATCCAAATGTCTTATAGTTTGCCCACTGTTAATTTACACTTGTGGAGGAAAGAAAGAAGGTGATTTACCTATGCTGAGCATACCTATGGTGAATAGAGTGTTGTTTTCAAAAAGAGAGAGCTGATCCTCTTCAGTTATTTTCATCAGTCATTCTTGGTGATTTGTAGATACCTTTCAAGTAATTTTCCCATCTAATTAGAGTACACAGTCTCTGTCTTCTGGGTTTCTATAACAGATGCTATATTTGCCAGAATATCAGGGGAAGCTATATTTCTAGAAAGATGCTTACCCACACAACAGAAAGGTTTGGGGGCTCTTCTGCAAAACAAACCTCAATTATATAACTTTCCAAGAAAAAAAAAAGGATTAATGAGGACAGATAACTGGATTTCCTCTCCTTACTTGCATCCCTCTTCCTTTTGTTCAGCAGAACTATGAATAAATACAAATGTATGGAGAAAAATTGGGTTCATCATCTTTTCCAGTCAGAAAGGGGTCCTAAACATTTTAAAGAGGAAGAAATAGCATCTATATTAGGAAGGCAGAATTTATGATTTCAAAGAGAATCTCATATGTGCCTAAAAGGTCCGGAACCGCAGGATATAAGGAATTCTCTAGGCAGAAGGCAGGAGAACTAAAGCATGTATTTACACTCCACAGTAACAATCCCACAAACCAGCGTCCCCATTTTGATATTTTCATCAAAAGCTTCCAGGCCCAATAAGTCTGCCTCACAAGGGTTACCAGGAGGCCACAGAGAAGCGAGATGGTATAAGGCAAAATCATATACATGCTTCCCCTCTACGGTAAGAAGATTACCCACTAGCCTCCAGTCAACTCTTCTACCGGCAGCTCAGCTTCGGCTGTAGGCGTCTCTGGCTCCAACCGGAAAAGGAAAGGAGGATCTTCAAGCTGTCCTCTCCCCTCTTATAGAGTTTTTGACATCATCAAGTGCCGCCTGAACGACCAGGGCCGAATGGTTCTTGACTTGGCCCCTCCCCCAGCGTAGACCACGTTAACACACCTCCCCTCAGCCAGCGCCATGACTCATTACACAGGAAGCTCTGGTCCTGCCCCGGAAGAGCAAGCCCCAGCGTCCAGGGAAGCTCAACGAGGTGAGCTGAGTCATTCAAAGAAAACAAAGTCCATTCTGGCTACACTCCACCCCTCACAATGTTCTAGGATGCACAATCCAATCATAATTCAAATTAAATTATATATCCTAGAACATTGTGATCCAATTATGCAGGAAACTAAAACATATCATTCACAATAAAGCAAAACATATCATTCAGTGACATTCCCAAATATTGGTTTACGATTCAAATGTGATCCACCCCTAGATCCCAGCCAGATAATCTCTTCAATCAATCATCCCAAAATAACTATTAATAATTCAAATGTCCACCCCTAGATCTTCATATCCATAACATAGGATCAATAATATCATAACAATAAAACAATATAGCAAGGATAACACAAAATAAGTACACAGAACACTATCATCATCCCCCCCCTCACACAATTGGGGCTCAAAATCTTGGGGTAAGGGGTGAAGGTCTCATTTTCCATAGCTTCTTCTTGCTGAAATTGGATGTAGAGGTGTCCCTGCCCCAAAGAGTCCAATTCCAGAGTTCAGTTCTTTAGCGAGCTGGCAGGATATCCAAGAATGCTACGTGCTTAGGCAGTCACCGGAAACTGCAGGGTGCTTAAACCTGCAGGAGACAGAACTAGCGACAAGGTTAACTAAAACAGAGAACAAAAAGAGTAGGCATGTATGGGCTATTATCCTTCAAATAAAATCATCTCCAGTTTAGTTGAAATTTCATTTATGCAGAGATCCAATATCAGAGCCAAACTCAGATGGGAAATGTTTCTTTTTAAACGGAACACAATGACGAAACTAAGCCAAGAAGATCCCACCCTAGATGGAGACCAGGATTGTCCTCCCAGCCTTTCCCCAGATGTACAAGGGAAACCAGGAGGATCCCATCCTAGATAGACTAGGATTGTCCTCCCAGACTTTCCCCAGATGTACAAGCTTTCATCCGTTAATCACACAAAGTCACCTTCCCTCTGAGTGGCTTGTGTCAATTACCAGCATCAGCCATACCTGTGGGGTCTGTGAATCTAATATTATAGCCCTATTCACGGTAAAATATATGGTTCAGGGACACGATTTGGTAATTATCTTCCCCTGAATAGACAACTGTTACAGTGTTGTTCTTCCCATGGGCTATGACTTCTGCAGCCTTTGGAATATCATCTGGCTTCCGTTTTACCCATACCTTAGCTCCCAACTTTATTCTATCAATGGAGCAAGCCCCTTTTGCCCCTCTAGTAGTTATTTTGGGAGGAGGGTCAGTTTTCACAAAGGGTATTTTTTCACAGGGGATAATAATCACTTGAAGTATCCTATCATTCCTACCAAATTGTACAGGTTTTACACCCAAATTCTGGAGTGTCACAACAATTTCTTTTTGATAATTCGAATCTATCACTCCAGCCAATACATGTACTCCTTGAGCTGCTAATCCTGGTTTAGGTAATATCTGTCCAAAATGATTCTTGGGGATTCTCATACATACTCCAGTAGGGGTTTTTCTTATCTCTTTCCTATTCAACCTAAAATTCTCTATACAATGTAAATCATATCCTGCCGAACCAGGTGTTTCTGGACATGGTAGGGGGTCAACTTCCCTCACAGTCCAAAATTCAATATTTTGGATCTCACATGTTTGCTGTTCTCTAATCTGCAAATTTGGGGTCATCATTCTGGCTAGAGGTGTACTCCCCCCTAAGGGCCTATTATTCAAATTACGTAAGGCAATAGACAAATTATCCTTCCAATGTCGATATGAATTATTAGAGCTTAATGTTCTCAGCTGTTCTTTCAACAATCCATTCATTCTTTCAATCAGCCCAGATGCTTGTGGGTAATATGGAATATGATATATCCATTCTATATTGTTCAACACACAATATCTTTTCACTTCTTTGCCCTTGAAATGTGACCCATTGTCACTTTGAATCTGCATTGGGGTTCCATAGTATAAACTTACAATATCCAGGGTTTTACAGGTGTTTTTCTGAGTTGAGTCCTTATAAGGACAAGCCACTAGTACACCTGAATAGGTGTCAACACAAGTACATACATATTTACATCCTTTATCCTGGGGTAGTGGGCCAATATAATCTATCTGCCAAATTTGGGCTGGAACTTTGCCCCTTGCTATTTCTCCGGTTACTATCCTAGGAAGAGTTTGTTCTTTTTCTAATTGACATATACAACACCCCTCTGTTATTTGTTTTAACAACGCATGAGAGATACTGATACCGCGATCCTGTGCCCATCAGTGGGTGGCCTGCACCCCTAAATGGCCGGCAGTCTGGTGGACCCATCTTGCTAAGGCTGAGTCATCAGTTGGAGTTGGAGTAGGGACAATACATTCAGTGGCAATCTTTGCTAGTCGATCCGCATGTGCATTGTACTCACACTCTGGTGTGGTCAGGGTCGCGTGAGCATCAACATGAAAAACTGACAAATCCGTAACCAAAGACATGTCCCATATATTTTCCCATAACTCTTTACCCCAAACTTGTTTGCCATGAATCTCCCAATTCTGATTCCTCCATATAGGCATCCAAGTAGCTAATCCATTAGCTACCGCCCATGAATCAGTAAATATATGACACTGTCCTCCCTTCTCCATTCTGATGGCCTGATGTACTGCCATCAGTTCAGCATATTGGCTACTTCCCCCTATCCCAGAACTTTTCAGAGTTCGCCTAGTACAGGGATTATAGGCTACTGCTTTCCAATGTCTCTTCTGTCCTAAATATTTTGCTGTCCCGTCAGTAAACCAAGCGTGTTTCTTCTGTTCTACACTTAGTCCATCATACCCATTATTCCATTTCACTAAGGATGGCACCATCTGTTGCTTAGATTCAATGGGTTTTTCATTTTTCTCAGTGCCAATGTTCGCCACCGATTCATGTAAAGCAGAAACTCCACTTTTGCCTGCTCTGGACCTATTCTGAATATACCACTTCCATTTGATTATGCTCGCCTCTTGTGCATGTCCAATTCTGTGAGAAGCTGGGGTACTCATTACCCAAGTCATAATTGGAATTCCAGGCCTTAATATCACTTCATGACCCAGGGTTAGTTGCTCAGTTTCTACTAAAGCCCAATACGCAGCTAACAGCTGCTTCTCAAAAGGTGTATACTGCACTCCAGATGAGGGCAGTTTCCTTGACCAAAAGCCTAAAGGTACACTTCGGCTCTGTTGTTTTTGCCACAGACTCCAATTTGCATAGTCATCTTGTACAGTCACTTGTAACTCCACTGGCCCATTTTGCATAGGCCTTAAGTCCAGAGCTAATTGTATAGCAGCCTTTGCTTCCTCAAAAGCTCTACTTTGTTCAAGGCCCCAGTCGAATTCATATTTCTTTCTGGTGACTTTATACAAGGGTTTTAAAATCTGTCCCAAATGTGGGATGTGGTGTCTTCAATAACCAAATAGCCCTATGAACTTTTGGGCCTCTTTCTTATTAGTAGGGGTGGGAAAATCCTGAATTTTTTGTCGAGCTTGTGGGAGAATTTCTCGCAGTCCTCTATTCCACTGTATCCCCAAGAATTTTACAGTTTGAGCTGGCCCCTGAACCTTTGCGGGGTTGATTTCCCATCCTTTGCTTTTCATATGGTCAGTTAATAATGCTAAACTCTCCTCCACTTCTTTTATATTCTTTCCCTGTATCATGATGTCATCTATGTAATGTGTAAGCTGTACACCAGGTAGCTTTAATTCATCCAAATGCTCAGCTACAATCCTGTGGCAAATAGTTGGGCTATGAATATATCCTTGTGGCAGGCATGTAAATGTATACTGTCGGCCTTGCCAAGTAAAAGCAAACTGGTTCCATTGCTTGGGGTCTATTGGGATCGTAAAGAAGGCATTGGCCAAATCAATAACTGCATACCAAGTCCCTTCATGTTTTTGTATTCTCTCTATTAAAGTAACCGTGTCTGGAACAGCAGCATACAAGGGAGGAGTCACTTTGTTCAGCTGTCTATAGTCTACTGTCATCCTCCATGTCCCATCTGACTTTCGGACTGGCCAGACAGGGTTGTTCCATTGAGTAGTTGTAGGGACTAACACTCCTGCCTCAACACATTCTCTTATAGTGTTGGCAATTTCATCTTGCCCACCTGGCACACGATATTGCCTCAAAGTAATTACTTCAGAAGGTTCGGGCAAAGTGATTGGATCCATCTTGATTTTCCCCACTAAGACTGCATTAATGCCTATTTTCCTCACAGCAAATTGGTATTTTCCTTCAGGTAAATTTAAGGTCATACCCTTCAAAATGTCTATTCCAATGATGTATTCAGGAATAGGCACAATAACCACACTATATTCTTTCTTGGGCAACTGTCCAATTTTCATCATCAATTTAACTTGTCTGGCTGATATTTCAGTCCCTCCTAGTCCTGTGATGGTAATAGGAGTTCCATGGCTGAATTTGTCTGGATTCCCATAGATAAGGGTGGCCTCGGCCCCAGTGTCTATTAATGCCCTAGTTACTGTACTTGACCCATTTTTCCAATATATGGTCAAGTTAATGTGAGGTCTGCAATCCAGCTTATGTATTTCCTTAATTTGGGCTGGGGCCTGGCCTGTTTCCTAGTATTCCCTAGCATGTGATTCACTTGGGTATGAAGGTTCACCATCTGTAGCATTTGCAGGAGCAGTTCTTATTTCCCTATCTCTCCTGTTATCGAGTCCTTTATCTCGGTACATCCTGTACAATTCATTGGTTGGAATGCCATCTATCATTTCAAAACCTACCCCTGCTCTCAATAGAGCAGTGAACATTTCTTTTCTTGTCACTCCATTTTGGCGCCAAGTTTGCTGGCTATTCACCCTTCTCTCTCGAGATCTATCCCTTCCCCAGTCTCCTAAGTCATGTAACTGCAAAATCTTATTTATCACCTCTGTAAGATGGGTCCCTACTTCCCCAAGTAACAGATTCAAAATTAGTTGTTTATAAGCAGGGGGAGCTGTCCTAATTATTAAATTCCTATGAGGGATTCCTATGGGATCACTGTAATATTTGTCTGCAGTTCCTGTCATAATAGCAGTCTTCATTACCTCCTCCTTTAGTCTCATGATACAATCTTTAAGTGAATACCAGGGTCTGTGCTCAGTGGGCCACATAGAATCATTAGTATATCTCTTATTGCATCCCGTAGCAGCTAATGCCAACAGAGTAGTCCTGCTAGCATCATCCCCTTGCTGATGATGTTCCCTAAAAGCTTGCTGAACTAGAGGATCGTGGCTGATACCTATGAATCTCATACAGTCCCTCTTATCTACTGATATTCCACTGGCCCCTTGATCACTGAGCCTTACCATCCAAGATATTAATGTTTCTCCTATTCTTTGGCTGAATCTACTCAAAATATCTGTGACCTCTTGTGGTGAGAAATCTTCCTGAAATTCCCTCCTAACTAAATTGCCACCTCTGGTTTCTGTCTTCCTCCTCTCTACGGGACGAACGCTTGTCTGAGTATTTAACCATCTCCCATTCTCTGTGAGAGGGATGTCCTGAACCCTAGTAGCGTTTTCTGTCTCAGCCCCTAACACTGTCTCATTTTCCCCCCACTCTCTTCCCCTGCCACCATGGCAAGGACAAAGCAGGCAATCAGGCTTGGTCTGGGCTGAGTTGGGATGCACTCTTGGCTTATTTGGCCTCCTGCTGCTCCTAGCCACATTAATAGAAAAGTTCTCATCTGAGTCAGTTGGTTCTTGAGCAGCAATTTGTTCTCCTGCTATCTGAGATTCCCCTTCTTGCTGTGGGGTAGGAGTGCCCCCATCTCTTTCACTTAATCCCAATCTTTCATATACTAGCCGGTAGGCTGATAACACTATCCAGCTTTGCCTAGATAGTGATGCCCCTGACTGAATCCCAACCTCTTGTAAACACCTTTCCAAATCCTTAGGATCTCCTCTCTGTAGCCTTGGTTCCCAGTTTTCACAGGGTCCGGCTTTTTTAGCCAATTCCTTTGCTAAGGAGGAATAAAATGGATCCTCCCACCCTGGGATATTCATCTCTTCCTCTGAAGTTCTTCTGCTTCTGAACAGAGATCTTATATCTAGCGATCCCATCCACCTCGTTGCCAAATATATTAGGAAGGCAGAAATTATGATTTCAAAGAGAATCTCATATGTGCCTAAAAGGTCCGGAACCGCAGGATATAAGGAATTCTCTAGGCAAAAGGCAGGAGAACTAAAGCATGTATTTACACTCCACAGTAACAATCCCACAAACCAGCGTCCCCATTTTGATATTTTCATCAAAAGCTTCCAGGCCCAATAAGTCTGCCTCACAAGGGTTACCAGGAGGCCACAGAGAAGCGAGATGGTATAAGGCAAAATCGTATACATGCTTCCCCTCTACGGTAAGAAGATTACCCACTAGCCTCCAGTCAGCTCTGCTACGGGCAGCTCAGCTTCGGCTGTAGGCGTCTCTGGCTCCAACCGGAAAAGGAAAGGAGGATCTTCAAGCTGTCCTCTCCCCTCTTATAGAGTTTTTGACATCATCAAGTGCCGCCTGAACGACCAGGGCCGATTGATTCTTGACTTGGCCCCTCCCCCAGCGTAGACCACGTTAACACACCTCCCCTCAGCCAGCGCCATGACTCATCACACAGGAAGCTCTGGTCCTGCCCCGGAAGAGCAAGCCCCAGCGTTCAGGGAAGCTCAACGAGATGAGCTGAGTTATTCGAAGAAAACAAAGTCCATTCTGGCTACAGCATCATTTAAGACATTAGCCTAAAATTATAATTTTTCTTCTGTAAATGAGACCAGTTGTGGAAATCTATATTCTGGTTGTGGGATTAGGTCATATTTCTCCAAGAATAAACAGATATAGGAAAAAAAAAACATGTAATGGATGACTGGCCTACTTTCACCCTGAGCTTTCATGAAACCAAGAGTACATGATGAGAGCAATAGTGCAGTGGCCAGTGAGTCTAGTATTCACCAGCATGTACAGAGTGTTCAACCCACTTGGGCTTTGGAGTATGCATAGACATAGTCTTGTTCTAGTCTGTATTATACTAGATGCCCTATGAGGTATCTTCCACATTTGAGATTCTGTAATCTGGCCTTCAAAATTTGCTGTGACTGAGAAGTTCATCGTGCTGAGTTTATATGATAATAAGCATTTCTGATTTTAGCTCATCTCATGTTAAAGAAAAAAAAATATATTGGCTTATACCTAAAGCATTTACAAATTGCTAGGAACCTGCCAGACTATGATTGCCCTAGAGGAACCTTGAAGAAATGCAAGTCCCCTCCATATTATGATGATGTACTGAAATATGACTTTAATGGAGGAATGGAACATACAAAACACTCAAAAACTGTTTGATACACATCTGATACTTCTCTGAAGAAAAAAAAAATATAATTTAATCATTACTACAAATCCATTTTAAAGATGTTGCCAAATAAATTGTTCCAAGTAATCTAGAAGTCCTAAGTATCATTAAAAAAAATAGAAGTCCTAAGTATCTTTTTTAATCTATAGTGCCTATACACTTGATATTGAAATAATATTCTAAGTTTAGAGGAATGCATTTACATTTATCAGTCCAATATTTGGGCGAAGCACTCCGCCCTGCCCTGCCAAAAAAAAAAAAAAACTTTGAAATTCTAATCAGCAACAATTAAATAGGTTCTTTGCTCACAGAAGAAAATAGTTTCACTTTGCACCAGGAAGAAGAAATAAAAGAAAAGGGTCATCCAGGTTCTCCAGCCCTTTAATCTAATCACAGGAATTTGTTGGGTAGAAGAAATGAAAAAAAGGGAGAGTAAGATGGTGTGAATTTAACTAAGTCATAAGCAGGAAGCTCCTTCTTAAGTGAAAGTCACATTTAAAAATGAGCTAGAAACTTGAAAATATCTTCAGGTCAGTGATATTAATAAGGGGGTAAAAAAAATCCATCAAATATTTCCCCATACTGCTCACAATTCTTGCCTTATTTTGCTCTACTTCCTACGCCTCCACCAAAAAGAAATTTAGATGTTTAAAATTGCATCTGAAATACATAATCCCATTGTGTTAGGGAGAGTTAAGGATACTATCACTCATTCATGGGAACCATTGTTTATATTTGTAAGGCCACCTGATTCGGTGGAACAAACATAGGATTTGGAGTAGTGGCCAGTGAGTAGTATGTCTTGGGTTTGATCCCTCTGTCTACCACTCACTGATCTCAATGTCCTCATATGCAAAGTGGGTATAATGATACCCAGCTTGGAGGCACAGTGGATAGAGTGCTGGGCCTGAGGTCAGGAAGATTCATCTTCTAAGTTCAAATTTGGCCTTAGGCATTTATTAGCTGTGTGACCCTGGGCAAGTCACTTGCTCTTGTTTGCCTCAGTTTCCTCAACTGTAAAATGAGCTGGAAAAGGAAATGTCGAACCCCTCCAGTATCTTTGCCAAGAAAATTTCAAATGCAGTTATGAAGAGTTGGATATGATTAAAATGACCGAACAGCAACAACAGCAACAAAGCATACAAGGTCCTAAGTGTTGGCATCCACAACTCACAAAGTATAGTACTTCTGATATGACTTGTGGTGTTTTACCACAGATTCAGAGGTTAAAGATGCATAAAATAATTTAGAAAATGACTCAAATTGGGTGACCTGTAGACATCATACACATAACATGCCCCACACTGAACTCATTATCATCCTCCAAATCCTCTCCTAGTTCAACCTTCCTTATTATTGTTGAGGACACCACCATTCTTCCAGTCTTTCAGGCTCAAAACTTAGGTGTTATCTTCAATTCCTCATAGGTGTTATCCTCAATTCCTTCACCCTGCACATCCAATTACCAAGGCTTGATTTCATTTTTTTAGTATCTGTCACATACGTCACCTTCTCTCCTCTGCCATAATCATTGTGCAGACCCTCATCCCCTTATGTGTGGACAACTGCAACAGCTCACTGGTTGGTCTACCTGCTACAAGTCTCTCACTATTCCAAGATATCCATCACTCAGCCACCAAATTGATTTTTCTACAGCACAGGTTCGGCCATATCAGTACACTACACTGGCTTGCAGGATCGAATATAAAATCTTCTGATTTTCAAAGCCCTTCATAACCTAGCTCCTCCTCCCACCTTTCCACTCTTCTTATACCTTACTGCAGAATCACCAAGCTGACTTTTCTGGACATTTATATCTGCTGATCCCTCATACAGGAATGCTCTTGCTTCCTCCTCTTTGTCTCCTGACTTTCCTGGTTTACTTCAAGAATCAGCAAAAATCCAACCTTACAGGAATCCTTTTTCCAATCCTTCTTTCTTCTAATGCCCTCCTTCTGTTGATCATTTTTTTAAAAAATCATTTCATATAAAGCTTATTTCTACATAGTTGTTTGCATGCTGTTACACCCATACTAGATTATGAATTCCTCGAGGACAGGGATTGTCTTATACCTCTCTTTGTATCCTCAGAATTTAGAATGGTACCTGAAATAAAATGGGCAATTAATAAATGCTTACGGCCTGCCTGTAGAATGTTTGTAAGATCATATATTTTGAATAACCATGTATTTTCTTTCAAATTTTATTTTTAAATTACTACAGGGAGAGAGCCTCAATTAGGTAATAGTCTTTCCTTAATGCCATTTTAATTCTCATTCTTTCTCTCTAAAGGATCTCCCTTTTTTAAAGGAGCAGCAGTTCCTTGACATAAAACTGTGTAAGCAGTGACCTATGTAACAGAATGGTTGGAAAATGCTTGGATATGACCATAGAGCATAGGCAGCTAACCCTAGATTGGCTGGATAGTGGAACTAGAAATATTTAAAACTATGAACTCAGAATTTCAAACCATGACTCCAAAGCACTCAAATCAGGATGGTTTTCTGTTATGCTGTATGTTCATTGAGATTCACACAGAGAGCTGCCAACTGGCAGGCTTATGAAGTTTGTAGGCTCAATTAGCTTTGGGAAAGCATCTAACAGTTGGTATATTTTTCAAGACTTCTATAAGCCTTTTCAGTAAAAATTCCAGCCAGAAGCAAAAATTTAAAAGCTTTCCTAGAGAACAGAAAGTCAGTCTCTCCATTCTTTTTTGCTTTTATTGATGAGGAGCCTCAGCTATCATTTTATCAATATGTTATAGCATTTGATAATTAGCTGTGTGAATGAATAGTCACATCATGTATTTTTGACCATACAAAGAAAACTTCATTTCCCTCATCCAAGGTCAGATACCTTAAATTTAGCAATCTTATCCATGATAAAATTGTATATTCTTAAAAATTTGCTAGTTTTGAATTTTGCTATGACAAAGTACTCTTTGAGAATTATTATTTAATGTTTAGCCATATCATTTGAGGCAGTAGGGCAGATATGGCCTAGAGAATCTCAGATAGAGAATTTTGATGGTCAGAAAGGATGTGGAAGACATTATCGTTTCGATTTTGTAACTGGTAGCAAAGTGACTACACTATCAATACACATTGGTTAATACTATTAGGCATATAACTGAGGGGGTCACATCCAGAGCAAAAAGGCTCATACATTCAGAAATACTTATATCAAAAGCAAAAGAAAAAACATGACCATAACATAGATGTCCAACAATTAGGAAGCTGTTGCAAAAATTGTGTAGCAAAAATAAATATCATGAAATCAGAGACTTATGGAAATCTTTTTATGAACCAATAAAGGATAAATTATCTTAATCCTAAAGAAAATCCTCATGATCAATATAATATAAAGGAAAATGAAATTTTAAAATATCTGAACTCGGACCAATGCAAGGATTAATTTTGAGTACAAAGGATTCATGATAAAATGTGACCATCTCCTCTCAGCAGAGTGATGGTAAGCATCAAGAATAGAATTAAGAATACATTATCAGAAAAGGCAGTGTCATCATTTTATTTGCTTAAGTGTTTGTTACAGAAGAGTATTTTTCCAGAGCATATGTTATTGGGAGTTGAGATATATATTTTAAAGCATTATTTTGCCTTTAAAATAATATACATGTTTAGTATGGAAGTTAATGGATTCTGGAAGGGTGGGCCAAGGTGAAGACCAATCAATAATTACTTTGGAAATCATACCCCACTAGGAAGAAATGACAGAGAAGAAGAACCTGAAGAAGAAAAGAATTTGAGGAGCATAATAGTTGCTTTCAAATATTTGAAAGAATTTCATGTGCATAAGAGAATTAGTTCTTTATGTAATATCATAGATGGTAAGATTATGGTTAATTTGTAGAACATAGAAACATGAAGATTTTGACACCATATGATTATAACCTTTTTAATATTTTCTGACAACATTTTATCCAGACTATCGAGATACTAGTGATATTTCACTACAGAAGTTAGATCAGTTTATTTCTGGGAAGTGCTAATTGTTACATTTTTTCTTTATATTATGTTGAAATCTGCTTTCCTCTAAATTCTACCTTCCATTCACTGGCACTTGTTTTCCCCTTTGAACAACACAC
Organism: Trichosurus vulpecula; assembly: GCF_011100635.1. Classification (NCBI taxonomy): domain Eukaryota; kingdom Metazoa; phylum Chordata; class Mammalia; order Diprotodontia; family Phalangeridae; genus Trichosurus; species Trichosurus vulpecula. The sequence goes on from NC_050578.1 coordinate 174,481,207, forward strand.
AGAAATCAATATTATCCTTCACTACTCTATATGTCTTTGAAGACAAATTTTGTGCCATGCACATACTTTATCTATTACAGGTTCAAATCTCTAGTTACTCCAAACAATTCTCATTTGGCTTGATTTACAGTCTTCTCACCATATCGGTCCTCTTTTTATGGATGCTCTTTCATTTGCCATGTGCTTTTAAAACTGGAGCACCTAAGAGATCAAAGAAAGAAGAAAAGGGCCTACAAATACAAATAAAAAATAGCCCTTTCTAATGGCCAAGAGTGGAAAACCAACTGCATACCTAACAACTGGAGAATGGCTAAATGAATTGTGGCATGTGGATTCCATGGAATATTGTGGCATGTCAAAAGTATCAAAAGGGACAATTTCAGATAAACCTGGGAACCACTGTAGGACTTGATGGAGAATGAAATGAGCAGAAGACTAATTTATATAATGTTTTTGAGGTTTCAAGAGAATTTGACTTCCCCCTCCAAAAAAAGAACCTAGATATCACATTTCAAGAAATCTGCCCGTATCTCTTAATACCAAAGGGGAAAAGTAGAAACCAAAAAAAAAAATCCACATTTTGACTTTTGGAAGAAATCCCAAAACAAAAACTTTCAAGAATATCACAGTCAAACATCCCAGAGCTCCCAGGCTACATAATTTTTATGCATTTGATAGTATTTTATTTTTCTGCAAATTACATGTCAATACAATTTTTAGCATTCATTTTCACAAGATTTTGAGTTCCTAATTTTTCTTCTCCTTCTCTTCACTCCTCTCTTCCTAAAATGTGCTATCATGTAAAATGTATTTCCATATCAGTCACAGTTGTGAAAGAAGAAATAGATCAAAAAGGAAAAACATAATACATGGAAAAAAGTAAAATAAGTGAAAAAAGAAGCATGTTTTCATCTGCTGTCAGAGTCCATCAATTCTTTATCTGGACATGGATAGCATTTTTCTTCCCGAGTCCTTTGTATTTATCTTAGATCACTGTGTTGCTGAAAAGAGCTGTCATTCATTGTTGATCATCACACACTGTTGGTGATACTCCATACATTGTTTTTCTGGTTCTGCTTATTTCAGTTTTCATCAGTTCATATAAGTCTTTCCAGGATTTTTTTTTCTGAAATCTGCTTATTCATCATTTCTTATTGCACAGTAGTTTTCCATTACATTCATATACCACGGCTTGTTCAGCCATTCCCCATCAATAGGCATCCCCTCAATTTCTAATATTCTCCTGGCTATGCTGAGATGTGTATGTGTGTATGTGGAGGTGGGGTAGTGTGTGGTTGGGTGCTGGTGTTGGCCTTTGCCTACTGCACCACACTTTGGGCTCAGGATCTCCTACTGATTTGCTGTGGCGGGGCTTGCTGCTGGCTTGCTGGGATGCTTCCTGTCAAGACAGACTTTTCTTGCAATCTCCCAAGTTTCTTGGGCTAAAGGATTATTTCATCCCATACGCTGATTCTGCTGTTCCAGGATTTGTTTTAAGGTGCTATTTTATGGTTATTTGGAGGTGACTATAAGAGAGTTGTGGCAATTTACTGATTACACCTCCATCTTGGCTCTTGGGCCCAATTTAAATAATTTGAATTGATTGCTTTTGGAGTTCAGTCTTTTAAACAGCTCCAAACACATGTATTACTAGCAATTCCACAGTTTCACTTTGTCCAAAAGGATAGTATACAATTTGTTGTCAAATACATGTTTATATGCCTCTCCAAATCTCCCCTTACCTACCGTTCTGTAAACCTAGTGAAAATGGAAATTAAGTATTTATCTTGGGTGGACCCATGCTGACTGGCTCTTAGTGATCAATACTCCTCTTTCTAAAAGTTCACAAACCTCCTATTTAAATAAATATTAAAAAATTCAAGGTTAAATGTGAAACTGACTCATCTATAATTTTTGATACTATCTCCTGTTCTTTTGAAGATCAGAACGATGTATTTCTTCTTATGGTATCTCTCTCATGCTCTGTGGTTTTTTTAGAGATCACCAACAGTGGATTAACGATCATACATACTGCCTCATTCAACATTTCAGGATATAATTCACCTGAGGCTGTTAAACTGAACTCAGACAAAGAAGTCACTTGCTTTCTTATTATTTCACAGCTTACAATGGATTTTAACTTCCTGTGAGCCATTTTTCTCCCTGATAGTCAGTGAGAAGATTATTTTCTTTAGCGGAACACTAGAACCATATAGGAGTAGAGCCATTCTGCTTTCTTTTGGTGATATGTTATCATTGTTCCAGTCACCCCAGGCAATGCTGTGATTCTTTCTCTGGTCTTCCATACCATAGCAGAAGTGAAGGTCCCTTTTCTTGTCCTTAGTAACCATTATTCTAAGGTAACTTTGCTCTATAGCCCTCCTGACACGATGATTGCTGATCCACTCGATACTTTTGTAGTCATTCTCTTATCAGCCCAAGTTTTCATTTTCTGTTGATGTCTTTTAAAACAATCTCATCAGAATTTATATTGCTAATATAATTGCTTTTTTTTACAACATTATTGTTATTGTATAAATTGATCTTCTGGTTATGCTCACTTCATTTTTATCAACTCATGAAAGTCCTTAAAATTATTAATTTCTAAAAATTTTGATGTTATAGCAGAAATTAATCAGGTTCTACTCACTTTACTCTTAGTCATAAAAACTTATGACCTTAAGGTCTTTGTAATAATTTTTCCTCATTTCTTAGAGTACAACAATATTCCAGAACATTCGCCTCCCACAATTGGTTCAGTCTTTATACGATTGCTGGACATTCTCTCATTTTTTTGTCACCTCCAAAATGAGCTACTCTAAATAATTTCATAAATATAAGACTTTTTTTTCCAGAACACTGATGATGAAGCACATCATCAGCCTCCTGACAGAAAGGTGAGGGATGGGCTCATGATGCAGAATGAGACATATATTCCATGGAAATGTCCAATGAGGACATTTGTTTTGCTGTACTATGAAACAAAAACAAAACAATCTTATTTGGGCAATGAGTTTCTTGTACATCCACATTATTCATGTTTGGTAGCTTTTCTTACTTTGGCAATAGCTTCTCTTTTAATTTTCAGAATTTCATTCTTGAGAACTTTTCTTCCCTCTTGGGCTTGACCCTTCCGTAGAATCCTACCTCTCCTTTTTTTAAACACTTTGGCATTTTCTATCCTACGATTTAAGGTATGTATTAGACTATGTACAGCTTTCAAATTCTTCTCTAACATATTTTTTTTAATTCCATATTTTATTATTTAATATTTTTGAGTTTTCAGCATTGATTTCCACAAGATTTTGAGTTACAAATTTTCTCCCCATTTCTACCCTCCCCCCACTGCAAGATGGCATATATTCTGATTGCCCTGTTCCCCAGTCAGCCCTCTCTTCTGTCACGCCACACCCTGCCCATCCCCTTTCCCCTTACTTTCTTGTAGGGCCAGATAGATTTCTATGCCCCATTGCCTGTGTATCTTATTTCCCAGTTGCATGCAAAACAACCTTTTTAAGCATCTGCTTTGAAAACTTTGAGTTCCAAATTCTCTCCCCTCTTCCCTCCCCACCCACCCTCCCTAAGAAGGCAAGCAATTCAACATAGGCCACATGGGTATCATTATGTACAACCCTTCTGCAATACTCATGTTGTGAAAGATTAACTATGTTTTGCTCCTTCCTAACCTATCCCTCTTTATTGAATTTTCTCCCTTGACCCTGTCCCTTTTCAAAAATGTTTGTTTTTGATTATCTCCTCCCCTGATCTGCCCTCCCTTCTATTTTTCCCCCTTTTTTATCCCCTTCCCCCTACTTTGCTGTGGGGTAAGATACCCGTTTGAGTGGGTATGTTATTCCCTTCTCAAGTCAAATCCTATGTGGGCAAGATTCACTCATTCTTCCTCCCCTAGCCCTTCTTCCCTTCCAATATAACTGCTTTTTCTTGACACTTTTATGTGAGATAATTTACCCCATTCTATCTCTCCTTTTCTCCCTCTCTCAATATATTCCTCTCTTCCCCCTTAATTTAATTTTTTTAGATATCATCCCTTCATATTTAACTCACTTTATGCCCTTTGTCTATATATATATATATATATATATATATATATGTATGTATATTCCCCTTCAACTACCCTAATACTAAGAAAGGTCTCATAAATTATACAAATCATATTTCCATGTATAAATGTAAACAAAACAGTTTAACTTTAGTAAGTCCCTTATTATTTCTCTTTCTTGTGTACCTTTTCATGTTTCTCTTGATTCTTGTGTTTGAAAGTCAAATTTTCTACTCAGCTCTGGTCTTCTCACTGAGAAAGCTTGAAAGTCCTCTACTTTATTGAAAATCTATATTTTGCCTTGGAGCATTATACTCAGTTTTGGTGGGCAGATGATTCTTGGTTTTAATCCAAGCTCCTTTTACCTCAGGAATATCATATTCCAACCCCTCCATCCCTTAGTATAGAAACTGCTAGATCTTGCGTTGTCCTGATTGTATTTCCATGTACTCAAATTGTTTCTTTCTCACTGCTTGCAGAATTTTGTTCTTGACTTAGGAACTCAGGAATTTGGTAACAATATTCCTAGGAGTTTTCTTTTTGGGATCTTTTACAAGGTGATTGGTGGATTCTTTCAATTTCTACTTTAACCTCTGGTTCTAGAGTATCAGGGCAGTTTTCTTGATAATTTCTTGAATGATATCTAGGCTCTTTTATTGATCATGGCTTTGAGGTAGTCCAACAATTGTTAAATTATCTCTCCTGAATCTATTTTCCAGGTCAGTGGTTTTTCCTGTGAGATATTTCACATTGTCTTCCATTTTTTCATTCCTTTGGTTCTGTTTTATAATATCTTGATTTCTCAGAAAGTCACTAGCTTCCACTTGCTCCAATCTAATTTTTGAGGTGGTATTTTCCTCAGGGGTCTTTTGGACCTCCTTTTCCATTTGGCTAATTCTGCCTTTCAAGACATTCTTCTCCTCGTTGGCTTTTTGGAGCTCTTTTGCCGTTTGAGTTAGTCTATTTTTAAGGTGTTATTTTCTTCAGTATTTTTGGGGTCTCCTTTAGGAAGTCATTGACGTTTTTTTCATGGTTTTCTTGCATCACTCTCATTTCTCTTCCCAATTTTTCCTCTACTTTTCTAACTTGCTTTTTCAAATCCTTTTTGAGCTCTTCCATGGCCTGAGACCAGTTCATGTTTTTCTTGGAGGCTTTTGTTGTAGGCTCTTTGACTTTGTTGACTTCTTCTGGCTGTATGTTTTGGTCTTCTTTGTCACCAAAAAAGATTCTAAACTCTGAGTCTGAATCTGAGTCCATTTTTGCTTTCTGTTCATGTTCTCAGTCAACTACTTGACCCTTGAGCTTTTTGTCAGGGTATGACTGCTTGTAGAGTAGACAGTGATTTGTCCCAAGCTTGCTCAGCTGCACTGCTGTTTTCAGAGCTCCTTCTACACAGCAAGCTCTGCCACACCAGTGCTCCTCCTCCCCCACACAAACCGCCAATCAGGACCACAACCCAGATCCAAGCAGGCTCTGCACTCCTGCTCTTATTTGCCACTTAATTTCTCCCACCAGGTGGGCCTGGCTCTGGAAGCAACCACAGGTGGAGCCCTGGAAGCAGTCTCAGAGCTGTACCACTTCCACCCCCAGGACTGGGGCCAACCATTCATTCCTCTCACTCTGATCTAGCAGTTTTTCCACTAACCTGCTCTTTTTTCTTTTGGCTTTTGTGAGTTGAGAAGTCTGCTGATTGCCACAGCTCACTGATTCAGGATGCTATGGCCTGTTCTGCTTGTCTACCAGTCTGTTTGGTCCTGGCATGGCCCATGCTGGACTGTGTGCTGCTCCACTCCCAGCTCTGTGCAGTTGACCCTTCCCAGTGACAATCCAGGCTTTCCTGAGTTGGAGCCCTGCTTCTCTCTGCTATTTTATGGGTTCTGCAGCTCTAGAATTTGTTCAGAGCCATTTTTACAGGTGTTTGGTGGGACCTGGGGGAGAGCTTAAGCAAGTCCTTGCTTTCCAGCCACCATCTTGCCCCCCCATTATTTTTTAATGAAGCAAGTTTCTTCTTATGAATGAGAATCAGATTTAGAATAACTATTCCTATTATCATTTCATCCACGTTTTGAGGAATGAAATGATCATCAAAGCAAAACATAAAGCCTATTTAAATAATATGTATGTTCATATACAGATTGGTTTATTTTCTTATGAAGTACTTTGACTTTATGTAATTATGTTATATCCTATGATTAGACAAAAAGACAGATAGGCAGACAGATAGATAGATAGATTAATCTTTTATTAAGTCTTTACTATCATGACGGGCAGTATGCTAAGTCCTGGGGATACAAATAAAAGAAGGACATCCTATGTTGTTGGAGTTCAGTTCACCATCAAGTAGCTGAAATTATAACATGGGAAGACATCTCATAGAAGTTGTTTAAAAGAAAAGTGTAGGAGGAAAGGAGAGAAAGGGAACATGGACATTTGTGAGGAGATGGCTATTGTGGAGGCCCATGCCCCAGTACAAGAATAGTAAAGCTCTCCAATCAGAGCAGTGATAACCTATCTTCTCCAGCAAGAACAAACAGTGACAGAAAAATGTAGACATAAGGGAATGTCCGAAAGGTTTGGTGAAAAGGCTTTAAGTGTAAGAGGTAGGCATAAATCTCTGCATAAAGTTAATTATGTAATCCAGGGATTCATAGATTTTTAATCCATGTCTGGCCTTATTTGACCTACTAAAGATTGATCGCCATTTATCAGCTACGGTTGGGCATATCTGACAATGTCATTGTATGTCTCATTAGCTGCTTCTCCCATTTATGAAGTGCATCCCCTGGAATGAAGAATAAATAAATAACATTTATCAAAAACTCAATTGAATTTAGATGCATGTGCCCACAATATGTTGCAATTTCTTATTTGTGGAAAATCGATGCACCCGTCCAAGAAAAAATGTATACCAAGTAGAATTATAGTTCAACAAATGGAGCTTTTATTTATATTCACTTGATCTTAGAAGCAAACAAAGCTGTAGCCTCAATTTCCATCAATTGTTTGTTTATGCACCCTGTTCTTCACAATCCATCCATTACTTGAATCCATGTTGCTCTTTTCCAGCTTATTGAAGTTCTAATCATAAGAGCCTGTGAAAATGTATAGTATATTATTTTACAACTGTGTGAATGATACTCTAATTGGACAGTTTACCATGGAGAGGGGAGAGTAGATAAAGAGGAAAGATTAGGGTTTTTTAGACCTTATAGTATATCAGTATAAAATTACATCATTAGCATCAACATAGTGGTAAATTGCATTCTCCTCTTGGCTTCCTCTCACTAGGTATTAGATTTCCAACCCCTCTATACATATCTTTTTTACTCTTCACTGTAGGAGCACAATATGACAAGTGAAATAAACTAGCTAATCAATGTACTTAATTGATGGTTTATATCACTGCAAAGTAAGGAAGAATGAGCCAAAAAAAGACTGGAATGATTCCATCCCATTATGTGTTTCTTTAGCTGCTGGTTTATTTCTAGTGTGGAAGTTAACTTTTTATATTATTGTATTTTTGTATATTGAAGATCTAAGACAGTGTCCTCCATTTTCTAAGAGCATTTTTTCCTCTGGTCTCTAAGCCTGTGTGAAATATTATAAGGTTTTATAGGCAGGGATTGTTTCAAAAAAGAGAGCTATATTAGTTCCCAATGAACTTATTTCCAGATGCTATTTCACATCAGCATAAGGTGTGCTGTTGTACTTTTTACTAAGCTCAAATACCATTTATGTTAACTCCTTTTCTTGCATCATGGGGATGACAAATTTGGACAGTTATGACCTTGCTGAGTTCCTTCAAATAGCATATAGTTGCTGATATTGTCTTCTTATAATTGCTGATATTTTCAAACAAGAATAGTCATGTAAACATCACATTTAAACAACAAAACCTTAATGTTAATATAATACATTGATAAGGCATTTATCTTCAGTTCATATGATGAAAGTACTAATTGTCTGATTATACAAATTTTAAAAAAATACATTCACTAATTCTATTTCTGTCTCCTGATGACCATTTCCACCAAGTGTTTGGCCTTTCATCATGCTGCATTTATTTCTATAAGATATGCTCATCATGTCAGTAAATCAATCTTTATTTTTTAGAAAGCCTTAAATTCATTGAAAATAGTGATTACTGTAGAAGGCACAGAATATCTATTTTTTGATATAAACCATTGATATTCAAAAAGAACTAGAAAAAATAAGAGGAAATGAAAAATGGAGATACCAGCAAAGATTTAGAGTGGGTATTGAATAAATGTCAGAACTTCTGTAAAGGATAACGGGAACTGAAATGGTAGTAGTAAGGTGAAACTTGGGCCAAAGCTATTTGTAGGTATCCTTTTGACAAGCTAGAATAAATACTATATATGAAAAATATCAGTGTGAGGGGAGGATTCTGGTAATATGGTGAAGTAGGTCAGATAATTCCAAGCTCTCCAGATTTTCTCTACAGGCAAGACAAAATAATGACCCAGAGTGAATGTAGACCAGCAAAAATAAACAGTTGAGGCAGAACAGCAGTCCTCCTAGGACAACCAGAGAAGATCCAAAGGATCTTGACCAGGATAGAGGTTTAGCCTGAGTGAAGTGTAAATACCTTCAGGCTAGCTCCTCTAAAATAGCAAGTGGTAAGCCCTGGGGAGGTAGTCTTGACCTCAGCCACAGGACTTTTCACCTCCTGGACAGTGTTGGGAATTGGGTGTCCAACAAGAGGAAGATTGAGGAAGCCTCTGCTGACAAGGGACTCCAGGCCCAGAAGATGCCAAGATGCCATCCTGGGCAAGGAGGAACCAGCACATGACTGGTGAGTGCAGAAGCAGTGGGATGGGGATGCTGCTTGGTCTGGGCACCTACAGGAGACCTGAGTTCATGCTCTTGGTTCCAGGCCAGACAGAGAGGAGAACTGAAGGTCATAGCCATCGGAGGGTACAAAAGCATTTCCAGAAGGGGTGGAGGGGGTAGCTGTGGCTTGGAGCAGGAAATGAATGCAGAGGTTGGGCCCAGAACAAAGCTTAAAAAATACCAATAAGAGGGGCTGAGGCCAGAGACACCATCCCCCACACCACAGGATTAGAGCTAATTGTAATAACAAGCTACTAAAAATTAAAAAAAAATGAGCCAGCAAAGGAGAAGGAACCTAAACATAGATTGGTACTATAACAATAGAGAAGACTGGGGTTCATCTTCAGAGGATTCTAAAATTTAAAAAAGAGTCCCACCCCAGCCCAAAGAGTAATGTTAAATGGTCACCTGCCCCAAAAAATTCATTAAAGAACTCAAAAAAACTTAAAAAATCAAATAAGAGAGATTGAGAATTTTTTTAAAGTAAGAACAATCCAAGAAAAACTCTTCTCCTCTCCCTTTTCCTTTCCTTCCCTCCTTCCTGTCCCCCATCTACATGGGGTATCTGTTGCAACAATTTGGCCAGCAGCTGTTGTGGGGATGAAAGACCAACACAAGCCCAACAACAAGAATGCTGCCAGCACAGGTTCTTTTGATCTGCTTTACTAAGGAAGGCAATGTTAAGGGCTTAACAATCTTACTTTAATCCAACATATACATATAAACTCACTTAGTTCAGGGGAAAAAGCCAGCATCCTGAACTTCAGAGCAAATACAAACAAATTACAAACATACATTATAAACTGACCAAATACGATTCATAGTTACCAAGAAACCATCAACATCTGGGTGAGCTGGGAGGTTGTTACAGTGGCTGCACAGAGTCCCATACCCACACTTCTCCAGGATTGAGAGCCTCTAGCAAATAGCTCCATTGCCTCTTTTTATAGTCATTGGACATTATCAAATGTCATCTGAGGGACCAGAACTTAGGCACATACTATTGGCTCTGGTCATAGCAACTCCCTTTAGGGCCCTCAGGGCATCATGCCCACGTAGGCTTAGTGCCTAGTAGATAGGGGTTTGGGCCTGAGGTTTTGCACCTAGCAGTAAAAGGGTGTGGGCCTGGAGTTTAGCACCTAGTAAGACTCAATCAAAGAGACTTAATTAATTTATCATTCTAAAACAGTAAGAAAGTTCCAACTTAATTGCCAATACAGTATCATGTCCTTCCTCGCAGGCACTCTGCTCGAAGGAATGTAAATTTTGATGGCTGAAACCTAGCATGATATCTTGGGGTTTCCTGGCTAGATTTCTTTCTCAAAGACCATGCCTTAAACCCAATTCACTCTGGCTTTTATTGATTCTCCAACAATAGGTCTCAGCCCAAATACCATTTAGTAGTCATCGTTTGGGCCCTGGTGGCTCAGAGTAAATGTAAATAGTAATTGTTTCTATTTTGGTCTGAAACCCTGAGGGTCTTCCCCTCTCAGATTGTTTTTTTTTAGCTAAAAGAGAGCTGTTTGTTGGCTCACTTCTTAACAAGCCTTAATCACTGAATGGGCTTTACCTCAATCAAAGTGAGAACTTAGAAAGACCTTAGCTTAAAAAGGCCAAGGTCTCCCCATCTGTAGCCATCTTCAGTGATCCTTATCTATATCTTGCCACCAAACCCACATTGCTCTGTGAGGCTAGTGACCTGTCATAGCCCTCCCTCACTTAAATACAATTCACTCCTGTCATCTTCCTGATGTCATGGTCAACCTCAGCAACTAAGGAGAAACAACAAGGTAAACATCAAAGACTAATTACAAGGGACTCAGGACAAGTTCTTTAGTTTTATATGTGGAAATGTAAATTGTATGTCTAAAATTGTCAGTAATAGGGTAATTTGAAAGAAAAAGTGTGGTAAAGCTGAGTTTAATGTGAATCCAAAAAGCAAAATAATATAGGAAAAAGTAAAAAGTAATTATCTCATACAAATGAGGAACTGATACAGAGGAATTAGATGGGAGAGGAGGTGAGTAATTCTGGAGCCCTGCTCTCATTGGGAATGGGCTACAGAGGAAACAATACATACAGGCATGTGTATAGATACGCGCACACACACACACACACACACGTATAATGGTATAAACGTATTCTGAATTCAGAAAAAAATAATAAGGTAAGGGGATATGGAAGCGGGATAGGATGAGGGAAGGATAAGGAATAGGATAAGAGGGGGTATAGAAGGGTGTCTAGATTAACAAAAATGGGTTAAAGAGGTAACAACATATATATTTAGATGCTTATAAAAATCTTCTAAATTCAGCAAGAAATAAGAGGGTAAGGGGATAGAATGGAAGGAGAAGATAAGGGAAGAATTCTTGGAGGCCTAGTAGGTTAAAGAATAGGAGGGTAAGACATTGGGTAGAAGTAAAGTAGAGGAGTGAGGAGGTAGAGTAATAGAGTGAGAAGGATAGTGAGGAAAATAGGAATGAGGTAAACTCAATAATATCAGACCTTAAATCATATTATAAGGAAATCCATAATATAAATTACAACATATGTTATCATAAGTAGTATAAAAGTATAAATGAAAGGTAAAATGGATGATTTTGATTATGTTAAATTAAAAATTTTCTGTATAAATAAAACCCATGTAGTCAAGAATAGAGGGAAAAAAGAAAATTGGGAAAAAACTCTCATAGACAATCTCCCAGATAGAATATGATTGGATCAGAATGTGGTTGTGGTGTAGGAAATGATGAGCTGATGGATTGAGAAACATATGGAAAGCCTTGAACTTATGAAGTAAGATGCTATCCACCTTCAGAGATGACAAGTGGAAATAAAGCATAACATGATCCTACATATATGTGTTTGAGTGTATATGTGTATGTTCATGGATGTCTATGTATATTTCTATCTATCCTTGTTTAATTGTTGCTTTTGGCAGGGGGAGAGGAAAAAATAAAGTAAAAAGTGCACAGTAGAAGATAAAAGAAAACATACAAGGAAACAAAGAAAGGATGGACAGCTTTGAAAATAATGAGTTGAATCTTCTTGTATGTTCTGCTGGGTACACGGCAATGTTTTTTTTTTCTTTTCATATTTTGCATTTGAGTTTAAAATAAATTTAAAGTTTAAAAAAGAAAAATATCAGAGGGAGGTAAAATGCAGTAATCATGTAGCTGGGCAGAAGGCAAGAAATGTCAAGTCTATGAAAACATTTAAGAAGAGAAACCATCAAACATCAGAGCTGGTCAGAGCAGAAGAATCCCCAAAGTAGATAAAACAAAAGTTGATGGAAGAAGCATGTAGGAGAAGCAAGAGCAGTAGCATTTAGAAGTCAAATGTCAAAACCACAGAGAAGCTGGGCAAAAGGATATATTAACCTAGGTCACCATGAAGACAAGTTGTCAAGTAAAAATAGGTCACAATAGGCCTATCTATGTCCTGTTTTTTGACAGAACACTGTACTGTGAACTATCAAAGCAACTTTAAGGAGGTGCCATGTAGGAAACTGGAGTCTTGGCATGACATATTCTAGGCTTGGGAATATGAAACAAATGGATTTAAGAGAAAAGATGTACTTTTATGGGTTTAGTGGTAGAGGTATACTATGTGAGAGTCTTTGCTCAGTGACAATTTTATTTATATATGTTTGTATAAAATCAAGGAACATAACAAAATAAAGAAATATGTATATATCATCTTGGCATGTATCCATTATGGAAACAACTTAGAAATAGATACTCAGTTGGCTAGGGGCTTGGGGGAAAATTATGTCAAGATTTTGTGAAGATCTTCCAGATAGATTGTAAATTGTCCACAAAATTAATCTTAAAAGAGGTTAGGTGACAGAACAAAGGAGAATAGAGAGGAAGTTATATTCCCCCTCCCTTTTTTACTCTCCCTTGGCTTTTCTTTTTCATCCTTTCTCTTTCCCATTTTCTCCTTTTCCCCAGACACCAGAACAAATTTCCTGAGCTTTCTACTTATAGAACTAATATGTTCAGTTCTTGAGAATAGGAAGACATCAAAATCATGACCCTTACATTCAACAGAAAAGGAGATACACTTATGTGACAGGAAGCCAAACACACCTCAAATATCACACACACAAAAGCTGGTTTTGTTTGATTTCCAACCTAGTTCTGCAAGGGGTTCAGAGAGCATAGAGACTAATTGATGTTTCTCTGAAGCAAATAGCTAAGCCTATGGACAGTTGCCCTTCCCAGATCATTGTGCCACATCCAGTCCTGTGATGCCATTGTATGAGTGTCCTATGACAATGGTTGTACTGGGTCATAGCCTGGTATTGATAGCAACAACCATTAATGCTTCTGAAGTCAAGATTTGTCTCAGATAACATTTCGACATTGATGTACAGATAAAGAGTCGCTTTAAAGAGCAGCCATTTTTTTTCACTATTCATACTGGCAAATGTAACATAGCCTCTATCTTAACTTTAACAGTAGTACATGAGGAGAATTCTAAAAGCAGATTAGTTAATTTTAAGTTGGTCATCAGATGCCAAAATGAAAATGTTTAGAAAAATAAAATTTGATTAAGAAATATTTCATAAATCATAATAAAATAATTAATTTTTTTAAAGAAAAGTATTCTTGGTGCTATTTTTTACAATAGTACAACAGTTTCTCACCCACCTTCCCTTCTAACATGATAGGTTCAGCTGATCTGTAACAGACAACTTATATCTGATTAGAAAAGAAACTCATGTCTTGTATGCTATCATGCTATTCATCTTTTATGTAGGTGTGGATTCAAAGAATCACAAATTTTGACAACCTGAAGGGTCTCCAAAGGTTAATCAATCATAGCTAATCAAGAGTTTCCTCTGTAGCGTCCATGATGAAGGATCAGTCTAGCCAGATATTTGTCAATGTCAGCAGTGACTTGAGTTCTCTATTCCCATTAGTGTCTGATCTCCTGGTCTTTCACACTATTTTGTTCTCATGGTTACTGCTTCCCATTGGCCAATTAGGTACTGGTTATAATGTGCAATAGACCATTTCCAGTCCAAAGTTCTATTCATTATTATACATCATTCCAAAAATGATATGCCTCCATTTATTTACTTAAACTATGTGTTCTATGACACTCTTCTGCTTCTCCAATTATCTAAGACTTACACTTCTTCTTTAAGTCAATTCCATGTCCCATGTCATCTGGGAATTTTACCAGCAATCCAATTTTCTCTTCCCTCTTAGGTGTGTCCTAATATTGACTGTACTGCATATTTTTGGGAGGACATCAGGGTTAAGTGACTTGCCCAGGGTCACACAGATAGTAAGTATTTGAGGCCAGATTTGAACTCACATTCTCCTGACTCTAGGACTGGTGCTATATGCACTGGACCACCTAGCTGCCCCTTACCTCACCACATTTAATTGAAAGAGTCCATGTTACCTTGCGCTGTTAGTTTTCTTCATCCACGCTATCTCTTGGGTCAGTCTAATGTGTCACATGCTCTTAATAGGCACTGCCCTATTGATAATACCTTTGTGAAGTAGGCTCTAAAACCTCAACACATGGTCAGAGTCATTTTGACTTTTGTGTTAGTTAAATGACTTCACATCACATCAATATTTTCTGTGTTAGAAAACTGATTTTGTAATATCTATAAATATTTATGTACCACCATACTAAGGCAATGACTCTTCAAGTAACATATAAGATTAAAGGCTGTTCCACTGAAGTAATTAATTACCTAATAGTTTCTACGTACTAACCTCTTGACAGTTGTGCATCATCTCCAAGACATCTCCTACCTTGTAAAGGGTTCCCATATTTACAGTCTCTGAGATTTAGAGACAGAAAGGATGTAAAAGTCATCTCATCTATCCCCCTTATTTTACCAATGAGGAAGCTATGGCTCAGAGCTCTGATCTCTGATAAGCACCAATAAACACCATGACTTTGCGTATTGAGTTATTTGTAACATTACTGAAAAGATGACAGTCTTCCACTGGAAAGTATAACCTGGAAAAGGCTTGTGTTTTCCTCTCATATTCCATCTCCCCTCCTACATCAAAAGAATTCAATTAATCAACACATCCTTCCTACTTGGATGAGAGGAGAGAGGTGAAGTTTACCTTCCCAATATGCTCTCAAACACTAGTGAAGACACTTTCAGTTACACAATCCCCAGAAAGGGTGATTATTGTCTATTAGGTGATAACCTGCCTGAGGGGGAAAGTGTGACTTATCTCCTCCTAGCTCCTGCCAAGTCTTTTGTACTCACTAACTTGTAAATCGGTAAATGAGTAAGTGGGTAATGAGACAACCATAACAAGGAGCTAGCAACAGCTAGAAGGATATTTTTAGATGACAACAATGAGGAAAAGAGAATGTCTGCTAACCAACATGTGGGGTGAGAACAGGATAAAACAAGCAATGCTGAGCAGCAAGAGGGACTGAGGAAGAAAGTAGTTTTCTTGAGAAACAAATTCTAAACATCTTCTGCTAGAGGCCATATTATAAATTACTGAGATTGTGTATGTTTGTTAGACATAGGTTGGTTTGTTATTTTTATTGAGTTTAGGTATAAATCCTGTGTTTCCATTAACCTGTAAGCAAAATTAATCATTTTTGAATGTCGAGAACCTGTTTTATATGATGACTACCTTTGTGTGGGGTGGAAGGGGCGGGGGGTTTAAAATACGGAAGCTCTAGGAGCAACATGATAGATATGTGAGTAGTTTCTGAAGTTTCAGCAGGCCTTCAGGATATGAGAGAATAAGAGACATAAAGACTGTCACAATATGAGTTACATTGTGTGGTATATAAGTTGGCAGGATAATTATATGTTTATTGAATTATATTACTTAGTTGTTCTTCAGGGGATTTTTTTTCTCTAGAAATGGTTTTGATGTAAAGACAAAAGAGATTAATAAAATATTTTAAAAACAAAACAAAAAGACAATGTTCATAGGCTGCATGAAATAAAGAACCATACCACACAGATAGAAGCTAAATTTCTAAAAAAAAATAAGTCAACTAGACTTTAAGCAGACTTTTTTTTTAACTTTACAAATATTTTATTTTATCCTTAAAACAACCTTGGAAGGTGGAATATTATTGTGCTATAAGAAATGATGATATTAGTGATCTTAGAAAATTATGGAAAGATGCATGAAATAATGAAAAGCAAAATGAGCAGAACCAAGAGAAAATTGTTTACAATAACAGTAATATTGTTTTAAGAATGACTGTGAGCAAGTAATTTTGACTATTATAAATAGACTTTGCAAGAAATAGATCTATGTTAATATTTCTCAGACTGCTTTCTCATAAGCAATTATCATAAGACTTCCTGTACTTTATTCCTTGGTTGCTTCAGTATGCTTATACACAAGGAACTCACAATAAAATGATGGTTTACACACAGCTGTTAAAGAAACCAAATATTCAAAGAAACTAATGTTTTGTACATCTCTGAGAATGTGTCTCTGGATAGCAACTGCATACTCAATGAATACTGAATATGGTTTTTCTTGGCCAAGAAAGTTCAATTCTTGATCAGAACAGACCTTTTTTCATACTCTATGATCCAGGACAATTGACCCTCTGTCACTCATACACAACACTCCATCTCCAGTCTTCATACCTTTCTACTAGCTGTTGTACATGCCTGGAATTCACTTTCTTTTTGCCTCTATTACACAATCCCCTTCGTTGTAAATGGGGCTCAGGCATTATCTTCCACAGGAAAGTTTTCCTGTTTCTCCTAAATGCTATTATCTTCCTTCCCAAATTATCTTATATTTATTAAGTATATTAACCTCTATAGTAAAACTACTCTACAGATACTGTATATTTTTGTATTATTCAGATTTTTGCCTGTTTCTGTTCTAGCCAGAAACTCTAAGGGTTTTCCCCTCCAGACTGATTCTTTTGTGAAGTCCATGTTTTGCCTCAATTGTTGCCTAGTCTTTAATTACCAGATGGGTGTTACCTCAGACAAACTGAGACCTGGGAAAGATCTTAGCTTAAATAGTCTGAGGTCTCCTACTGCATCTGGAGTCATCTCCAGTCATTCTGACTTATGTATCACTGCTGAACACAGATGATTTTGGAGGAGAGTGAGGCTGATGACTTTGCACAGCTCCGCTTCACTTAAATCCAATTCAGTTCTCAGGTGAAGACATCACACTTCTGATGTCATTGCTGTTCTCTGAGAGTGAAGGACCAACAACAACAACATACTTTGTATATTTATTTGTCAACATTTTTATTTTGCTGCCCATTAGACTATAAGTTCCCTGTGATTATAAATTCATTCATACTTTCTACTTATGTTCCCAGCATCTAATACAGTACCTGCCTTAAACTAAGCATTTAATAATGTAGGTTGCTCCACAAAGGTAACCTTGACTTTACTATACAGCTTTACAAAAGGTTTAACTATTTTGTTATCTTCAAATCAGTCTCAACATTGAAACATTGTATTTATTCCATATAGAATCTCTAAACTCCATTTGAAAAAATATTCTCTATGCTCATAAAGTGAGTAATTATATATTCTCTTAAAGAAAATTTTTAGGTGCAGGTATGAAAGTTAACTGGATGCTCTTATTAATGATTCCAACCATGCGCTTCCCTTTCTTTTAGTTTCTGTTTCCACTTCCAATGCCAATTTTTTAGCCATAATCTTGGCCTACTTGGCATGGCTTAATCCCAAGATTTATCAATGATGCTATCAAATTTTCCCCATTCTTCCAAAGAATGCATACACATGTTTATACCCTTGGCAACTCTTCCTAAATGCCACTCTTAGATCTCAGTGCTTTCTTTCCTCTAGGCAAAACTTGACAAAACATCTATGATTCATAGAACCGTAGATATGAAGTGGTTATTTTCTACATTGACATTTTAATACTGCTGGTGACATTTTAGGACTTAGAACACTGATACTTTTTTGCTTATGGGATCATGGGTTTAGAGCTAGAAGGAACTTTAGGAACCCTCAAATCCATACTTATTATTTTGCCTGAGACATATAGTTAGTGTCTGAATCAAGCTTTAAATCCTAGTATTCCTGACCATAATGCAGGTGCTCTGTCCACGATAACAGGGAAAAGGGGAAGGATGTCAGCTAGAAATAGTTGTTACTCCATAAGAATGCTTTCATTTCAGAGTTGAAGTGGGCAAGTGGTCTGTCAACCTTTGTTTAAAGGTGTCAAAGTATACCATGCAAATACTTAACTGCTTTCAATGATGAATAGTATGTTTTGTTTTTAAAAAAATATATTATTAATAGGCAAAATAGGTAATTCTAACAGTTGATTAATAAATTAGAGGTTTCCCCCTAAGTCCTATATATATATATATATATACATACATACATGTATCTATATCTATCTATCATTTATCATATATCTATCATCTATCTGTCTGTCTATCTACCTATTTTTTGCCTGATAGTCATGTACACTGGCATACTGTACTTAGAAAGTGTATTTCAAGCAATAAATACATATTCTGTCAAATTTTAACAGCACTTTAGATCTTAAAAATCATTTATGTAGAAAGTTCATATAGTGATCTAGATCCTAGCTCTTCCATGCTCTAGGAAACTAATTCATGTGCTTCTGGGGCCAAGCTTCTGGATGTGAGCAACCTCAAACTTAGCTAGTCTTTTCCTTGCATGTTATAAAATTTAATACTTGCTACACATTTACTACATGCCCGGTGCTGTGCTAGGCATAGTACTATAGATACAAAACCAAATGAGCAAACAAAAAACCCAACAATCCTTGCCCTTAAGGAGCTTAATTCTATTTATGGCTGATATAATGTCTCAATAGATAAGACAAATATACATACACACACATACACATATGCACACACATACACATATATGAATATACATAATTATATGTATGTATGTGGATATACGCATATTTATGAATACAAATACATGATACATATATGTGCAAATACATATAAAACACAAAGACTATCTATATTACACAATGGAAGTGGAATACAAGAGTATTTCATGGATATGTCAGGGAAATGATATCAGTAAAGACATGTAGATGGGAGATGGATTGTGGTCTTAAGTCCAGTAGACCAGTTTGGTTAGAAGACAGATTTCATTTAGAGAAGTTACGTGTAATCAGTCTGAAAAGGTGGTCTAGAAACAGATAGTAAAAGATTTAAATGTAAAAGACATTTGCATTTTGTCCTAGAGTCTACCGGATGTCCCTTAAGTTTCTTGAGAAGAAGAGCGATATGGTCAGACATGTAATTTGGAATGTCAACTTAGCAGTTATGTGAAGGTTGCATTGGAAAAAGCAAAGGTTAGGTATAGGGAGACTGATTAGGAACATATACCAAAAATCTATACAAGAGGTAATGAAAACCTGATATAGGGAGTGAGTATCCGGAAGAGGACATATGCAAGAGATGATGAGAAGGCAGAATTGCCATGGATTAACAAATGATGTGTGTGTGTCTCTGTGTTTGTGCACACAGAGGAGTAGGACACAAATTTAAAGTTGAGTGTGACTTCTTAGCTGCAAAACTGGAAAAATAAAATAATACTTACACACTAGACAGAAGGCAGAAAGTTGGTCTGGGTTTAGGGGAAATAATTGTTGTTGTTTAGTGATGAACATTTAATGAAATAGGGGTCTTCCAAACCTTCCTGACGAAAAGACCCGAGCTCAGTGGAAAATTTTATCTTCAAATACAAGATTTAAGAGAGGCATAAAAAGGTAAACACGAGAGAAAAAAAAAACATATAATTCAATGAGGGCAAACTGTTTACATCCCTTCATGTGTAACAGCAGGCACCCTAGCATACCCAGGATGTCCTGCTAGCAGGTTCTTTGATCTTTAAAGGGGTCAACAATCTTCTTTAATTACATTCACTAGTTCAAGGGATAAGTCAGTCCCCTGAATGTTAGAGAAAATACAAGTAGAAACATTAGAAAGACCAACAGACAGAGCTCTGACTGTCTGAATCAAAATAATATTGCTGTACACTTTATACATACCACTGGATTGAGAGAGCTTTTACATCTGAGCAGTCAAGGAGTCTGAACATATGGCTACTCAGAGTCTCAACCAGGGGATCACAAGGTCTTTCTCATAAGTGAACCCCAAAGCAAAATACCAACTCAGAGTATATATACACTTCTCAGAGCGAGAAAGCATCACAACCCTCATGACTGAATTCTTAATTCACTTACTACCAAAAGGCGTGAAAGCCTTCCTACAAGCAAGCCTCCCCCTCAGCAAGCTTCCCTTAAACAAGCTTCCTCTTAGGCAAGTTCCTCCACCAATGAACTCTATGTTTCTCAGGATGTATCACAGCTGTGAGCTGGTCCAGAGCTCAAAGCAGGTCACATACGCCTATTAATGGACAAGGAAGATCTTCCTATCCCATTATCATAACAACCTGGGAAGATGATACTTGTAACTCTTGAGAACTGTATCTTTCTTACAACATTTAGAAGGGATGTGGGCATGGGAATAAAAACCTAATTAATTGGTGAAAAGGGATTGTAATGGGAGAAGAGGAAAGGAGAAGACAGAAAGGGGTAAATTACATCACATAAAGAGGCATAAAGACATATTACAGCAGAGGGAAAGAAGGGAGAGGGATAAACATTGTTTGAATATTTCTCTTTTCAGATTTGGCATAAGGAGAAAATAACATACTCAGGTATAGAAATTTAACTTGCTCTATAGGCAGTAGGAAAGGAAAGAGGAAAGAAAAATCGAGGGCCTGATAGAAGGGAGGCAAGATTGAGGGAGGTGGTGGTCAAAAGCAAAACTCTACTGATGAGGGAAAAGAGAAAGGAGAGCTTGAAGGGGGGTATAGGTTGGAGAGAAAGACACAGATAGTAATCATAACTGTGAATGTGAATGGGATGAACTTTCCCATAAATCTGAAGTAGATAACAGAATGGATTAAGAACCATTATGCTACAATAGGTTGTTTACAAGAAACACATTTGAAACAGAGATATACACATAGAGTTAAGGTAAAAGGCAGGAATAGAATATATTATGCTTCGGCTGAAGTAAAAAACAGGGGTAGCAATACTGATCTCAGACAAAGCAAAAGCAAAAATGTATCTAATTAAAAGAGATAAGGAAGGAAATTACCTCCTGCCAAAAGGTACCATAGATAATGAAGTAATATCATTCCTAAATGTATATATATATATATATATATATATATATATATATATATATATATATATATATATATATACCACGTGGTATAGCATCCAGATTCTTAGCAGAGAAATTAAGGGAGTTATAGGAAGAAATAGACAGCAAAACTATACTAGTGGGCTATCTCAACCTCCCCCTCTTAGAACTAGATAAATCTAACCACAAAATAAACAATAAAGTAAGGAGGAGAATAGAATTTTAGAAAAGTTATATATAATAGACCCCTAGAGAAAATTGAATAGGGATAGAAAGGAATATACCTTTTTTCTTAGCAGTACATGGCACATAGACAAGAACTGACCATCTACTAGGGCATAAAAACCTCATAATCAAAAGCAGAAAATCAGAAATACATCCTTTTCAGATCATGATGCAATAAAAATTACATGTAGTAAAGGGCCTTGGAAAAATAGCAAAAGTGGTGGCTCCCAGAGAAGATGACTGTAAGGAGACTGAACATTAACATGTGAGAGCATTTCTCTGTGCATGAACAATTAATTGCTGGCCTCAAGTCTGAGAGATGGCACAGGTATGTCTACTTTTCATCCAGAACCAGTTTCTCCCTCCCCAATTAGACAATTCTGAAATATACCAGTACTCATTATCTGTAGTCCAGGGGTTCTTTAAAAAATAGTGTAAAGTTTGATAAGTAGTTTCCTATATAATCCTATGTACTTTATTTTATGCATTTAAAAACATTATTTTGAAAAGGGATACATAGGTGTCAGCAGCTTGCAAAGTGATCTTTGAAACCAAAAAAAATTAAATATACATGCTCGGTTCTATCACTCTGTGCTGCACCATCTCGATGAAGTTCCCAATTCTCCCCAGCCCTCACATGTATGGGGTGGAGGTGTAGAGGAGGAAGACAAATAAGGCTGTTTTTTTGTGATATCAATGTTACATTCTTATTTAACCCTTAAGGATTCCTGAGAAGCCATAACTTATATCTGCTAAATACTAACAAAAGTAAAGCAGTTTTCACCCACTATCACAGAGGCTGTTGTTTCCTTACCTATCCAGATTTCCAGGAATACAAAAAATCCCAGGACTGCTGATGAGAAGAAAAGAGAAAAAGATCAGACATCTCTGTATTTCTTTCTTGTCTTCGCTTCCAATGACAAGTTTTCCTTAGGCTTTTCTTTCTGGGAGAGTGATATCTTAAGGGCCCTGACCAATTGCTTGCCACCATCACAGGTGACAATGATAATTTTCTCTGCTGAGGTCAGTATCATTGAATCCAGCAGCTCACATTCCTACTATTTCTCAAACATGTAACAGGAGAGTGCAACATGTTTACTGGAATTATCTTAATAAGAAGTTAGTAAAAATTTATTTTGTGGAAGTGCAAAGAGAAAAATAAAGAGTTGATCTTCATAGTTCTGGGTTTTAAGAACTTCTTGATGATGTATCACATTGTACTATTATCTGAGTATATTCACTGCTGAATTATGCTGGCTCGAATGTTAGAAATCATTTAATGTGCTTCTCTGGCTTTTGTAAAAGATGATTGTGAAACCCTTTGTGTCTTCCAAATGAGGGCTAATATAAATCTTGTGGAAAAGTGCAGGTGAGCTGTAGATAGCCCCAGTTGTTCAGATTTGGGAATGATAGCCAAATCCTATTATGAGAGAAGGTTGTACCAAAACAGAGGGGCTGCTGTGAAATCAAATTGTGCCAGCAGCAACTTGGAACTTAGAACAGCAATCACCCATCCAAGTTTGGCTGTAAACTTCCAATTTATTCTTAGCTAGTTATAGAAAAGAGGTGGCAAAAGAAATAGATTACTTTAATTGTGAAAGCTAGTTTAGCATTAAAAAAGATAGTAATTTGGGAAAACAATGAGGAAAATTGCTTTAGGTTTACCACATGTCAGTGTTGTCCTAATAGGAAAGCTTTAACATGAGCTGACAGACATTACAATACACTCAATGTTAAGGTTTCCATTTGATACATGTTTATAAAAATGAAAAATATGGATTATACAGATAATGTCAGCTTTAATTTTAAGCATACTGAGGATTTGGTGCATTAGTTTATGGCTTTTGTATATTTAATAGAATGACAAAAAAATTCTTATACGTTTCTTAGTAGATTAGAGAGAATTATATTTTATAGTAGGTATGTTGAGGATTTGGGGGAATCTAATATAGTCAATGTTTTTGTAGTTGGATCTAAGTGACTGAAATTTCTGGGACCTATATGTTCTAAATATAAAATAAAATGGTGCCTTTGTGAGACTAGTGAATTTGTAAATACATTGCACATCATGTACAATGGCTTTCCCTAATTAGACCTTTGGATTTTGAAGTCTTTATCTTTGTGTGTAACATATTTATGCCTTCTCTTTCAGTTGACTTTGCATCTTATAGCCTCTTATCTTGTCTTCAGTTACCATCTACTCTGTGAGATTTTTGAAGACTTTTATGATTCTTCAATGAAACAACATGATATAATGGAAAGATGACCAGTGGTCTTTGAGTCTCAAAATTCAATTGAGAATATTTGACATGCACGAGCAATCACTTATGTCATAATTTTTCCCCTTTGTTTTCATTCCCAGCTCTTGTCCCAGAGCTAAGATTTCACTAGTAGAAATTCCATGAAGTTTGGGAATTCCTCTGTAGTATACATTCTTAGAAAATTGCCTGAGGGCACTGAGAAGTTTTCAACTAATAAACATTTATTAAATAAACATTTATCAAATAATTAGCTTAGGCACCGAGCTATGCACTACAAATAAAAAAGAAGTCCCTGCCTTAAAGTGGCTAACTAGCTACTGAAGTGATTTGCCAATGGTTATATATTTAGTGCATGTGAGAGACAAGACTAAAATCTGGGTCCTTTTGATTGTAATTCCTCCCTTTGTTTGCTATATTGCACAACCTTTCATCATGTGTGAAATTATGTTTATAATACTGTTACTCCCTAATACAAAGAGTTATTGGAAGGAAATTATGCTTTAAATTTACAGGTCAGAGATATCAATGTGGGAGAAATGTTTCAAAGTCAAGATAATAAGTATTTATCAAGTGCTTACTATGTGCCAGAAGTAGGGCAGTGTTTTAACAACCCAGCTAGCAGCTTCAGTGGGGGTGTAATATCCCTCCCCCACAGCCGGCACCCAGGGGGCTGCCAGGACCCAGGAGGCTGCCGGGACCCAGGAGGCTGCTGGGAACCAGCAGGGTGCCGGGACGCCAGGAAAGCACAGGTTCTTTTTATCTGCTTAAACAAGGAAAGCACGGTGAAGGGGTTGACCAGCTTACTTTAATCCAGCATTCAGTTAGCATACAGACAACAATCATTTAGTTCAGGGGAAAATGCCAGCATTCAGTTAGTTCAGGGCAGCATACAGACAAGCATCAAGAGACAGACCAAATACAGATTCATTGACTTACTTCAGGGGAAAAAACCAGCACCCTGAGGTTCAAAACATTCATTTAGTTCAGGGGAAAAACAAACCAGCACCCCGAACCTCAAAACCAAAATACAAACAAATTACAAATATCAACAGACAGACCCAATACAATTCATAGTTACCAACATCTGGGCTCGGCCCGAGAGCAAGGGCTGGCCCAGAGTCACGCTTGCTTGCCGCTGCTTCCCACACCAACTGGAAAAGGAAAGAGGGAGTTTCAAGCTGTCCTCTCCCCTCTTATAGAGTTTTTGACATCATCAAGCGCTGCCTGAATGACCAGGGCAGATTGGTTCTTGACTTGGCCCCTCCCCCTAGCATAGACCAGGTTCTGGAGCTAACACCTCCCCTCAGCCAGCCCCATGACTCATCACACAGGAAGTTCTGATTCCTGGTATGATCTCTGGACTTCCTGCCCTGGAAGAGCAAGCCACAGCATCCAGAGGCTCAATGAGGTAAGCTGAGTCACTCAAAGAAAACAAAGGCCATTCCGCTTACAGGCAGCTAGATGACAGAGTGGATAGAGTGCTGGGCCTAGAGTCAGGAAGACTCATCTTCCTGAATTCAGATCTGGCCTCAGGCACTTACCAGCTGTGTGAACCTTGGGCAAGTCACTTGACCCTCTTTGCCTCAGTTTTCTCATCTATGAAATCAGCTGGAGGAGGAAATGGCAAACCACTCCAGTATTTTTGCTAAGAAAACCCCAAATGGAGTCATGAAGAGTCAGAAATAATTAATCAAAAGTGTGCAAGAAACTCTACTTAATGCTAGAGATGCAAAGAAAGTTAAAAGAGAGTCTCTGCTCCCAAAAAGTTTGTATTTTAAATAGGGGAGACAAGATGCAAACAACTACAAAGAAGATATATAGACAGCTATAATAAATGTGATAGATATTACATGTACATATACACACATATACCTACATATATATGTATATACACATGCGAGATAAACTAAAGATAATCATTAGACCTGCTCAGTGTTGTAACAACAGTGCTACTTGCTGCTGCTGTGGCTGTGTAAGGCCAATAACACCAGCACATAGGAGGGCTACTAACACAGGTTCTTTGATCTGCTTTTCTAAGGAAACCAACTTTAAGGGGTTAACAATCTTACTTTAATTAAACATACATATATCATTCACTTAGTTCAGGGGAAAAAGTTAACACTCTGAACTTCAGAGCAAATACAAACAGAAATTATAAACAGAGCAAAATAACACAAATCAAAAGGCAGGCTTCAATCTGTCTGACCACAGCAACACATACACAGTTACCAGAGAGAGAAGCACCAACATCTGGGTTTTCAAAGTGGTTGGGGGGCCCTCCTTAATGGCTACCCAGAGTCTCATCTGACAAATCACAGGAATGCTTTTCCAATGGGTGAGCCCCCAAAACAAAACTTCTCTTCCATAGTCCTGAGAGTTCTACTATATATACCCTTTTTCAGGGCCCGAGGGCTTCATACCTCTCGTGACCTAATTAACAAAAGTGTGTGGGCCTTCCTACAAACAAAGGCAAGGCTCAGTCAAAGAAACTTGGTGGCCTTAGTGCTAAGAAGCACTCCAAAAGAAAAAAAGAACAGTAAAAAGTGCCACTTTGTTTGCCCTTACAAATGTTTTTCTTCATTTCTCTTTCTCCATTTTCTTCTGGAGAGACATTCAGAATAACAGAGAAACAGGATGGTAAGAAATGGGGGAAGGAGTAAAGGGAGTATGTTTAGAAATGGGGAAGACCTTATTGGTGTCTTTGGTAATGACTGTCATGTCCTTTCCCAGATGGCCGGGCAATGAGCATTCCTGAGCCCCAGCTCTCTAGGGAAGTTCCTGAGAGCTCCTGAGGGCATTCTCTCTTAACATCCCTAGTCATTAAGACTTAATGATAATAGCAAGAATAGTGAACCATGTGCTTTCCTTATTTTCTATACTATAGCAGCATCATGGGCAATGTCCAAGAACCAAAATTATACCCTCAGTAGGACTATAACCATGCACAGTGATTAGTAAAATTGCAGCTGTAGTAGCTAGTTATTACGACCATTCTAGTACCCTGTAATATTGTATTCACTTCTAGTTGCCTTCAGAACAATATTTGATTGACCTAATTCTTTAGTCTGTGTTGTTGTTCAGTTGTTTTAGTCGTGTCCATTTCTTCATGACCCCATTTGTGGTTTTCTTGGCAAAGATACTGGAATGGTTTGCCA
The DNA here is from genome assembly GCF_011100635.1 of Trichosurus vulpecula. Lineage (NCBI taxonomy): Eukaryota > Metazoa > Chordata > Mammalia > Diprotodontia > Phalangeridae > Trichosurus > Trichosurus vulpecula. The sequence goes on from NC_050578.1 coordinate 174,507,942, forward strand.
TTTTCTTCTCCAGTTCATTTTACAGATGAGGAAACTGAGGGAGGAAAATAGGGTTAAGAAATTTGCTCAGAGTGACACAGCTACTAAATGTCTGAGGTGAGATTTGAACTCAGGAAGATGAATCTTCCAGATTCCAAGACTAGCACTCTATCCACTATACCAACTAGCTGCCCTCTTTTATCTGTATCTATATCTATATATGTATATGTGAACATGTTTCTTAATTGGATATATGACTGAGTTACTAGTACATGGATTTATCTGTATAAAAATGATCAGCTTGAGTTTTGATTTAAAAAAGTAAGTACTATGGGGCAGCTAGGTGGCACAGTGAGTAGAGCACCCACCCTGGAGTAAGGAAGACCTGAATTCAAATACAGCCTCAGACACTTGACACACTCACTAGCTGTGTGACCTTGGGCAAGTTGCTTAACCCCAATTGTCCTGCCTTCCCTCCTCTAAAAAAAGTAAGTACTGAAATTTTTATGTACATATAATCCATTAATATTTGATCTAAATGTTTAGTAAAAATTATTAACCTGCTATTACAGGATACAAAATTATTTAATATATTAGAAGCATGTGTTGTATGTATTTATATGTATAATATATGGTGCAGTGTATATAGCAAAGAACTTGGAGTCAAGAAGACCCAAGTTCATATCCTGCCTCAGTAACTTAATAGCTGTTTCCCCCTACACAAGTCACTGGACTTCTCTCACCCTCCATTTCTTAATATGTAAAATGGGTATGATAAAGACACCTACCTCACAGGGTTTCAGTCTGGATCCAATGAGATAACTAAGTGAAGCAAGCACTTGGTAAGCCTTAAAGAGCTACATAAATTCTAGTTGAACATATATCATCTCATTTGAGTCTTAAAACAATACTGTAAGGTAAACACTACAAGTATTCTTCTCTATTTTATTAAAATTCAGTGTGACCAAATGCCTTTACCATTTTCACATAGCATGTATAAGAGGAAGGAAATCAGCTAAGGTCTTTCAGTCTCCCAGGGAAGTAAGCTATTCATCATACTATTCAATGATCACACTGATTTCATTCCTTAAATATTTTTCTTCTAAAAGACTAATAATAATAGTAGTTGTGACCATGGCAAGAGCAGAAACCTCTAAGAAATGGTACTTAGGAATATCTCCAAAAAAATTAATGAAGAAAAATCTATCTGGTACTGAAAGCTGGGATCACTTCAATCTTTGTCACAATATTTGGAGTAGCGATATTGATGCATTTCAGGGAAGAGGGAATGGTACTGTCAGTGATGTAATCATTATAGATCTTCTAACACAACTCCATTACTGTAAATCTTTTTGATTTGATTTGTGCTTCACACTGGCACATGAGAATCTTTGGAATGCAAACTATTAGAGCTATAAGGTAGTGTAGTATTGTGTAGAGAGCGACACTTAGAGCAAGAGTACCTAGGTTCGGGTAAAACACCTGACATATACTTGTTGTATGACCCTGGACAAGTCTCAGGAAAGGACTCTTAGATTAGCCTTGGGCAGTCTAAGTTGGTTCAAAGAACTTTATCTTCTGGAATTTCCCTATACTAGGGAAACCACAGGTCCAATCCCTATGCCCTATCAGTCACACACCTGCAGAAACATGGGCAAAGCTGTTTTATGATAGCCAAACCATACTGTTCTTTGTAAACAGAGTTGCTTCTTTTGTCCCTTCTCCAAATCTAAAAATCCAGAACATTAGTTTTGAATAATAGATTAAGAGAGAAACTAGCTTAATCCTCAGGTCTATTGTCCTATCTCTCCTCCCAAACAACAGAGCTATCATGCCATTCTTCTTCTAACCACACAAATTGAGTATGCCCGTCGTCTTTATCATCCTGTTTTCAACAGGCCTGAATGAAAGCTATGGTAACAGAGCAGAAGGATTGACAATAGAATATTAGTTTGGTAAACCATAAAGAAGCAAGAATAAAAAAGCAAATTAACAAATGTAGTTTTTTTCATAATTCTAATCCCATCAATAGCATTAGACCATCATGTCAATAATAAGGACTTAGGGGTTAAGAATTATCATTGTGTTACACAGCATTAATATATCTGATCAGATCAAAGCTGAAATATTATAGTCAGCTCTCAGTTCAACATTTTTGGAGGATGAAGACAAGCTACAGTTTTTTGAGAGGATAACCAGGTTTAGAGTGAGGTCTGAACCCCAATCCACAGGGGGTTCATTTAAAGGAACTCAGAAAAGAGAAACTCGTAGAATTGAGAAAGGCAGTGAGAACTGTGAAGAGTATGTGGTTAAGAAAGTGAGATCCCAGTTCTCTTCAAATATGTTAAAGATTATTTTGTGGGAGAGAGATTCGACTTTGCCTCAGAGACTAAAACTAAAATTAGTGAATGGTACTTGCAAGAGTCAGAGGTTAGCCAGAAGTAAGAAAGAACTTTCTAACATTTCAATAATAAAATGGACTGCTTGAGGTGGTTTTGAATACTCATTACAGGAGGCCTTCAAATAAAGGCTGAATTTATATTTGTCAAGGAAACTGTAGAAGGGATTCCTGTTCCAGTATGGATGGACTAGGATAAAATTATTTCCAACTCTTAAATTCAGTGACTCAAAAACAATTCAGGAAAACATATTTCTCAAACTCAATCCACCAACATCACTCAGCTATGACCTCAGGAGGAAACAAAAACATGACATCTGGTTGAAATTAAGAGGTTTGTACTGGGAGCCACGATGGCAGAGTAGAGAAAGTGCTCAGCTGAGCTCTCCCAACATTTCCCGCCCCCCCCCCCCAAAAAAAAAACTTCAATGCTTCAAATTGAACTCTGGAGTGGCAGAGCCAACAAAAGGTTAGAGTGAAGCATTCTTCCAGTCCAAGACAACATAGAAGGTCAGAAAGAGACCTGCGACACTTGCCTAGAGTCCGGCCTGGAGCTGGTATGAACAAAACACCAATGATGGGAGTTGATGGTGGCAAGAAAAGCAGCACCACTTTTGGGAGCTCTCAAGTCAGAGATAGTAAGGGGACTTGACAACTGATAAGAAAGAGATTACAGGGGACCCCTGTGCTAGAACTAGTTGTGGAACTAGATGCTGTTCAGAAAATCCATTTCCTGTAGCCAATTCTGGGTCATAGTTCAATGGCAGAGAGGAGCACTTTCAGTCAAAAGGGCGTGAAAACCCAGTGGGACAATATTTCTTTTGGTCACAACTGTATCATCTCCAGACCCAAAGGGCACTAAGGAACACTATCAATTGGAATCCCAAAGGACCAAAAACCCTTTTAAGGTAGGGACCAGAGTTCAGACCAAAATAGTAGTGACCACGTCTATCTCCAGATCACATTGACTTGGAATCACTTGAAATTTCGGAACCCAAATTTCAAGTCTTTGTAATATAATTTGAAATCTATACTGGTTTGCTATCTTCCCTCATGGTTTCTTTTTCATTTTTAATAATCTTGGTTTTTTGTATTTCCAGATTATTTTTGTTATTTTCTAGCTCTATTGAAACAAACAAAAACCTTGGTAATTTGATTTGTATAAGACTGAATAAGTAAATTAACTTAGGTAAAATGGGTATTTTTATTATATTGACTCAGCCTACTCATGAGCAACTAATATTTTTCCAATTGGTTGGATCTTTATTTGTGTGAAAAGTATTTTGTGATTGTGTTCATGTAGAACCTGGGTTTGTCTTGGCAGGTAGACTACCAAGATTGTTATATTGTCTATAGTGATTTAAAATGAAATTTCTCTTTAGATCTCATTACTGGGTTTTGTTAGTAGTATATAGAAATGTTGATGATTTCTGTGGATTGCTTTTATATCCTGCAATGTTGCAAAAGGTTTTCATAGTTTCAACTAGTTTTTAGTTGATTCTTTAGCGTTCTCTAGGTATACCAGCATAGCTTCAAAGAGTAATAGTTTTGTTTCTTCACTGTTTATTTTTATTCCTTCTATTTCTTTTTTCTTGTCTTATTGCTATAGATAGCATTTCCAGCACAAAATTAAATAGCACTGGTGATAATGAACAGCCCTGCTTCACCCCTGATCATATTGGGAAGCTTTAAGTTGTCTCCATTAGAGACAATGCTTACTCTTGGTTTTTTAGCATTTTCAGAAAGGATCCATTGATTCTGGTGATTTCTACTCTTTTTTGATAGTAACAGACATTTCATTTTCTCAAAGGCTATTTTTGCATCTATTTATATAATGATATGATTTTTTATTGATATGGTTAATGATGCTAATAGTTTTCTTAATGTTGAAACAGCACTGTATTCCTGGCATAAATCTCACCTGGTCCTTTCTATGATCTTTTTGAAATATTGCTGTAACCCCCTAATTAGTGATTTATTTTAAATTTTTCCATTGATCTTTACCATGGAAACTGAGCTATAATTTTGTTTTTCTATTTTTGGCTAGCTTAGATATCAAATTTGAAACCTGCTTTAGGTATCAAAAACATATTTGTGTAATAAAAGGGAGCAGTAGGATTCCTTTATTATTTTATTCAAATACCTCATATGACATTTAGATTAATTGTTCCTTAAATGTTCAGTAGAATTCACTTGTGAATCTGTCTGGATCTGGGGATATGTTTAGGGAGCTCAATAACGGCTAGTTCAATTTCTTTTTCTAAGATAGTATAATTTAAATGTTTGATTTCAACTTCTGTTTGTCTGCTCAGTGTCAATTTCATATATTCATGTATTTCACTTGGATTTTAAGTTTTTCAACATAATTGTGCAAAATTTCTGCTAATAATTGCTTTAATTTCATCTTCTTTGGTGGTGTATTCATTATTTAAAATTTTATATTAGTAATTTGGTTTTCTACTTTTTAAAAAATAAAATTAATTAATGGTTTCTCTATTTTATTATTTTTTTTAAATAAAACCAGATCCTAGTTTTATTTATTAATTCTTTAAAAATCTTTCAATTCTATTAATTTCTCCTTTGACTTTGATGATGGCCATTTTGGTATTTCATTGGGAATTTTTAATCTGTTCTTTTTCTGTTTTTTAGTTGCATGCCCAATTCATTTGATTTGCTAATTTTCTCCTTTATTAATGTATACCTTTAAAGGTATACATTTCCCAATAATTACTGCTTCAGTTGCATCCCACAAATTTTGTTGTTTTCTCATACAAAATATGTTTGTTCTCGTTAATGAAATTATTGATTATTTCTATGATTTCTTTTTTGACCCAATCATTATTCTGGATTAGATTAGTTTTCAATTAGCTTTTAATCTATGCTTCCACAGCCCTTTATTAAATGTAATTTTATTTACTGTAGCCTACAATGTATTTAATCCTTTTGCTTTTCTGCATTTGACTGTGAGGTTTTTATTTCCTACTACAGAGTCAGTTTTTGTGAAAGTGCCATGTACAGATAACAAAAAAGTACACTCCTTTCATTTTCCATTCAATTTTCTTGAGTTCTATTATGTCTAAGTACCATAACCATCCTTCTATTCTTTTTCTTCTCTTTTTGTTTTTGGGGTTTTTTTTTTGGTTCTGTTTCTTCTTTCTCCTGGTTCATTCCATTGGTCATAATTCTTCTCCACAACTTGACTAGTGTATAAATTAATTCATTGCGAAGTTATATGTGGTAGTTATATGAGATTCCATGCTGTCTTGGGGAGGGAGGGAGGAGGGAGGGGAGAAAATGTGGAACTCAAAATTATGTAGAACTGTGTGTTGTAAACTAAAAATAAAAAAATTAAAAAATTAAAAATTAAAAAATAAAAAAAAATACATGAAAGCTGCTAAAGCTTATGTGATTTGGGCTCCATGTTATTTGAATGGTTTCTTTCTTGCACTTGGAGGGTTTTCTCTTTGATGTGGGAATTCTGGAATCTGGCTATAATCTTAGGAGTTTTCATTTTGGGATATCTTTAAGACAGTGTTGATAAATCATTTCAATTTCTATTTTGCTTTATGGTTCTAGGACATTGGGACAGTTTTCCTTGATAATTTCTTGAATTATGAGTTGTAGGCCCTTTCTTTCATCATGGATTTCAGGTAGTCCAATAATTCTTAAATTATTTCACCTCAATCTATTTTCCAGGTGAGTTGTTTTTCCAATGAGATATTTCACATTCTATATTTTTTCATTGTTCTTACTCTCTTGTATTGTTTCTTCATGTCTCGTGGAGTCATTATCTTCCACTAACCCAATTCTAATATTTAAGGAGTTATTTTCATCCATAAAATTTTGCAACTTTTTTTCATTTGGCCAATTCTGTTTTTTAAGGTTTTAATTTTTATTTTGGGGGGTGCATATTTTACAAAGCTGCTAATTTTCTTTCCTTGCTCTCATTTCTTTACTTATCTTTTCATCTGCCATTCTTATTTGATTTTGAAACTCTCTTCTTAGGTGTTTGAGGAATTCTTGTTGGGCTTGCAACAAGGGGCTTTACCTGTGGCTGTTTTCACTTCACTGTGGTCTTCTGATTTTGTGCCTTGCTCTTCCCTGTCACCATAGTATCTTGTTTATGGTCAGGTTCTTTATTTTTTTTTATTCTTCCTCATTTTCTGATCTATTTCTTGATTTTGAACTTTATGTTAATGATGTGCTCTGTTCCTGGCAAGCTGGGTAGGGAGAGGCACTGTCTCAAGATTTAGGCTTTTTTTGCACTGCTATTTTCACAGCTAGTTCTAAGGGTTTGGAAAACCATACACCAAAGTGGTGTAATATGCAGAGAGGTGTGATCACTGAACTCCTTTTTTGTACTCGACCTTACCAAGGTAACAGCCCCTGATACCTTGGTTAATCAATACTGTTCCTCAGTGTCCTTGAACCCTTATAACCAAAATAATACTACTCTTCAGGGCTCACACATTCTTCTGACCCAAAGTGCTCCTCTCCACCCTTGAACTGTGACTAAGAATTGAGTATAGCAATTTATTTTCCAAAAAGCATCTCATCTTACATCTAGTGCTAGCACAAAGGCCCCCTGTAATCTCTTTCCGACCAGTTGCCAGGTCCCCTTAATGCATCTGGCTTGAGGGTTCCTGACACTGATGTTGCTTCTGTCACCACCACCTATTCCGACCACTGGTATTTCATCCATGTGGACTATGTACCAGCCTCCACCCATGTATCAGAGATCTCTCTTTCCAAACTCCTAATTTGGCTTGGCTGAAAGAACGTGTTACCCTGATTTATTATTGGCTCTGCCACCCTAGACTTTGATTTGAATTGTTATTTTAAAGTTGCTTGGTGGGGAATGTTGAGAGAGCTGTGCTGAGTGCTTCTTTTACTTCACGATCTTAACTTGGCCCTTGGCAGTCCCCCCCAGCAAATATTTATTAAGTGCTTTCCATATGCCAGGCACTGTGCTAAGGAGTGGGGATACAACTAGTAGAAACAAAGCAAGTTCCTCACTTCAAGAAACTTACAGTATAAAGTGAGAGACAACATGGAATAGTAGGTAGGAAAGCGTACAGCAGGAGGGGGGGACAGGATGCCATGGATTACCTAGCTTGGTGTCATCTTGTTCCATGTAGTTGAAGTTAGGCTGAGCAGCAGCTGCAAAGTAGAATGAGTTGTAAACCCAGTTTCTACCCTCTTTGTAAAGGAATGCTTTAGAAGGAATTTGTACTCTATTTTCTAGCCCTTCAGTTAGAAAGGAGTCGGGGGGCGGGGAAGGCTGAGGGAGGTGGTTACAATCAAGGCTTACATTAGCAGTGTGGAGCTGAGCTTACCAAGCCCAAATTCTGTGCACACATGTACTCAGAAATCATATTCCCTAGTTTTCTTGATATGTCCCCAGTCATTTAAATATAGTTAATATTCCTGCCCTCTGTCTTCTCTAACTCAATTTTGAATATGGAATTGTCACTTTCCTTCAAGGTGTTCTACTTTTCCATTTCAGCAATCAATTCTTTCATGTGAGAATAAGCTCCAGAATAGAATTCCCCTTTGTTTTTTCCTCAGTGTTTTAAAGGATGAAATTATTATTAAGGCAAATCATGAAATTAGGATATGCTTTGTTTGAGGCAAGAAAGACCATCAAATATCTAAATAATTTAAGAACACTATCACTATAATATTAGTCTCTGTTTCAGGTTGGTCATGTACAGAAACTGGTTCCATCAATTTCTACCCAGGCTATTTCTAGCATACTCCTATTAACAATATATTTAGAGCTTAAGGGGTAGGATCACAATGACAAACAAAGTAATAGTAAGAAGTACAACCAAGTTAACCCAAACAATTCTTCCATAAAGATGTAGAAATTACACAATATTGAGTCTTGATCAGGAAATCTAAGGAAAAAAATCACAGATATTTTTTTTTTTCCTAGCTTAAATTGCTTTGAAGCTTTGAGGCTATTCATGATGGTAAAAAGAGCTCCTGGAGCTCCCTAAGGGGTGAGAGCTGGCATAGATTTTAGTAACATTTCCCAGAGGGCAGCTCTGTTATTCACTACCAACTTCTAGGTGGACTGAGAGGACCTATACTTGGACATAAAGTGTGGTCATGGGTTGGAAGAACAAAAGTTATGTCCTGGGAGAGGAACAAGTTCAGAAGCAAGTAGTAGCTATGTAGCTCTTTCTCAGGAGTAAGGAAGGGTTTCAATTGTACAGCCAGAAAGATTTAAAAAAATTAAGTACTGAGGATGCACAGTCATGATAATACAAGACTTAGAAGCTACCACTATGAAAGACTAGAGTTTGGGATATGATATTTGAGAAGGCAATAGATAGATAGATAGATAGATAGATAGATAGACAAAAACAAATAAATAAAGATTTTCAATGCAGAATAACTCAACCAGAAAAGTGGAATATAATCCTACTGAGGGAAAAATGAGCCCTTAACGAAACTGATGTTTTTAAGCATTCCTGCTGAAAAGACCAGAACTGTTATAGAAACTTAAAAATGTAAATACAGAAGTCAAGAGAAACATAAAAAGTAAATATGACTGAGCCACCATAAGGGAGGGAACAAGCTCAAACTGCTTATATTGTAAGGTGGGAGATGTTACATGTGACCCTTTCAGAGCCCTATCATTGTTGGATCTGACCCTCTACTCCCAGAAGTCCTTCCTCTCTGGAAGTAATATTTGTGCCCATACAACTCATTAAAGTGGTGAGCCATTGTCTGGTTTGACATCTTTCTGTGCTTTAGGTCATATTCCTGCTGCACCTTTGCCTTCTTATACAGGAAGAAGACCAGGCTGACTTTTGTGCCTATAAAAGATATGTGTGGCCATGGCCAAGTATACAAACATTATACCCTCTGGGTAGGGTTTATTATTTCACAATTACCCCCTTCACTTCATATTTTTTGGGCATAAGATCCTCTATCTTTTGCTGCCATGTTTGTTAACTGGTTGATTTCTAATAACTTCCCTTGGAGAAGTATTATGGGTAATTATTTTTTGGAACTGTCTCTGACTTATACAGTTAGCATATCATCTTCTTCCATAGTCTGTACTTAAAGACAACTATATCCAAATTCCATTCACTTCTCATAATATATTCAAACCTTGTCTTTTTAACCATTGTTAACAGCTTGTTTTATTTACCTTGCCCTACTTATTTCCTTTTTCTCCCCATCCTTAGTTGTTTTCCTTGAGTCATTTACTCTGCTGTGTCTTTTTCTATCATTTGTACTTCCTTCTTTCCTCATGTTCTTCTCCAGCTTTTCTTCCTTATTCTTCTATTCATATCCTTTGGGTAGTGTCCACATTATGATTTTCTTCTTCAATTTCTATGAAAAACCTAGCAAATTTGCTGGTATCAGTTTCTGACCTCCTTCAATACTCTGAACTCCTCTAATTTCACTTTAAATTTCCTTCTCTTGTCCTTTGTCTTCCTCTCACATATAATCTTTTTCTTAATGAATCCAGAGAGACAAGTTAGATGCATAGTCCAGCACAGTGGGAGCAACAATCTTAATTTCTGTCCTTGTAGTCCAGAATTTTTTTATGTTTTTCTGCATGAATAAGTAAAGTTGCATATTCTCTCTCATTTCACTTCTGTAGCTAGATTCAGATATATTTCAATTGTTGCTTTATAAATTTTAAAAGTCTCTTGTGCAGGTCTTTTGTAGCAATACTTAAAAGCTTGTTTATACATGGAATTGACTCAGAAATTTTTAAATGGTAGGATCCTTTATAACAAACTAAAGTTTTAAAGAACAGAAAACAAAAAAAATCATGTAAATTATTTTTGCACTTTGACAATTAGTGCTATCATAAGAAGCATTCAATTCCATACTCTGTGATACAATATGTATAACATTTTTCAAATTTTGTTCAACAGAATCTTGAAATGTGAATAAAATAAATCATATGGCCATGATAAATACAATTGACAGTGAATAATAAAAATAGGCTCACTTCAAAAGAAATTATATATTGTAGATATTTCTTCATATAAGTTAACAACTGAGAATGATCATGGCAAAAGCTAGTTGGCCTTCAAATCTATAATACAAACTAGCTCTGTGAGCCCTCAAATCAACTTGGTAAAACAAATTGCAGAGAAAGTGTTAATCTTCATTCTTAAAGCAAGTTTACACACTTAAGTGTTGCCTATATCAATTAAGTGATAGGCCCAGTCCTTATGCTTATGTTAACTAATATATTTAGTAATGAAATAAAAAGTTGGCAAGATAAGTTTTTCTTTCTGAATTTTCTGTGTTTATATATTTTAAAATGTTATCAAATTCAGCAACTGTAGTTCAGGCAAAGATATTAATTCATTAAATACAGGACATGATATAATACTTTTTTATCTTTACCCACATGGAGCAAAGGGAGGTTTTTAAGTCTTATTTCTCAGCATGGCACCAGTGGGAAGCTTAGCTTCTTGGAATCTCTCATATGCAATTCAAGCTGTTTCTATGGTGGTCATGTGGAGGAGCTGGCTGAGCCAACAGTGAGCAATCTGCCCATGGTGGCATAGTTATGGCAATAAGAGGGAACTCAGTGGCCAATTTTACCACTGTTATAATCAAAGTATGTCAGGGATGTTGCCAACATGATTGGCTTCTCTTCTTCCCACCACTGCTTTGCCTACTAAGAAGCAACTTATGACAGCATGTATCCCTGGCCTCCTTCTCTATTTTCCCCAGAAGGAAGTTCTATTGAGTGATAAACCTCATGCGATTTTCCTACAAGTGATTCCTTTGTGGATGCCAAAAGTAGCTCCCTGTGTGGAGGAGTTGTAATGAGAGAACATTTGTGGGAACTTACCCACCTGCAAAATGATCCTCAGAGCCAAGATACATAACCATTGCCAGATGAATACAGAAACACATGAGGTTTAGACATTGCCTCTATTTCACATCAAAGGCAAATTTTTCTGCATCTATTCTCTTTGTTTTTGTTGTAAAAACTACTGTCTATTAACAGTAATAACATTAGAAATGCCTAGAATTATTCAGTTTCTTCTAAAGGTCTCAAAACACTTATAGAAGTTAAATCGTGGGAAGTATAACCAGCTCTCAATATGCATTTATTAAATTCTTGTTATTGTGGAACCTTGGGCATGTCTCACCTCCTTTGACCTACTCTATAAAATAAAGAGTACTGACTTTAATTCAAATATATGAGCCAGAAACTGTGTCAAGTTCTGGGAATGAAAATAAACAACTGAGATGATTGTTACTCTGCAATATCTTACAATCCACTATTTTTAACCAGAAAAAGTGGAGAATTCATCTACTTTTCAAACCATATTGTGTGCTCTATATTTACCATAGTCAAAATCTGCTTATTTTGGCCATATAATTCATAAGTTGAGTTTTTTTTTTTAATTCTAAACCAATGACAATTCAAATCAGAACCTTTACACATTATCTATGTCTTTAATGATAACAATAGCAATCGATTTTACTCTGATTATTGACTGATTAACCAAAAGCAAATCTCCAATTCTGGGTCATAGAATGTAATGGAGCATTATGTCCATATAAAGAGTATAAAGCACCAAGGACTGGAACTAGGTGATGTTTTATTAGCACAGTTGATAGTTGTACTGGTCATGTCAAATGGGCATTGTAAAAGAGAATTAATGGCCAGAGGAGCAACAGAGAGAAATTTTATTTTTTGATCTAATTTTTTTAACTTGTTTGAAAGCTCATGTCTTTAAGAGGTAAACAGTGCTTGGTCCAAGGTAGGCACTTAATAAATACTTATTGAATTACTGATGAATTGGTAGGACATTATTTGTCATTTTGTCTTCTAGAATTCAAGACTTTAGAAAAAAATCATGAATTTAAGGTAAAGGCACTAAATTGTCTGATATATTTGAACTTAACTACCTTGGTTTAATGAATTTCCATCACCCTCTTACACCTCACTTTTAAGGAGAAGATAAATCACAAGAAAATAAAGAGATACCAGGGGAGACCACTGTGATGATCAAGTAATTAGGATCTGACACTTCATACATAAATTTTTTAGATTCACAACGAAGTCCTTTACACACAATAAACTCTCAATAAACACATGTTGAATAAACATAAGAATTCTTAAGACAAAATATTTTCAATAAGAAAAATTTCAGGGACCATAATAGAAACATTACACATTTAGCTCAAATATACTTAATCCAAATATCTTTACTATAGTTCAAGGTAATTTAAGGTGTTATAGTAGTTCTCACAAATTGTAGCATTTTAGTTATTAAAGGAATCTTCTGATGTACTTCAGAGGAGGAACCTTGGCATCTACATGACTATGTAGAGTTAAGAACATCTAGTTTCAAATTCTTCCACTGACACAAACTGTGTGACCATGGGCTAGTCACTTCACAACTGCTTGGCTAGGCTATGTGCTCTGATTCATCTAGTAAATCATAGCTTAATTTTGCTCTATCTTGATGGGAAATAAGTTTCCACACTAGAATTGATCAGCATTAAGATCAAGGATCCTTTCCAGATAATTTTGTACTTCTGAACTTGATCTTAGGAATTCTCAGCAGCAACAATCTTTGCAGCAACTTTCTCTGATAAAGTTTTATTTCTGAAATATAAATCAATGATTCAAAGTTGTAGGATTAAGAGCCATTACAGGGGAGCACAGCCAAGATGGCAGAGTAGAAACAGGGATTTGATTGAGCTTCCCCCCCAACCCCTCAAAATACCTGTAAAAATGACTCTATACAAATTCTAGAGTAGCAGAAGCCACAAGATGACAGAGTGAAGCAGATTTCCAGCCCAAGACAATCTGGAAGGCCAACAAGAAGGAAAGATTTCACCACCATCACAGATGGTTTGGAGCAGACCTCAGGGCACTGAATCAGTGGCAGTTGTGGTGGTTTCAGACTTCTCATCCCACAAACACCAGACAGCTTCAAAGGTCAGTGGGAAAACTCTCTCACCTGGGTGAGAGTGGAGTGTGGTCTGGCCACAGCCCCAACCACAGGCCCTGGGTGTCAGCAGCTACTGCATAGTGGCTGCTGCTTCTGGACCTCTCAGCCTATTGATGGTTGGAGAACTGAGCAGCTGATATGGGTTGAAATCCTGGGTGGTAGTCCTGGAGTGAGGAGGAGTGTTGGTGTGGCAGAGCTGGCAGTGGCTGTGGAGGGGGAACCCTCCTTGCAGTTACAGAGCAGAAAAGAGTGCTTGTGGTTGCTCATAGACCACAGTGCAGGACAAAAGATGAGTGAATGCCTCTCTTTTGATCATACTACTTTAGAGGAACTGAGAACCTACAGGTTCCTAGAGATATCTCTGAAAACAGCTACACAAAGCCCCTGAAACTTGGGGCAGTCCACTGTCCAGTTAAAAAAGAACTCAAAAGTCAAATAATTGGCTCAGAAATGAGCAAATAGGAAAAATAATAGGACTATAGAAGGTTACTTTCTTAGTGAAAAGATGTTCTCTCACACACTTACTGATGGGGAAGATCAAGACATGCAGCCAGAGGAAGACAACAAAGTCAGAGATGCTCCATCCAAAGCCTTCAAGAAAAATACGAAATGGTCTCAGGCCATGGAAGAGCTCAAAAAGGAGTTTGAAATTTAAGTAGGAGAAGTGGAGGAAAAATGGGGAAGAGAAATGAGATTGATGCCAGAAAATGATGAAAAACAAGTCAACAGCTTGCTAAAGGAGACCCAAAAAATGCTGAAGAGAAAAAAAAAAAACTTTCAAAAATAGACTAACATAAATGGCAAAAGAGATCCAAAAAGCCAATGAGGAGAAGAATACCTGGAAAAGCAGAATTGTCCAAATTGAAAAGGAGGTCCAAAAGCTCAGTGATGAAAATAATTCCTTAAAACTTAGAATGGAGCAAACGGAAGCTAATGACTTTATGAGAAATCAAGAAATTACAAAAAAACCCTAAAGAGTAAAAAAATCAAGACAATGTGAAATATCTCATTAGAAAAGCCACTAACCTGGAGAACAGATACAGGAGGGATAATTTAAAAATTAATGGACTACCTGAAGACCATGATCAAAAAGAGAGCATAGACATGATCTTTCAAGAAATTATCAAGGAAAACTGCCCTGATATTCTAGAACCAGAGGGTAAAATAGAAATGGAAGATAACCTCCTGAAAGAAATCCCAAAATAAAACTCATAGGAATGTTGTAGCTGAATTCCAGAATTCTCAAGTTAAGGATAAAATATTACAAATGGCCAGAAAGAAACAATTCAGTGGAAACACAATCAGAATAACACACAATTTAGCAGCTTCTACACCAAGGGACTGAAGGGATTGAAATATTATATTCCAGAGGTCAAAGGAGATAGAATTAAAACAAAGGATAACCTACCCAGCAAAACTGAGTATAATATTTCTGGGGAAAAAATGGAATTTCAATGAAATAGAGGACTTTCAACAATTGTTGTTGAAAAGACCAGAGCTGAATAAAAAAAATTGACTTTTAAATCAAGAGAACCATGAAAAGGTGAACAGGAAAGAGAACTATAAGGGATTTATTAAAGTTGAACTGTTCACATTCTTACATGGAAAGATGATATTTGTAATTCAAGAGACTTTTCCCAGTATTAGGGTAGTTAGAGGGAAATTATACATATACTTATGCATAAACATACACATACACATATATGCATATACATATACATCTAAACCTATACCTATACACACATATATGTATACATACACATATACATAGATACACATACATATATCCATATATGTGTGTATGTGTATATGTACATATATGTGTGTATATATGTGCATATTTGTGCACAGAGGGCACAAGATGAGCTGAATAGGAAGGGATGATATCTAGAAAAATAAAAATAAGTGTTGAGAGGAATGTCCTGAGAGAAAGAGAAAGGGAGAGGTAGAATATAGTAAATCATCTCACATAAAAGAGGGAAGAAAGAGCTTTTACAATGGAGAGGAAGAGAGGGGGTGTAATGGTAATGTAAATGAGATCTTTCCCATCCATTAATAGGCCCATGTGATCTGTCTGGGTCACATGGAAGCCTGAGTCATATGACCCTCTAGTGGGAGGAGCTTGGCAGGCAGGTGGAGCAGTAAGTTGGAGGTTGTTACAGCTTGGGGAGAGAGAGAGGAGGTAGAGAGAACAGCAGCTAGCATGGGTGAAAGAGGGGCATTTTGCCTAAGGGAGCTTGGTTTGTGGGAAGCCTGAATAGAGGGAAGGCTTGGGGATGTCAGTACCCCCTACATTGCTAATGTTGGATTTGGCTTTCTGGTGTTTGAATAAATGCTTTGGTTCTGCCATAAATGAAGAGTCTCTGTTGTATTTTGCAATTCAGAACTATGCCAGCATATTTATAGCCACTATTAGGTGCTGTAACACATTGGTGCTGCAGGGGGAGGTGAGAGGGAATAAGTGAGCCTTACTCTCATTAGATTTAGCTTAAGGAGGCAAAAATATATACACTCAGTAGGGTATGGAAATCTATCTCACCCTTCAGGAAAGCAGGAGGGAAGGGGATAAGAGAGGGCAGATAATAGAAGGGATGGCAGATTGGGGGAAGGGGCAATCAGAAGCAAACACTTTTGTGGAGGGATGGGTCAAAGGTGAGAACAGAATGAGTGGAGGGTGAGACAGGATAGAGGGTAATACACAACATGACTGTTATGGGTTTATTATGCATGGCTACGCATGTAAAACCTATATTAATTTGCTTACTTTCTCTATTAGGGTGGCTGGGGAGGGAGGAAGGGAGAGAATGTGGAACTCAAGACTTTAAAAATGAATGTTGAAAATTGTTTTACATGCAACTGGGAAAATAAATATATAGGCAATGGGGTATAGAAATCTATCTTGGTCTACAGGAAAATAGAATGGAAGGGGATAAGAAAAGGGGGTGGGGACTAATAGAAGGGAGTGCAGACTGGAGGAAGGGGTAATCAAAATGCATGTTCTCCTGGGGTGGAGGGAGGGGAGAGATGGGGAGAAAATTTGGAATTCAGAATCTTGTGGAAGTGAATGTTGAAAACTGAAAATAAATAAATTTATATATAAAAAAGGAACCATTATCAATTGATAAGCATTCAAAGGTACAAATAGGAAGTTCTCAAGGAAAAAATCCAAGCTAACTATAAATCTATGAAAAAAAATTCTATATTGTTAATAATTAGAGAAATAAGGGTGGTTAGGTGGTACAGTGAGTAGAGCACGGGTCCTGGGGTCAGGTGGACCTGAGTTCAAATCCAATCTCAGACACTTGGCACATTTACTAGCTGTGTGACCTTGGGCAAGTCACTTAACCCCAATTGCCCTGCCAAAAACAAAAAAAAAATAATTAGAGAAATAAATTTAAAGCAATTCTGAGGTTCCATATTGTATCCATTAGATTGGTAAAAAAAAACAAAAAAGAAAAAAAAAGAAGAAAAGAAAATGATGAAAGTTGGAGGGATTATTTTTAAAAAGGCACATTGGTAGACAGTTAGTTAAGCTGTGAAGTAGTTCAGAAACTTTAGAATGCAATTTTGAAGTATGTCCCCCAAATCACTAAATCATGTATGCTCTTTTTCCCAGTGATATAATAGTATTCAATCCCCCAAAAGCTCTGAGATAGAAGAAAAGAACTTTTATGTATATAAATATTAAAGTGGCTATTTTTCTTAAATCAAAGAATTGAAACTAAAGGAGGGGGCATTGGAGAATTATTAAAGAAAATATGATGTAGGGATAGAATGGAATATTATTTTGTATTAAGAAATGTTAAAGCAGAGAGAGGTTCAAAGAAAAGCGGGAGGATTCATATAAACTGTTGTAGAGTAACATCAGCAGAGACAGAACAATTTATATAGAAGCAAAATTATAATAGGACAGCTAGGTGATAATAGTGGATAGAGTGCTGGGCCTAGAGTCAGGAAGACTCATCTTCCTGAATTCAGATCAGGCCTCAGACACTCACTAGCTCTGTGACTCTGGCCAAGTCACATAACCCTGTTTGCCTCAGTTTTCCCATCTGTACAATGAGCAGGAGAAGGAAATGACAAACATTTTCAGTATCTTTGTCAAGAAAACTCCACAGTGTTGAAAGGATTGAACTTCAACATTATAAAGGAAAAACTTTGAAAGACTTAAGAAATCTATTTTTTCATTCTTTACTTTTTGCTTTACTACTTCTTGATGCCTCATAGAGTCATTAGCTTCCTCTTGCTCAATTTTAATTTTTAATGAGTTGCAGTCTTTATTTTGCTTTTGATTTTCCTTTTCCAATTGGTTGATTTTACCTCTCAGGGTGTCATTTTCTCTATTTAGATTTTGAATCTCTGTAGCCATTTCGCCAATCTTATTCTTTAAGGACTTGATTTCATCAGTGGATTTTTTTTCCATTTTTTCTTTTACCTCCCTATTTTGGTTTTTAAAATCCTCCTTTAGCTCTTCCAGTAATGCTTTTTGGGCTTGAGACTAGTTCACATTCCCTTTTGAGGTATCAGATGTGGGTATAGTGTCATTGCTATCCTTTTCCAAATTGGTATTTTGATCATGCCTGTCTCCATACAAGGAATCAGTGGTCCTTGGGTCATGTTGATTAGCCTTTTCCTGGCTTTACAATAAATATCTGCTTTTGGGGCTCAGGGCTCTCTGTCCCAGCTTTCTTATTCTGGGGACTGTGAGTCTAGTTACTGGCTTAGTGAATTATAACCTTCAGTTTCCTGAGGTGTGTGGGAGGGGTCTGGCTGCCTGAAGTCTCTTCCCCTAGGGCTGCTCTCCAGCACTGTTGCTCTTCAGCAATGGTCTCAGCTCTTTGTTGTTTGAGCTGGTATCTGGCACTTCCCCTGGGGAGCAAGGGTACATTTGGGGTCCTGGTGTTGATGCCTGCTGGTTCTGGCCCTCTGGGACTCAGGAACTCCCACTACTCAGCCACTGAAGCCCCACTTCTGTATCCTCTATTCCAGCATTTTTTTCTGAGGAATTCTCTGGGTTGGGGCGGGGGGGGGGGGGGTGGAGAGATTAGAGCTGTTTACCTGGCCATTATGGTTCCCGGAAGTTCAAGAATACATGTTTCATACCTTTGGGCTGCAAGCCTCAGAAGTTGGTATCTCACGGCCAGTGGTGTTGCGCTTCCTCTCATCGCTTCCACAGACTGCCATCCTGTGTTGGGAGGTCTGGGGATCTCTGCCGGTTTTAGGTGCCCAGTTTTCTCCCACCCTGTCTCCCACTGGTTTTCCTGACCGCTTCCGCTTTGGTGCTGTCTAGGGCAGCTCCTCACACCGAGTGCTCTCCCAGCCTACAGATTCGTCCCTTCAGCCTTTCAGACTCTCCTGGCTTGGAAATTTGCCTTACTCAGACTGCTCGCAGTTTCTAACTCTCTCAAATCTGCTCAGATTCACTTTTTTATAGGAATCTGACAGAACTTGTGAGAGAGCTCTGGTAAGATGCAGTTTTCATGTGGCCATCTTGGCTCCGCCCCTCTCTGTTTTTTGACTTAAGAAATCTGATCAATACAACGATCAACTGATTCCAGAGGACTAACGATGGAAAATATTACCTATTTCACTATACAGAGGTGACGGATTCGTCATGTTGAATTAGACATACTTTTTTTTTTTCTAATACAGCCAATGAAAGAATATGTTTTGCTGGACTATGCATGTTTGCTTCAAGAAAAAATGTAATAAATTGCTGGTGAGATAAAAGTGACAATAAAGCTAGGAATTAAGTGACAAAAGAGAAAAAAATAATGAAAAATATTAAAAGTGCATCATTAAAACATTTTTTAATGCACCAAAGAGATTCAAAGACAAGGAACAATGAGAGATTGGTAAGACCCACTTGAAACCTTTTGAATTTCTTATAAATTTTAATAGAAAATAAGGTGTTTACAATAGTGAGAAATGCTCAGTTTGGTGTTTTTGTTCAGAATTTTTTAAAAAACAAACTTCTAACCACTTCAAACCTGTCCCATCCCCCCCAAACAAGGCATCTTGTAAATAAGAGTGTTTTCAGTGATATACTTCTTACAACCCTATCACAACCCTCTTACATCTCAGAAAAGGAGAGACAAAGCAAAGAAAGAAAACCATACACAAATACAACTATTGAATATTTGCAGGAACACATATGAGTTAGCATTTTGGTAATATTTTATTTAATATTTTTGCATCTATATTCATTAGGGAAATTGGTCTATAATTTTCTTTCTCTGTTTTGACTCTTCCTGGTTTAGGTCTTAGTACCATATTTGTGTCATTAAAAAGAATTTGGTAGGACTCCTTCTTTGCCTATTTTCCCAAATAGTCTATAACATATTAGAATTAATTGTTCTTTAAAAGTTTGATAGAATTCACTTGTAAATCCATCTGGCTCTGGAGATTTTTTCCTAGGGAGTTCATTGATGGCTTGCTCAATTTCTTTTTTCTGAAATGGGGTTATTTAAGTATTTTACATTCTCTTCCATTAATCAGGGCAATTTATATTTTTGTAAATATTCATCCATTTCACTAAGATTATCAAATTTATGGGCATAAAATTGGACAAAAAAATTCCTAATTATTGTTTTAATTTCCTCTTCATTGGAGGTGAATTCACCCTTTTTCATTTTTGATACTGGTAATTTGGTTTTCTTCTTTTTTTAAAAATCAAATTGATCAAAGATTTATCAATTTTATTGGTTTTTTCATAAAACCAGTGTTTAGTTTTGTTCATTAGTTCAATGGTTTTCTTGATTGCAATTTTCTTAATCTCTCCTTTGGTTTTCAGTATTTCTAATTTGGCATTTAATTGGGGATTTTCAATTTGTTCTTTTTCTAGTTTTTTTCAGTTGCATGCCCAATTCTATGATCTCCTTTTTATCCATTTTATTCATGTAAGCATTCAGAGATATAAAACTTTCCCTGAGAACTACTTTTGATGCATTCCATAAGTTTTGGCATGTTGCCTCATTATCGTCGTTCTTTTGAATGAAGTTATTGATTGTTTCTATGATTTGTTCTTTGACCTGCTCATTCTTTAGGATTAGATTATTTAGTTGCCAATTAATTTTTAGTCTTTTCTTCCATGGTCCTTTATTACAAATAATTTTCATTGCACATGATATGAAAAGGATGTATTGACTATTTATGCCTTTCTGAACTAGATTGTGAGGTTTTTATGACCTAGTACGTGGTCATTTTTTGTATATGTGCCAAGTACTGCTGAGAAAAATATGTATTCCTTTCTATCTCCATTCAGTTTTCTCCAGAGGTCTATCATATCTAACTTTTCTAAAATTTTATTCACTTGCTTACCTTCTTTCTTGTTTACTTCGAGGTGAGATTTATCAAGTTCAGACAGGGGAGTTTGAAATCCCCCACTAGTATAGCTTTGCTGTCTATTTCTTCCTGTAATTTCCTTAACTTCTTCTCAAAGAATCTGGATGCTATACAACTTGGTGCATATATGTTAAGTAAAGATATTACTTCATTGTCTATGGTGCCTTTTAGCAGGATATAGTGTCCTTCCTCATCTCTTTTAATTAGATCTATCTTTGCTTTTGCCTTGTCTGAGATTACTATTGCTACCCCTGCTTTTTTTTTTTAATTCAGCTGAAGCATAATATATTCTACTCTAGTCTTTTACCTTTACCCTGTGTATATCCCCCTGTTTCAAATGTGTTTCTTGTAAACAACATATTGTAAGATTATGGTTGTTAATCCATTCTGCTATCCACCTCTGTTTTATGGGAACATTCATCCCATTCACATTAACATTTATGATTACTATCTGTGTCTCTCCATTCTATTTCCCCCTACCCTGTTTAACCTTTTATTTCTCTCTTCCCCCTTCCCTTCCTCAAGAGTTTTGCTTTTGACCACCACCTCCCTCCATATTCCCTCCCTTTCACCCCCCCTTATCTTACCCTTTTCCCTTACTACTTCTTCCCTCCCTTCTAATACCCCCCTTTTTTCCTCTTTCCTCTCCTACTGCCCATAAGTCACGTTTGATTTCTATACTTAACAGAATATGTTCTTCCCTCCTTGAACCACATCCTATGAGAGTAAAGCTAAAACACTGCTCTTTTCCCTGACTTCTTTCCTTCTACTATAATATGTTTTTGTGCCTCTTCATGTGATATAATTTACCCTTTTCTGCCTCCTCCTTACCTCTTCTCCCTTTACAATTCCTTTGCACCCCTTAATTAGGTTTTTATCATCACATCAGTTAATTTATACCCTCACCGTCTGTCTATGTATATACCTTTTAAATGTCATAATAACTATAACATTCTCAAGATTAACAAGTATTATCCTTCCACATAGGGATGTAAAAAATTTGCCCTTATTGATTAACAAGGTTTTTTTTGTTCTTTTTGATTTTCCTGTTTAACTTTTTATGCCTCTCTTGAGTCTTGTATTTTAATATCAAATTTTCCATTGAGCTCTGGCTTTTTCATCAGGAAGGGCTGGAATTCTCTTCTTTCATTAAATGTCCATCTCTTTGCCTGAAAAATTATGCTCAATTTTGCTGGGTAGTTGATCCTTGGTTGTAGTCCAAGCTACCTCGCCTTTTGGAATATCATATTCCAATCCCTCGAATCTTTTAATGTAGAAGCTGCAAGGTCCTGTGTAATCCTGACTGTAGTTCCGCAATATTTGAATTGTGTCTGTTTGGCTGCTTGCAGTATTTTCTGCTTGACCTGATAATTCTGGAATTTGGCTACAATATTCCTTGGAGTTTTCAATTTGGGATCTTTTTTGGGTGATGATTGGTGGTTTCTTTAGATGACTATTTTACCCTTTGGTTCTAAGACCTCGGGAAATTTTCCTTTATGATTTCTTGGAAGATATTGTCCAGGATCTTTTCTTTCATCAATTCTTTCCAGGAGACCAATAATTCTCAGATGATTTCTCCTGGATCTATTTTCCAGGTCAGTTGTTTTTTCAATGAGATACTCTTCATTTTCTTCTGGTTTTTCATTCCTTAGATATTGTTTGACTGGCTCTTGATGCCTCATAATATCATTAGCTTCTACTTGCCCAATTCTAATTTTTAACAAATTGTTTTCTTCAGTTATCTTCTATACCTTTCCACTTGGCCAATTTTACTTTTGAAAGTGTTATTTTCTCCTATTAGGTTCTGAACCTCCTTATCTATTTTACTTTTTAAAAATTTGTACTTATTAGTGATTTTTTTTCCATTTGGTCCATTTTATTTTTAAAAGAATTGGTCAATTTTTCCTTTTACCTCTCTAATTTGGCTTTTAAAATCCTCCTTGAGCTCTTCCAGGAATGCTTTTTGGGCTTGAAACCAGTTCATATTCCCTTCCGAGTTTTTGGATGTGAGTATAGTGTCAATGCTGATCTCTTCTGAATTAGTATTTTGATCTCCTGTGTCCCCAAAGTAAGATTCTATGGACTTTGTTTTTTTAGTTTGCTTTTTCATGCTGATTGCCTTTTTCCTAGCTGTTAAAGTTGATCTCTGCTTTTGGGGCCCAGGAGGCTCTGTCCCAAGCTTCTTGTGCTGGGAACTAGGGGCCTGGTTACTGGCTTTGTGTGCTATGGCCTCTGGTTCTGTCAACGAGAAACTACATAATGCTGCTGCTCACTTGTGCTGAGCTGGAGCTAGCTGTTATGTGTCAGGGATCTTGGCCTGGTAAAGTCTTTCTGAGTTTCCCTGGGGTTAAACTGAAGTTCACAGTGTGAGGTGCAGGGGAGGCAGGGTCTGGCTCCTGGAAGTCTCCTCTTCTCCTAGGGCTATGCTATAGCATGCGTGGCCTCACCCACCATCTGCACTGGTGTCTGTCAATAACCCTGGTGGTGCAAAAGGATGTCTGGGGTCCTGTTGTTGGCACTTGCTGGCTCCACCCCAGTGTGGCTCAGGAAGTCCTGCTGATCTACTGAGTGAGACTTGCTGGGATACTTCCCTTCCTGCACTGGTCTCCTTCAGCCAAAGCAAGAGGGCCTCTTCTCCCTAGCTTCCTGAGCTGAAAGACTGATGAACCCCTACTTCTGGCTCCAGTATTCCAGGGCTTTTTTTAGGGCATTATTCTCTGGGTTATTCAAGGTCAATACTGGAGGGATGAGAACACTCATAGTTCACTCCCTGAACTATGGCTCCCTGAAGTTAAAGAAGGTAAGTTTCAATCATTTAGTGTGCAGGCTGATAGTCCCAGGAGTAGCTGCTGCCACTGCCGCAGGCTCTGCACTTCTGTATTGCCTAGGTCCTACAGACTCCTGTCCTGTGCTGAGAAGTTTGGAGATTGCCACTGCAACCTGTGATTCAGCTAGGTCCTCTCTCACTCTGCTATTGTCAGATGTAGGCCCATGTGCACTCTCCCAGCCTGGTGCAACAGATCCTTCCTATTGACCTTCTGGACTCTCCAAGGCTTGAAATTGGCCACACTCTGTCTTCCAGTGGATTCTACCTCTCCCAAATTTGTTCAGATTCACTTTTTAGAGGTATCTAAAAGGATTTCTGAGAGAGCTTGGGTATGGTTCTGCTTTCACTCCACCATCTTGGCTCCACTCCCCTTGTTACTTGCTTCTCCTGCAGGTTTTGGTTTCCTTTTCTTCTTTTTGTTCTTTTTCTTGCCTGTTATTGTCTGTTGTTTCACTGGTATTGCCTTCCATGAATTCATGCACCATTTTGTCCATGAAGTTACTAAAATGCTGAAAGATTCAGATGATTTCATTGTTAACTCTGATTGGAGACTATCACATGTACTGCACTAAGCTTCTCTTTCATGTTTTCAAAAGTTCTTCCCTGGAAGGAACTTCAGTATTGGACTGCAAATCAAAAATTATTTCTAGTGGAGCCTTTTGATTTTGTTCTTAGACATTGTAGTTTCTTTGCTTTCCACAAGAGAGTAGAAAAGTAGCCCTTTGCCTTGGATGATGTCTGGTTTGGAGAATTTGATCTAGTCTTCAACCTGAGGGTAAACAATAGGGGTCTGTGGTTTAGAACACAAATTCCACTTGCTAAGAATGAAAAGACCACTACAGTTGTCAGAAATTTTGCTCCCTGGTTCCTGTTAACTTTTTCCTTCTATATATCAACTTCTTCTCGGGAAGTCTGACTGCAGAAGTTCATGTCTCCTTTGTTTGTCTCTTTCCTCCGGGTAGATTTTGCCAGGGCCATGATGTAGAAGATGAGGAAGAGAACTAATGAGAGGGAGCATATCTCAAGTGGGGTCAAGATCTCACTCTCCTCGGTGGCTGCTTTGTCCTTTACCCCCCCTCCCCTTTCCCTTCCTCCTTCTCCTCCTCTTCCTCTTCCTCCTCTTCTACATCCTCCATTCTGCCACTCTCCACATAGCACTATCCCACTTCAGCTAGACCCCAGGGGTGAGGTGGACAGGGAATCATTTCCGGGTCAAGGGGCTGTGACCTTCAATTATTCAACCTGACCCCTTCTGGGGGGGATATCTGCCCATAACTAATTAATATCAGTGAAATTATTAAACAAATATCAATATTATTTAGTAATTTTTCAATATGATAAGATTTCAACCATAAAAGAAACATACATATTAATCATTAGGAAAATGAAAAACATAATAAAACTTTTAAAATTCACAAAATTATTTTAATAGATTCATAAAAAGCCTTTGATGAAATACATCAATAATTTATGTTGAATATTCTAAAATTCAAAGGAAGAAATGGACCCTTCTTCAATGTGATAGACAATATCTTGATAAAATGAAGAGTTTATTGTTTTTCCATAGGGACACTAGAAATGTTGCAAATTGAACCAGTATTAAAGCAAGAGTGTGCTATGTGACTTGTATTATTTTACAATGCGCTAGAAATGGCAATTTTAGCAATAAAATAAGAAAATGAACTAAACATAGGCAAAGAAAAGACAAACCCTGAGAGTCTTCCCCTCCCATTCTGATTTTTTTCTGTTTTTTTTCTAATTAAAGTGGCTATCCCTTGACTCATTTCTTAAAGAGGCCTATTCGCTGAATGAGCATTACCTCACTCAAAGGGAGAACCTGAAAAGGCCTTAGCCTGAAAGGGATAGGGTCTCCCACTGCATTCTAGACCATCTCCTGTCATCCTGATGAATGTCAGGCCTCTGGACTCAGATAGATCTGGAAAAGAAAGTGAGGATGGTGACCTTGCACAAAAAGTTAATTGCAAGTCATGTCATCATTTTCCTGATGTCATGGTCCTCTTGGAAAACAAAGGACAAACACAGCAACAACTTGGCTTATTCCAATATTTAATCTTATTATTCCAACCCCAAGTGTAATCCAGTGGTATGGTTGTATATTTCTTGATTAATTAATACAATTTCAAAACATTTATAACTTAAGCATTTAAATTTATAGCTTTCTAGTTCATCTATTATTTCTTTAATAAACTGAAGAAAAGGCTTTCCTTTTGGTATCTATAAGTCTCTCTAAAATAGACTCTGGACTCTACTAGGCTTACATAAATGTTAGAGTAAGTAAATCTGTAATTTTAACAATGACAATAATGAAATTAAGGCATAGGTAATTATTTATAATATATGAGATGTGGCAATGATAGCAATGAGTCAAATCAACACTCCAACAGCAAATGACTTGTATTTACTTTGGACAACAGAGAACCCCAGAATTAACTACTTTCAAAGTATGATTTAAGGACCATGGGGTTAGAAGTCATAAGGGCTTTTCAAAATGTTCTACAAGGTCAATTCTATTTTCTAGTAATACTAAGATATTATGTGCTAATAAAATATGCCTCCTTTTCCCAAGTACATTTCTACATGAGGTAGAATTTTCTTTACATACCTCACTTGAAACAACATATGCAGAATGAGATATAAGAATCTATCTTCCATTAAGCCAGACATTAAAGATATTTGCAAAAATATGTAAAATGATACAAATCTTTCAATATTTTGTCTTGGAAAAATAGTTCTTTTTCATGAAATATGGTATTTTTTAAACATGTAATGAGATTTACTATTATTTTAAATTAATTTATAAAGACATTTAAACTTCATTAATATTAATTGCTAATGATGTAAATATTGGTAGACATAACCCATATAATCCCCATATATGGAATCAACAATAATTTTTAAGAGTACAAACAAGTCCTCAGACCAAAAATTTTAAAAATCCCTGCTTTAGTTCATTCATTTTAGCAAAGAGAATTTCTTTACAAGTTGTAATTGCTCTTCTTTTTCTTCTCCTCCTCCTCCTTTTCCTCTTCTTTCTCCTCCTTTTTCTTCTTCCTTTCCCTCTTCCTTTTCCTTTTCCTCCTTCTCCTCATCCTCTTTGTCCTCCTCATCCTCCTCATTCTTCTTCTTCTTCTTCTTCTTCTTCTTCTTCTTCTTCTTCTTCTTCTTCTTCTTCTTCTTCTTCTTCTTCTTCTTCTTCTTCTTCTTCTTCTTCTTCTTCTTCTTCTTTTTCTTCACTCCTCCACCTTCTCCTCCTCCTTTTCCTTCTTCTTCTCTTCCTTCTCCTCCTCTTTTCCTTCTGATAAATTTGAAAACAGTTTTATCATGAAATAAGGACATTCCATCTTGTTTTGTTCTCCACATTCTTTTCAACTTTTACTTTCAACTCTTCTCAAAGCCATCATTAAACCATCTTCATCCAGATTTGCACACCATAAATTTTGTTTCTTATTGTTACTAAACTTCTTCATAAAATAACAGCTAAAACAGTTCTAATAAGAAATAGGCTTTTCTTCTCCTTTGATTTCACCAATGACCCATCAAGAACAAACCCAGGGCAAAAACCTGGAGCAAGCTAAAATTTCCATGCCTGTCAGTGTTGGGATTGGGCCAGGGAGTAGTCAATACATAACTATACTGGATGAGAAGAAGAGAAAGAGATTAAGATATAGTGAGAGTGTCTTTGAGCCAACCTAATAAAATAGGTATTATAGAGAAAATTACTTCTCCTGTGATAACTTAGCAACATCAGAAACTTTCTTGTTGCACTTAAGTACACCTATGTATACAAGTGGAAATGGACATTCATCATTAGGGCTTTATTTTTCTTGTCTGCTTCTAGAAACCAAAAAGCCTAGCATACAAGTTCCAAAGGATTGATGATACTTATATATGTTGCAAGTATTCAGCCTAGGTTTTTAGAACTTTCTTTTGAGTATATCAGGCATGAGTCTCATATTTCTTAATAACATGTGCAAACATGAACCTCAGTGCAGTAAAATCTCTTTCTTAATAGATATATCCTTTTTGACCCATGTACAAAGCTATTATATAATCCTGTCATGAACATAGATATTGAGACACTTTTTAGAGTGTGATATTTATACAAATGTAAAATAAGTCAAATTAATAGGTTGATCTTAAGTATCTCATATTGCGTATATCTGCCTAATGACTATGTTATTTAAATAAAAGTTTTTGTAATATTTTGAGGATAGGATATGAAGTCAGATGCTAATAAAAATAGTTAAAAATACTTAAACTGTTGCATTAGGTACTAGTCAAATTTTTGTCACATGGCAAATTTGCTATAACACTAATTTGTTTGAAATGTTACACTGTGACAGAGGCCGAAATGTAGGCTGTCATTTCATTAAAGTCTGTATCAATGCTAATTATGAGATTGACAAACTGAGATGTAAAGCAAAAATATTTTTAGAGATACTGTTTTTAATAGGAAAACATAGTCCCTCAACATAGTTTTCCTATTAAGGAAAGATGTTGTTGCCAGTCATGACATATAGATTCCTCTGTCTGGAATCAGCATTTTAAGGTTGGTGCATAATGTACCAGAGAATGCATTGGTAATATTTTCCTGAGCAGTCAACACTCATATTAGGTTTTGTTTCTTTTGACAGGGTAATATCACCATTTCCACTTGAATTTTTATTAAGGCAATCTCTAGGAAGTGCCAGATAAATGAAATTTTTTAAAAGGATTACAACTGTCCAGATAGCCACAAATATCAAGATTTCTAGAGGGTGCTGTGATTTTTTGATTGCTTCATCATATATGTCTGAATTTTACAGTTTCAAACATTCAATAAATTATTTGACTAAGCTTTTAAGGAAGTGAACTGATTTTAAAAAATTTTTGTTTTGAAATATAGCAATAATTTCTCACAAACTAAATGCAATCTGTACTCTGTTTCTCTAGTGTTTTCATTAGTTTGTTTTTTGTTTGGGGTTTGTTTAAATGGAATATATTATTATGTGTCTGGGGTGACTAAAGTATTGATGCCTGCAGGGAGGAAATTGAACTTAATGCCTTTTTAAGGTACCTTCCTTTCCTATGATACTAAGAAAACAAGACAATCAAGTGTGTCCATTAAGCCAATAGTTAGGGAGTAGCCTGCAGCACTGCATATTAATTAATCATTTTAAAAGTCATGCTGTCTAAAAGAAAGAATATGTGTGATTTCACATTGGTGCAATTAATAGCTTGCTTTCTTCTTTTCACTGCCTTTCTCTTCTCTTCTTACATTCTCCTTTTTTTCATTTCCCCTTCCTTACCTATCCTTTCCTTTAATCTCTATTTGGAAAAAAAAATTAATATGATATGAACTTTAAGATACTGTAGAGGATTTGTAAAGAATAAAAGGTTGTTTTCAATGTGCCACTAGCACTATGATCCCTGCATTTACATCAAAACCTTATTTATAATTGAAGATTCTTAAATTGACATTGTTCAGGCAATAGAGTTTTTCAGATCTCAAGTCTCATTACTAGGTTAATGAGACCACTGCAGAAGACATTGAAGAGAAATATAACTGCAAAGCCATAATTCTTATGGGTTTGAGGGTCCATTGCTGATTGCTGCTTGGTGATGTTATTGTTGTTTTGAGAGGGAAAAAAGTCTTTTGGGGGCAAGTTGCTTCACCACTTTGGGTTTCACTAATTTTCCAGTATAAAATGTAAAGTCAGGCTTAAACCTTCAATTTGGTCTCTGTGCCTTAAGTCTTTCCCTACACCAGTCTGTCATCCAGTTAGCTGCCAAAGTGATTTTCCTAAAACACAGTCCAGATCATATATGAACCCCCACCTGTCTCACGCAGTAAATTTCAGGGCTTCTTATTCCTCCATGATCAGATATAAAGGCCTCATTTGGTATCTAAAGGCCTTTGCTACCTAAGCCCTTCCTAATTTCTAGTATCCTCTACTCTATGAACCAGCTACATGAGACTACTTGGTGTTACTTGTACAGTACACTCCAGCACTCAACTCTATCCCTTTACAATGGCTGTCTCCTGTACCTGGAACATTCTCCTTCCTTGGTTTTATCTTTTTGCTTCCTTGTCCCTCAAGCCTCCGCTGAAATCCCATGTCCTACAGAAGACCTTTCTTTACACAACTCTCCTGCCATCCACCTCCCTGTTTTCCTTTGAGATTACCCTCAATATCCTTTGCCTGCGTCTTTTATGTAGATAGTTATTTAGATGTTATTAGAAAGTGAATTTCTTGACTGCAGAGCCAGTGCTATAGACTTTCTTTGGATCCCCAGGACTTACAGTGGTTCACGCAATACAATGAGTATTTAAAAAATGCTTATCAGTGAACTAGAATGAAGGAATTAAACTAATTAAGTGATCTTTCAACTCTGAACATGATGATCCTATGAGTTATGACTGTGTTCAAAAGTACACAAAGTATGTATTTATTTAAAGCAATCTTTACAAGTAGAATATTATGAAGCTTTTTTAAGGTGTTCATTATCCAGAATCTTTTATTTCCTCAACATGAAAAACCACTGATCCCAAATTTCCTTATTCTTAAACAGACAGAAACAAACTCCTAAATGACTTAACAGATCATCCCCTAAGGTATTGCCTGAGGTACATAGAGGAGAAATGTCTTAGAAGGGTAACAAATTTCAAACTAAGTATTCTTGACTCCAAGGCCAGGACTCTAACACCTAGGTCATCCTGTCTTTTACATTACCATGTGAAAATAGATATTAGTTCTGGAAAATAGTAAATAGCTTTTTACTCCAAAAGAAAACCAAAATCAGTGGCTTACCTCATTCCCTGCTCTGGATATTCTTATATTTGTGTGTGATATTCCTTGATTTCAATTTGTTAGACTTCATAAAATATTCATTCCAGAGAAGACTTTTTCTTGTGAAATTTTTACTCATTCACATACTTATATTAAGTTTATTGATGTTTTAACTTTCCAGGTCAAATGTCTTGCATATGTTTTCTTCTTGCCTGTATAAATGCAAATTTCTCAGTGTAGTATTTAAAGCTGATAACAACCTGGTTTTAACTGTTTACTTTTCCAGACTAATTCTATACTAGTTCACTTCACACATTTTATGTTCTCCCCAAACTGTCAATGTAACTGTTCCTCAACCATGGAGTCTCACATAGCTTGTACCTTTGTACTGGCAATAGTCTACATTTTCTTTTCACTAGCTTCTTAGAATCTTTAGTTTTCTTCAAAGCTCATTTCAGGACTGTGTACTGTGTGAAGTCTTTAAATTGCACTTTTATTTCAATCATTTAATTATGTTTACATATGGCAAAAATATATGCCCATAACCCATAAGGTTTATTATGATGTTTTGCAAAATCTTCAACGTCTGGATTTTTCCTCCTTTTTTTGCAAAATATTGAAATGCACAATACATTCTTATAAAAACTATCATGTAACCCCAAAAAACAGCATTCATTAATTACCTCTAAAACAAGGTTAAAACCAAAACTAGGTTCAGATGTTTTTTTTTCTTTTGAGGAGTTTGGGGGGCTTACAACCTCAAATTGCTAATTTTACTCACTTGTATACTCCTCTCCAACCTCAGTTCTTTGCCATAGCTAGGATAAGCACTTATTTTAGCATATAGTCTATCATAGTTAAATTGTCTTTGACCCTTACCATTCGTGATATTAGTAGGTGACCTAGTAGAGACCTAGAGCTTAACCACTTTTAGAATATGCGTTGTTTTTATAATTTTATGAAAAAGAAAATCATCTCCTATCTCAATACAGCAGGAAGTTTGAAAAATCTTTAAATGCTATTTCTAGATTTGCATATTCATATATTCTACATGGAATTAACCCGCATATGATTTTTGTCTATTCTGTCATAGCTAATATTTCATATCTACAATATCCACTATTATTGCATGATTTCACATGACTTTGCCCATTTTAACAAAAAAGGTAAATTTTATTATTTGATTATTTTTTATTCTGAAAGATTAAACAGAAAATAAACTAAATGAAAATGGAAATGCTATAATTTGTGGAGAATAAATTTTTCTTAATGTGAGAGTAACCCTGGGGCAACAAGAAATATAAAGTAGTTTGTTACACGGAAGCCAGTTTTTCAACAGTAACAGTAGCTTCAAAGACTTGTTGCTAAACTGATTTGGGCAGGAATTCAACCAATGAATCAATCAACAAGCATTTATTCAATGTCTATGATGTACCAGTCACTATGCTAAGTACTGAAAATATAAGTACAAAGAATGAAATGAACCTTACTCTCGAAGAGATTACTTTCAAATGGGGGAGAAAAGCACACATGTATGTATATGCAGGATAAATATTAAGCTAATAAATACAAATATATGCATATATTTGCAAATATATATCCAAATAAATAGATACACACATGAACATAAAGTGAAATAGAAAGTAATTCTAGAAGATGAGCACTACTAGTTGAAAGGGGTTGTGACTGTGTGAGGCAAACCATGCAAAATTAAGCAGCAAGGGCATTCAAGTTAGATATAACAGTCAGTGCAAAGCATGGAGATAGGAGATTGGGTGTCATTTGTGAGAAACAAAGAGGCCAGTTTGTCTCTTTTCATGAAGAGTGCAGGAAAGGGTGTGGTTTCTTTTGGGTTAGAGACTTAGTTTGAGATCTAATTGAATAGGGCTTCGAAAGGTAACTGGAGGTGTTATATTTTATCTTAGAGACAATAGGAAGCCAAGGGAGTTGACTGAGGAGGACAGTCACATCTATGCTTAAAGACAATCATTTTGACAGAAATATATATATAAACATGGAATGGAATGGTGAGAGATGAATCAGCAATTAAGAGGCTGTTACAGGTGAGAGGTAGAAGTGCTTGAATTAAGATGGTTGATTGATGGTAGTTTGCCGCGTTCCCCCTAGGCCTCTTCCTGGGCCGGGGGTCGCGGGCAGTCCTCCCCGGGGGACCTCTTCTGCTCCTACACCGAGCCTTCGGTCGTCACCGGCCGGCCTGGCCTCCACCCAGACCGGAATTCACCAGACAGAACGCCAGAGGATCTCGCTCACGGTCTTTATTGGTACATCTTCCACGGCGACTGCTCGACTCTGCCTCACTTCCCCTATCCCCGTACATTATATAACCTATTGCAGCCAATCCAGTGGCGAGAGCTATAACATTGCCTTATATGGACGGGCTTCATCCTAAGCCGGCACCGCCCAGCGATATACCCGGAAAAGCGTTATACCCGGAAAGCTGTAGTCCCTGCCCCACCCTCCACCCAGCCCTAAGCGGCGTCCCACCCCCACCCAAATCCCAACAATTCACCCCTTAAACTAAAATTAAAAGGAAGAAGGGGAAACATAGGGCAGTGATGCGTTGATGAGGAGCCAGAAGAAAGGGGGTTGGACGCAAACGTCCTGGGGGGGAACAGTCGGAGGAGTCAAGGTCCAATTTTTTCCCTCTTTCTCCCAAGAGAGAACCGCCGCTCCCGGTGAACGATGAGGAACCCCCAGAGCAGGCGAAGTCCAGGTGTCGGGCACATGGGGCAGAAGTCCTCGAAGGCCTTTGCGACATAGGCAGGGCCATTGTCCGTCTTGATCTCCGTAGGAACGCCGATGTGTGCGAACGCCTGGTAGAGGTGAGCAATAACACAGCGGGCCGTCTCCCCAGGCTGAAAGGAGGCGCTGACAAATCCCGAAAACGTGTCCACTGAGACGTGGAGAACCCGGGAGCCAATGTGCGTCATGTCCATCTGCCAGAGAGCGTTAGAACTGTCCCCTCTGGGGTTGCGAGCTCTTTCCAGGATGCGGGGCTGAAAGGGGGCGCAAGAGGCACAAGCTTTGACAATGTCTCTGGCCTGCTGTCGAGATATTCCGTACAGATGACGGAGAGATCGGGCGGAGAGGTGCCAACGGGAATGGGCCAATTGGGCCGGATCTTCGGAAACCTCATCCGCGACAGCAAGGAAAGTCTCAGGCGGCGACCGGAGGGCGGCGTCCACAACAGCATTCCCCGAATAGATGGGGCCTGCGGTCGTCCGGTGAGAGTGGACATGGAGGAGGTAAACGCGGGCCGAACGAGTCTGCAGAGCCTGTTGGACCTGTGAAAAGAGTGGGTGGAGCGGTACACCGGGAGAAATAAAGGAGTCTGGGAGGCCAGAAACAAGCTCCACGGCATATTTGCTATCTGAAATCACATTAATAGGCGTATCAGGGAACAACTGGAGCACCTGAAGGATCGCCCACAACTCACTGGGCTGCACCGAGGGATATGGAGAGAGCAGTCGCAGGCACTGTTGCAAATGGGGGATATACAGCGCCACTCTGTGGTCCTTAGAAGCATCGGTAAAAATCTGGGGCCCCTGTACCGGTTGCGGGCTCACCGGGGACGGGGCGAGGGAGATGGGGAAAAGGGGGATGGTCTCCAAGAGTTTGGGCAAAGGGCCGCCGCCCACCGGGACGTCAAGCAGTGTCACCGCCCACGCCCAGGACGCCTGCATCAGTTCAGGAAGGACGGGAACAAGGTACGGTGCGTCCAGGGTGGGCACACAGCCTAGCAACGCTAGGCAGCGACGCCGGGCTGCTATTACAAGGCGAGCCAAAGCGTCCAAGCGCCCCTCCAGCGAGGAGGCCGCGCCTGAAACATAGATCCACTCAATTACTCCATGGGCCTGATACAAGGCACCCCATGGTAATAGGCCGTCTTGCAGGGGCCTAAAATAAACTGTCTTATTTGGCTCATATCGTGTCAGCGCGGACGTGGCTCGAGCAATGATGCGATGCAGTGCATCGCGGGCTGCAGGGGTCCAAGCTCGAGGAGATTTAAGGTCCGTGGGTCCTCTGAGAAGGTCATAAAGGGGTTGCATATCCCCGGGGGGAATAGGAAGATAAGAGCGGACCCACTGCACCGAGCCCACAAGTTTTTGAAAATCATTAAGAGTCTTGCAGCGCGCCTCCTGTAGCACAGGAAAGGGGCGCCGCACGGAGGTCTCCCCCACCACCGAGCCAAGATACTTAGCCGGGACCGTAAGTTGGACCTTCTCAGGATCCAGGAACAGGCCCGCACGGTGTAGCGTCCTCCGAACATCTCTCAAGCAAGGGTCCAACAATTGCTGAGTAGGCGCCGCCACCAGGATATCATCCATATAATGAAGAAGGAGAGCTGAAGGGTGGTCCCGACGGACCGGTTCCAGCACCCCGTCCACATGTCTCTGGCACAGCGTAGGGCTGTTGGCCATTCCCTGCGGGAGAACCTTGAACTCGAACCGCCTGTGGGGACGAGAAACATTAGTAGATGGCAGAGAGAACGCAAACTTGGGGGTGTCTTTCGGGTGGAGGGGAATGGAGAAAAAGCAGTCCTTTATGTCCACCACGGCCAAAGGCCATCCAGCCGGAATGGCCGTGGGAGAAGGAAGCCCGGGCTGGAGCTTCCCCATTGGTAACATAATACGGTTGATGGCCCGCAAGTCCACCAGGAGTCTCCAGCGGCCTTTTCCACCGCGTTTTTTAATGACAAAGGCAGGAGAATTGTAAGGGCTAGTGGAGGGCCTAATTTGGCCCTGAAGGAGCAGACCCTGGACAATCTCCTCCATTACGACGAGCTTTTGCAACGGGAGGGGCCACTGGTCTACCCACACTGGCGTGGCAGATGTCCAAGTGATTCGGGGTGTGGGGGTGCCCGTGTCACGATCAGTGGCCCTCAAGAGTTTAAAGTATCCGGGCCGGACAAGGTAACCTCGAGCTGTGCAAGGATGTCACGACCCCATAGTGCATAGGTGAGACCGGGAACGCACAAAGGGCTAAACTGGCCCTCAAGCGCGTCCCGTCTCCAAGTCATAGGCCTGGCGGCCTCCCATGCCTCCACTACTCCTCCCACTCCCTTTACTGGCTTGCCAGCTCGTCGGCGTGGAATTTGAGGAGGCCACTGGTTGCGGGGCAGCGCGGAGCGATCGGCTCCCGTGTCTACGAGACCCCGCACTGGCTGTCCCTCCACCAGGAGGATCATCATGGGGCGGTCCATTGTGATCTTCTCCATCCAAAGGCAAGAATCAGCCTCTGTGTCCTGGAACGGCACTGCCTGAGCGAGGACCTCACCTGGGAAAATATCAACTAGAATAGGGTGTGGGTTAACTACCAGTAACGGGTCACCGGGGGCCAGCACCTGGGTGGGAACGGTATAGCGGGACTGAAAAGGGTTCCCCGTGGCCAGGAGCACTCCTGCTGGCCCTTGGACCGGGATTTCTATTGCCCCCCACGAGGGAAGGGTGGTTGAGTCTCGGGCCGTAAGGACTGGACCCGGGGGGGGGCGAGTTGCCCGCTTTCTCGGCCCCCCGTGCTCGTTTCCCGACTCCTGGGTGGGGTTCCTTTGGTCGGAGCGGCAAAATTTCGCCATATGGCCAGGCTTTCCGCAGCGGAAGCAATTTGGGGTGCCTCGTCCCGACCCGCAGCTTTGTGGACACTGGGCCCGAAAGTGACCCAGCTGACCACATTTAAAGCACCGACGGTCGGATCCGGAGTCCCGGGAGACCGCGAGGCGGTTCAAAGCCTCTACCAGGGCGTCATTTCTCGCGGCCTCCTCTTTCAAGCGATCCCTCCGGTCCCGTTCTATGGCCGTCGCCAAGACTTCCATGGGACAGGGAGGAGCGAGGGACATCACCTTTTCTATCATTTGGTCCGGGGTGGCGTCGGGGGGCAAGGCCGCCAGAGCTGTCTTCGCCTCCCCCCGGAACCCCTCTCGGAGGATCTGCTTAATGATGAGTTCCCGGCCCGGCCCTGCAAACGTGCTGTCCACGTATCTCCGCACTCGCGTGGCAAACTCAAGTGCGCTCTCCCCTGGCTTCTGGCGCATATCGGCCAGGCCAGCTGGGGTTCCTGCAGAGGTACGCCCCAGCCTTTGCCATGCCTGTTGATGCACTACCCGCACATCCTCCAGCTCCTGGTTACTAAAAGTGGCCTGTACCCGGGGATCACTGTATTGTCCCCGGCCCAACAACAGGTCTACCCGCCCCGGGGGCCCCCCGGTGCGCGCTTGGAGCGCTCTAGCCTCCGATTCTTTGATAGCCTGGAACGCCGTGTAGTCCACAGGGCTCAGGACCCCCAACGCGAGGTCATCGAAATCACGCGGGGTCCAGACTGTGGAGACAGTCATATTAGAAAGAAGGCGCTGTGCCAACGGGGAAGCGGGGCCATTCTCCTGCACCGCCTGCTTAAATTCCCTAATGGTCTTCAGCGCCAGGGGCTGAAAAACTCGGGTACCATTATCCAGAAATAATGGAAATGCCTCAGAGATTTCTGAGTCCACCACCTCTCCGGACCGCATAGCTTCGCGGATCGCGCGAGGTATCAGAGGAAGGTACCCGCCTGATCTATCCCCCGGGCTGAGCCGCTCATAGCGGCTTTCGCTTTCGCCGTCAGAGTGGGGAAAAGAGGAAGTAGATCTGCGTTCCTGTTCTGGAGGGCGGGGCAGTGGGCGGCCCTCTGGCACACCACCCCTCCCTCGCGCCTCCCCTTCCCCGCAGGAGGGAACCGCCCGCGACTCCTCCCTCGGCCGGAAACCGGCGCCATCTTTGCTGGGTGCGTCCACCGCTCCAAAAAGTCGAACTGCGCCTGAAGCGTGGTAGCAGTTCTCCGAGACTAGTCTTTTCGTCTCTAAAAGGGGCCATTGTCCTGTATGTTCCGCCTGAGGCCGCTCATTTCCCGCCTCCCGCATATCCTCCCAAGGGTACAACGGGGGAGCAGAGGCCGCGGGCCTTGGCCCAGTTACCACCACCTCAGTCAGATCAGTCTCCCCTCCCGGGCCCCCGCCGAGCGGCCGGGTCTCCGTCTGAGTCTCTGCCGTGCTGGTGTCCGGAGGAGGCCTGGGGTCAAGCAACCCCTTAGCCACCACCAGCAACTTTTCCACGAGCCGCTTTAGCTGCTCCGTGGAGGCGGACAACCCCCGTTTAGACAAAGCAGTTCTGACCTGTAAAGTTAATAAGTCCCGATCCTCTGGCCGCAGCAAAGGGAGGCTGCGCGCTTGCCCCATCTCCGGGCCTTTCCCCCGTTACCTGCACGGAGAAGCTGTCTGGTCCGCCCTAGTCGGGCTAGTCCCCCCTATCACCGGGGCTCTTCCGGAACTCTGCAACGGTCCAGCCGTCCTAGGCCGGTCCCTGTTCGGGCGCCAACCTGCCGCGTTCCCCCTAGGCCTCTTCCTGGGCCGGGGGTCGCGGGCAGTCCTCCCCGGGGGACCTCTTCTGCTCCTACACCGAGCCTTCGGTCGTCACCGGCCGGCCTGGCCTCCACCCAGACCGGAATTCACCAGACAGAACGCCAGAGGATCTCGCTCACGGTCTTTATTGGTACATCTTCCACGGCGACTGCTCGACTCTGCCTCACTTCCCCTATCCCCGTACATTATATAACCTATTGCAGCCAATCCAGTGGCGAGAGCTATAACATTGCCTTATATGGACGGGCTTCATCCTAAGCCGGCACCGCCCAGCGATATACCCGGAAAAGCGTTATACCCGGAAAGCTGTAGTCCCTGCCCCACCCTCCACCCAGCCCTAAGCGGCGTCCCACCCCCACCCAAATCCCAACAGTAGTTCTTCATTCTTGAAGAAGAACAAAATGACATGCTATATTATAGTTAAGGTACAGTGTGTCTGACTGTGTCTGATCACACCAATATGAGCTCAGAAACCTTACCACAGGTTGGGTACAAAAAGACCATATGAATATTTGGAGTGGAGATGGCTCTAAATTTATGGATCTCATATGTTTTTGAGCAAATGCAATTCTGATTCACTCATGAGAACACAGAGTCTTCTTTGATGTGGGTCTACCATGCTGGATAGTTATCTGCCAATTGTCTCCCATGTCATGCAATTGATTCCAAAGTTCTTCAGAGGGACCTTGAGAGTGTCCTTGTATCATGTATTCTAACTACCATGTAAATTCTGGCCTTGTGTGAGCTATGTGTACAATAGTCCTTTTGACAAATGTACATTTGGCACTCAAATAATGTGTGATCTCATTGGAGTTGTGCTCTCTGCAGTAGAGTTTGAATGCTTGACAGTTTAGCTTGAGAAAGAGCCTCAGTGTCTGGTACATTATCCTGCCAGGTGATCTTCAGAATATTCTTGACAATTCAAATGGAATTGATTCAGTTTCCTGGCATGGCACTGATAGACTCCCCAGGTTTCACAGGCATACAACAATGAGGTCAGCACAACAGCTCTGTAGACCTTCCTTTAGTAGGCAATCTAATACCTCTTCTCTCCCATAATTTCCTTCAGAGCCTCCTAAACACTGAGCTAGCTCTGCAATCAACCTTTTAATCTTTGTGGATATCCCAGGGAAGTATACTGCCAACATAAGTGAACTTGTCCACAGTACTCAAAATTTCTCCATTTGCTGTAGTCAAAGATTCAACATATGGATGGCATGGTGCTAGCTCACAGAAAATCTGTGCTTTTTTGGTGTTAATGTTAGAGAATTGATCCATACTTTGCTGCATCTCAGCTTCAGAGACAGCATTGGGTACATGTTCATCTAGAAACAAATAATCATGCGCTAACTCTCCCACCACTTTATTCTTGCCTTATAGCCTTTTCAAGTTAAATAATTTTCCATTACTGTGGTAGCTGATCTTTATGCTGTTTTTCTCCTTGTTGAAAACATCTGACAATATTGCTGAAAACATCATGCTAAAAGCATGGGAGCAAGCACACAGCCTTGTTTCATTCTACTGATGAGTGGGAAAGTGTGAGAGAATCATCCATTATTCAGAACCTGGGGAAGCATGCCATCATGGAATTGACATACAATACTAATAAATTTCTCCAGGCAACCAAATTTTGAAATAATATTCCACAATCCCTTTCAATTGGCACTATCAAAGGCCTTGGTCAGATCATTGAATATTGTGTACAGACTTGATATTTCTTCTGGAGTTGTCAGGCAGCAAACTGTATTGACTGTTCCTTGGCTCTTACTCTTAGCAGTGAGATTTATGTTTTGAGTATATCAATTTGGCAGCTTTGTCAAAGATATTTTGGAGAT
Source organism: Trichosurus vulpecula (assembly GCF_011100635.1). Taxonomy (NCBI): domain Eukaryota; kingdom Metazoa; phylum Chordata; class Mammalia; order Diprotodontia; family Phalangeridae; genus Trichosurus; species Trichosurus vulpecula. The sequence continues at coordinate 174,547,488 of NC_050578.1, forward strand.
GGGTATGACTGGAGTGGGGGAGGGGAGGCGAGGGGGAGAAGGATGATTCAATAGTCCGGGTAAGAGAAGATGAGGGCCTGGTTTAGAGAGAAAGATTTGTAAGTTTGAAAAAAAAGAAAATGGAATGGGTATAGATTCAGTCCTTTTCTTCCAGAAGTTTCAATTCCCCTATTGCAAAAACTCACATCTACAACAGAGAAGGCATAGACATCAAATGTAAAACCTGAACATAATCCTGCACTTATCCCAGGAACTGAAAACTTTAGTGAAGGGCTGAATACATGTGATGCTAATCATTTGCTCTCCTGAAACCTTCTGCTTGGCTTTAGGCATTACTCATCATCAGAGTCCTGGTTGGGATGGCTTTGCCTCAGGGCATAAAATTTTAAAGATCCCAAATTTGACATAATATAGAAACAAGGACGTCATTATAATAATTAATTCCCACTCATTCACAACTGAATACATCCTAATTACTTGCAATATTTTCCTATCTTTAATTACAAAATTGATTTGAGGGTTCTTTCTATGCCTTTTGACCAAGGAGTTATTCATGCTGCTTTTTCTGGGTCCTTTTCATGTACTTGCCCTAGAAACACTAAAGATGATCATTAAAGCATTGCTCTTCACTCTCTATAATCATCATCAATGACCAGCTTTTCTATTAGTCACATGTCTCATATTCTGGCAACAAAGAACAAGGCCCGGGGTGAGGAAGACATAGAGTAAAAACTATCCTCTGACATTTACTAGTTATGTGATCATGGGCAAACCACTTAATTTCTCTTAGCCTTAATATTCTCATCTATAAATCTTGTAATATCTAGCTTAGCAGGACTGCTGTCACTGACAGTCAACAAACACATACTAAGTGCTTACTATATGCCGGGTACTTTGCTAAGTGCTAGAGAATATAAAAAAAACAAAACAAAACAAACAAACAAAAAAACCAAACAAACCCAGCCCTTGAACCCAAGCTCACAGTCTAATGGGGAAGAGAAGCAAATGACTGTACGAACAAGATGTCAACAGAACAGATATAATCTACAAAGTTAAAGCACTAGCATTAAGGGGAGATTGGATAATTCATGTGCAATCACCTTCCTCTGTTCTATTTCATATACACACATACACACACATATATGTATATACGCCCATATGAATACAGATGTTTGTATGTTCTTACTTTTATTTTTGTTTTATCTGTTCATTTTTGTTTTATTCAGAAAAAATGCTTCAAATTGCTATGCTGGATAAGTTTTAAAAGATAATCTGAATGTGCATACAACTGCAGTAACAACAACATGATGATACTAGCTCTGATACCTTGGTCAAGTCACTTAACCTATAAAGTGGGGATTCTAATAGTATCTAGATCATGGAATTGTGAATCAAATGAGATAATATTTTTTTCAAAAAGCAGTACAGTGCCTTGAACATAGTCAGTGCTATATAGATGCTTATTCTTTTGACCTGACCTACTTAACATTTTTGGACCTCAGTTTCTTCATCTTTGAAGTAAAGGGGTTGTCTCAAAATGTGATGCTGTGACCCCTATTTAATATTTCAACTAGTAAGTATGATAAAGATCAGTGACATGATCTCAAGCTTTTTTTGTGAACTATCAGGATATGGGGAAATTCCTTTATGGTAGATAGGGAGGTATGTCCAAAATTTCTAAAAATATTTTGAGCAAAGTGCAAAGCACATTTTTTTGGAATAAAACATAAAGTTATCAGGATGATGTGGAGAATAAAACTCATATAGATGTAAAGTCCCACTGAGATCCCTTAAGTCAGTGGTATCAAACTCAAATAGAAACAGGTGGTGGAGTAGTGGTATTGGTAGGGGCACTAATCCATACATAAGGATCCTTTAAAACCACATGTTAACTGAATTTTAGAATGTCACATTATCCATGTGTTATTTTACTTTTATTGAGTTAATTAAATACTTCCCAAATATATTTTAATCTGATTTTGTCTGCATTGGTAGGAGGGTTGTGGGTGCATACAGACAGCAGGCTGTGTGTTTGACACCTATACTTTAAGTAATATGATAAAAGTAACTCAGTTCCAGCCATAGTTCTGGATTTCTCCTGTTTCATCATTTTAAGTCACTCATTACCTTTGGCCTCAGTCTCCTCTTCAGCAAATATATTGGAGTAGTGGATCTTTAAGTTCTTTTCTAGCTCTATCAAAGGGGTCTTTTCTAACTCTTTGAATCTCTGAGACTTAAACCTTAGTATGTGTTGAAAATGATCACAATTGTACTTTTACAGAAAAACAAAGAGAGGGCAAAGGAGGGAGACCATGGAGAGGAGAGATATTGCCACAGATCAGAGTGCTCCATGTTTGAATTTAGAGAACAAAGTTCTGGCTTTCATTTTAGTCAGTAACAGGAAAAAATGTGATTTAAATATTAGACATTTTAAACTACTAGAAACATTATGCACGTCATTTTTTCTTGGGAGAGAAGTTAAGGTTGGGCAGTTATAATTTTCAAGGAAATTTTGACAATTAACATTGCACATAAAATCAGAATTGCAATAATCAGTATCCTTTGTCATCTATTTATTCATTCCTTAATTCATTTTATCTATTTATTTTAATCTAAGGGGTTGGTGGCTTGTACCTAGTATGAATCAAATAAGTATTTTCTTACTAGAATTGTAAACACCAATTTTCTGAAGTTATGGTAAACCAATGAAACGTTAAGCTTACTCATCAATTTAGCAATATCTTGAATAAAAGAGATTTTGAAAGAAATCCAATGTTCTTTGTCTGATTGATGGGATAGGGAGAGAGAGGATGGTGCACTGGTCTAAGAATCAATTTGTTTTGTTATAATACCTTTCACATCTGTAGCTATTTGGCTACAAAATTTACTGAAGCATAGTGGGGCAGCAATATCAGTAGAATGAACACTCACTTCAGTGAAATCACAGATGTATCATTGAGTTGATAGAGTATCACTTTGCAAATTTATTTTTATCTAACAACTTAATTTTCATATTTGTTAGCTAATAGACCCTACTCTTGGACGTGATGCTTTTATAATATATTGCATCTGTGAAAAGAAAAAATACTCTTTCACAATGTTACCTTTCTTTGGAGGTAACCCAAACTGAAGAAAATTTCTTTTAATTCATTTAAAAATTCAATCTGAAAGTATTTTTTATTCTAAGTAAAATGCATGATTAATATGTCATAGAGTGAACCTGGTGAATCACATACTATTTAATGATATAAGAATTAGGTTGAAATCCATCACCATTTAAATATTTAATTTGTGTAGTGATTTTATTAGACTCTTTTAGTAAGTAAAGACAATTTTATGCTTAATTGGAAAGGTGAAAGAACATTACCAAAAATATATTAGGATAAGATTACTTGACAAACATGAGTGGCTTTTGGGAATACTTTTTTATATCCATGTTGTATAAACCTTCTCAATGAAGAAGGAACAGTATGAAAACTGAAGTCTCTTTCTTTTAAGCTCTCTAGCATGGCATTATAAATATGAAGTCCTTCACTTTGTTAAATAGGAAACCAATGATGTTCTTGCTTACTGAAACCATCTGTCCATGTTCATCTTTATCAACAAACTTCCGGGCAATTTGCATTAGCACAAGCTGTTAGTTCTGTCTTTGCCAATGTTTAACAATGTCAGGTGATTACACCTCTTTTCAGACATAGTAGAACATGAAGCTTTCAATAATTCTGCTATGTCAGGAAGATAATATATTTATCCTATGATAGGGTGAAATATATATTGCCCATTCAGTGATTTGACGATAGTTTCCTTAATATTTTCTCTTTTTACTTTACAAGTGAAAGTTTGTAACCAACATATATGTGAGTGTATGTGTGTGTACATATACATACATACATTTATATATATATATATATATATATATATATATATATATATATATATATATATATATATATATATATATAAAACACATAATGTAACACAATGAAACACCTTAGGAGATACAGAAAGATTTAGAATAAATAGAAGAATTAGAAAAAAAGAATTAGAAGAACGTATGCATGTGTTTACATATACATACATAATCATGATAAAAAGTAAAATATGAAAAAATCAGTTAAAAGAAGCAAAGGGTGTCAACAAGGTACTATGAAAGGTCAGGGGAACAGAAGAAAGTTTATTTCTGACTGAATGAATTAATGGAGAAGATGACATTTGACCTTCAATTTAAATGGGTAGTGGGGATTAGAAAGACAGAATTTGGAGAAAGGACTCCTAATGTAGAATGAATATCAAAACCAGTGACACAGTGAGAACAAAAATGAATATTTTCTGATAATATTTATCAGTACAACTTGATTGGAAATAGAAGGTAAATGTTGGTGAGGGCCACCTTGTGAATATCTTGAAATTTAGAGATAAAATTGCAGACTATGGGAAAGCATTGAAGGTTTTTGAGCTAGGGTAAAGATAGGCTAATATCATCAGAATCTTACTTTAGGAGTATTAATTTGGCAATAGTGTAGAATACAGGTATCAAACATGCAGCCCACAACACTCTCAAATGTATCCTGAACCATATTAAAATTTAATTGGGAAATATTTTATAAAATAAATATAAATGCAGTAAAACATAAATAATGCTAACACATGGATTTCTAAGTCAATATGTGACCAATATGGATCCTTATGTATGAACCCATTTCTATTTGAGTTTGACACCACTGATGAAGAGACAGAAGGATGGGAGAGAAACTATAAGAAAACAAACCAATGGCCATGTCATAATAGAGTAGCAGTGGGAATGGAGAGGTGAGGAATAAGAGATATTGATTTGTCAGAAATGACATACAGTAACTAACTAAATATGTAAATGAGATAAAGGGAGAATTCAAAATGTAGGAAAATGACTGGCATACAGTATGTGCTTTATAAGTGATTGAATTGCTAAGCTTTTACTGTGTGCCAAGCATTGTCCTAAGAGCTGAGGATAACAAAGACAACAAGCATTGCTTAATAGAGATAGAAAAAACATACATATGTATATATAATTAAACAAAAGGGTTTAATATAATGAATATGTAGTGTGAAGGTAAAGAAAAGGGAGGAGAAATACAATATCCTCATTTTATATATAAAAGCAAAAGATCACATATCAAGAGATGGAAGGGACCTCAAAGACCAATTACTCTAATCCACTTCTTTTTATTGAGAGAACAAGACCAGGGGAAGATAAGTGACCGTCTTATGGTCACTCAGATAAATAAGGAATAAAACAATAGCCAATATTAAATTGACAATTAGAGTCACATAAAGTAGTATCACATTTTGTTAAGAATTTCTTTAGTAATGAATTCTAATAAAAATAATTAAAGGAAGTTCAAAGAAGGGGAAATTGGAGCTTTTAAAAGAAGATTCTGAAAAGGCAAACAAGAGATCCAATAATTTAAAACAAACAGCCATAAACCTCATATATGTTATTAAAAAGGTAATGTCAGAGAGAAATAAAATTCAGAAATGGAAAACAAATATCAATATAATCAAAAGACAAAAAAATCAAAATGCTTGTTATCTTTATAGACAAAAGCAACTTACCTTAGTGACAGTAGTTGACAAAATAATTTGAACATGATCAGCTTATAATTAATTAAATTAAACAAACATGATGAAGCAAAAGACCCCAAGTTAGGACAGAGAATGTGTGGAAGACTCTACTTACATAAAGACAGGTTGAACAAGAGGAAGTTCCATGTTTCCCACATAAAACCTTATTCATCATTATATAATGTGAAATATCTAAAACTTAGCCCTTTAGCTGATAACTGTTATGCAAATGATATTACCTAGATAACCCTAGAAAGTCAACTAAAGAGTTAGTTGAAAGAATCAATAACTTTAGTAAATTTAATCATTTAAAAATCTATATAAACCAGAAACATTTTTTCTATATTAGAAAAAAAATCCAATAGGAATTTTAAAATTTTATTTAAAATAGCTATAGAACACACACAATGCTTAGGAATCTCCCTAACAAGCCATAATGAGAAATTGGATGATTACAACTGGTGAATAGTCTTTCAAAAAATATAGACTGACCTAAGAATTAGGGAACTATGAACTATGAATTGCTTAGTGGTATGCCAAGCCAGTATAATAAAAAGAATAAAATTACCTAAATTAATTTATTTATTCAGTGTCATACCAATCAAATTTTAAGTCATTGCTTAATAGACATAGAAAAAATGACCTCAAATTAATCTGAAAGAAATAAACCTTAAAAATATCAAAGGAAATGATGAAAAAGGTGGGGAAGATGGCCCAACTGCAAAGGATCTCAAACTACACTAAAAAGCAGTACTCATCAATACAATTTGATAGCAATTATAGCAGTAGTAACTGTGCATGGTAATGCTGCATTAGTAGAATATATTAGGCATACATGATTCAGTAGAGAAAGAATAGAGTAACCTAGTGTTCAATAAGAAAAAAAAAGGATTTCAACTTGTAAGGGCAAGCAAAGCGGGACTTTTTACTGTTTTTTCTTTTGGAGTGCTTCTCAGCACTAAGGAAATCAAGCGCCTTTGAGTGAGTCTTGCCTTTGTTTGTAGGAAGGCCCACACCCTTTTGTTAGTTAGTTCATGAGAAATGTCAAGTCCTAGAGAGGTGTGAACCCTTGGGCCCTGACAAAGGGTATATATACTCTGAGGGTAGCCCATGAGCTAGAACTCTTAGAACTGTGGGAGAAAAGGTTTTGCTTTGGGGGTTCACTTACTGGAAGAGTGTTCCTGTGGAGACACTGGGTACTCATTAAGAAGCCTGCACATCTTTGAAAACCCAGATGTTGATGCTTCTTTCTCTGGTAACTAGGTATGCATTGCTATGGACAGCCAGGAGCCTTCTGTGCTGATTTGTGTTATTTGCTCTCTTTATATAACTTCATCTTTTCATTTCTGTTTCTGTTTTCTCTGAAGTTCAGAGTGCTGACCTTTTCCCCTGAACTAAGTGAATGATATATGTACTTATGTATTTAATTGATGATATGTGTATTTAATTAAAGTGAAATTACAAACCTCTTAAATTTTCTTTCCTTAGAAAAGCAGATCAAAGAAACTGTACTAGCAGCCCTCCTGTGTACTGATGTTATTGGCCTTACACAGCAACAGTAGCTGCAAGTAACATTGTGGTTACACAGCTACTGTAAATCATCCACATTTATTAAGGGCATCATATGTGCCAGACATCGTGCTTGGCACAGGGGAAACAAAGAAAGGGAAAAATTGTGCCTGAATTCAAGGAGCTCACTATTTGACAGAACTATGCAGAGTAGTCTGGCAGAAATGTAGTTTAGACTAATGCCAAATTATTAGCAAATGGGTTGATATTAAAGATGACTTTATAAATTAATTAGAGAAGCAATGAAAAAAATTCCTTTCAGATCTATGGATAGAAGATGATTCTATGATAAACAAAGGAATGAGGACATCACAGAAGATAACATAGACACTTTTGTTAATAATTTTTAATTGCGCTGACAAAACCGATATATCTAAAATGAGAATGGAAATAACTGGAAAAAAAATCACTGGAATACAGCATTGAGGACTACCAGTAATTGTTTTCTTTGAAGGTAGTATTAATATTCATTTTTTTTGCTTCCATATTGACTATGTTGCAAAAGAAAGCCCCCCCACACACACACACACACAATAAAGAAAGTGGAAAAAAAAGTATGCTTTAATTTGCACCTGGAGTATATCATTTCTTTCTCTGGAGATTACCAGCATTTTTCATCTTGTGTTTTTTGCAATTATCTTAGATCATTGTCTTGCTTAGAGTAGCTAAATCTTTCAGAGTTATTCATCCTTGCACAATTACTGTTACTATGGACAATGTTATCCTCATTCCACATATTTTGCATGAAGTCATATAAGTCTTCCCAGGTTTTTCGAAAACATCTTCCTTATCTTTTCTAATAGGACAATAGCATTCCATCATGAATGTATACCAAAATTTGTTAAACCATTTGCCAATTGGTGGGCATCCCAGCAATTCCATTTTTTGCCACTACAAAGATCTGCTAAAAACATTTTTTGTAAAAACTGATTCTTTCTTTGATTCCTTTGGGGTACAGACCTCCTAGAGGTATTTCTGGGTCAAAAGCTATGCACAATTGTATAATGTATTGAATATAGTTCCAAAGTGGTCTCCAGAATGGTTGGACTACTTGAAAACTCTACCAACTATGCGTTAGCATCCCAATTTTTCTATATCCCCTCCACCATTGTCATTTATCTTTCTGTCATATTAGCCAACCTGATAGGTGTGAAGTTATATCTCAAAGTTGTTTTTATTTTCATTTCTCTAATCCATGATGATCTGGACCATTTTTTCATGTGATGAATGATAGTTTTGATTTCTTCTTCTGAAAATTGTTCATATCCTTTGCTCATTTGTCAATTGGAGAATGGCTCTTTTTTATGTTTGACTCAGTTCACTATATATTTGGGAAATGAGGCCTTTATCACAGAAACTTGCTTTATTTTTTCTCAGTTTCCTTCTTTTCTCCTAATTGTGCCTTTTTAATTGCATGTAATCTAAATTATCTATCTAAATATGAAATAGCCATTTGTATAGTCCTTCTGTGGTGAAATCACCTTTGATAGTGGCCAAACTGGTTAACAACTCAACAGTGTTGATGAAATCATTTGTTTCAGGAGCTCCAAATGTAATTTGAAATTTAAATGTTACATATTAATTTTCTTTAAAAAATATTTTTTATTCTGAACTTAAGAAATAAAACAAGCATTCCCATAACAAAGTGGAATAGAAAAACAGAGGATTGCCCTGAAACTGCAGATCCATTATGTAAAACTTCCTATTCCTTTCAAATTTACAAGAAAGTAAACATGTAACAATTTTTTTCCACCCCCATCCTAGAGAAGGCTAACATTAGCGCAAGTATGAATATGTATATATGGGTATACATAATACATACAAATATATCTATCTGTATGTATGTATGTAAGTATGTGTATAGATGCAGATATAGATATGCTTATTTCTATCCCTATCATCAGTTTTCTCTTGACGAGAACAGCATCTTCCTTCATAGGATCCTTGCATTTAATTTGGTTGTATGTAATAGAATGACTTGGTTGTTCAAAGTTGTCTTTAAACAATATTGCTGTTACTGTATACAATGTTCTCTTGGTTCTGCTCATTTTTCTCTGCATTATTTCATGCGGGTCTCTCCAAGTTTTTCTAAAGCCATCAAAGTCATCATTTCTTATAGCAGAGTTATGTCTTTGAAACCACAAAGACACTTGCTATAATTATTTTAGAACACAGAGGTGCTTTTATTTTTCCCTAATCATCTTTGGAAACAGACCTAATAGAGGTATTGTTGGGTCAAAGAGTATAGGAAGTTTAAAAACTCTTGGTATAATTCCTAATCATCCTCCAAAATGGTTGGATCATCTCATAGATCCACCAACAATGAATTAAGGTCCCAAATTTTCCACATCCCCTCCAACATTTGTCACTTTCCCCTTCTATCATTTTAGCTAATCTGATAGGAGGTAAATGATATCTCTCAAGGTTGTTTTAATTTGAATTTCTCTAATCAACAATGATTTAGAGATCATTTTTTCCACATGAATATAAATTATTTTGATTTCTTCATTAGAAAACTGCCTGTTCAGTTTTCAGAGGAAGAAATTAAATATATCTATAGGCATATGAAAAAATGCTCTAAATCACTATTGATTAAAGAAATGCAAATCAAAACAACTCTTAGGTACCACATCTCTCCTGTCATATTGGATAACATGACAAAACAGGAAAATGATAAATGCTGGAGAGGATGTGTGAAAATTGGAACACTGTTACATTGTTGGTGGAGTTGTGAACTGATCCAACCATTCTGGAGAGCAATTTGGAACTATGCCCAAAGGGCTATAAAAATGTTCATACCCTTTGATCCAGCAATACCACTTCTAGGACTGTATCTCAAAGGGATCACACAAGTGGGAAAGGGACCCATATGTACGAAAATATTTATAGCACTTTTTGTGGTAGCAAAGAATTAGAAATCTATTGGGGAATGACCAAACAAGTTGTGGTACATGAATGCAGTGGAATAATATTGTGCTGTAAGAAATGGCGAAGATGCCAAGATGGTGGCTGGAAAGCAGGGGCTTACGTGAGCTCCCAGCCAAGTCCCTACAAAAACCTATAAAAATGGATCTGAACAAATTCTAGAACTGTAGAACCCACAAAATATCACAGGGAAGCAGGGCTCCAGCCCAGGACAGCCCAGATGGTCGCTGGGAGAGGTCTATTGTGCATGGAGCTGGGAGTGGAGGGGAGCTGAGCACAGCATGGGCAGTGGCAGGACCAACCAGACGAGGAGCCAGGTGGAACAGGCCCTAGCACCCTGAATCAGTGAGCTGTGGCAATTACCAGACTTCTCAACCCACAAACACGAAAGAAAACAGAGAAGGTTAGTGGGAAAAGCTGCAGGGAGTGAAAGGAGTTCATGGTTTGGCCACCACCCAGGGGCAGCAGAGGTGGGGCAGCAACAGAACTGCAGTTGCTTCTGGCCCCAGGCCCACCTGGTGGGAGGAATTAAGTGGCAGATCAGAGCAGGAGTGCAGAGCCTGCTTAAGACCTGAGTCTTAAGTGGTTCCTGGGGAAGGAGGAGTGCCGGTATGACAGAGCTGACTGTATAGAAATAGCTCTGAAGACAACAGCACATCCCCTCAAGCTGGGAACACAGTACTCTTTACTGTAAAAGCAGTCATACCCTGAGGAAAAACTCAAGGATCAAGTAAGGTGGCTGGGAATATGGCCAGGTAGCGAAAACGGACTCATATTCAGTCTCAGACTTTGGATTCTTTCTTTGGTGACAAAGAAGACCAAAACATACAGACAGAAGAAATTAAAAAAGTCAAAGAGCCTACAACAGAAGCTTCCAAGAAAAACATGAACTGGTTCCAGGCCATGGAAGAGCTCAAAAAGGATTTGGAAAAGCAAGTTAGAGAAGTAGAGGAAAAATTGGGAAGAGAAATGAGAAGGATGTGAGAAAACTATGAAAAATGAGTCAATGTCTTGCTAAAGGAGACCCAAAAAATTACTGAAAAATAAACTGAAGAAAACAACACCTTAAAAAATAGACTAACTCAAATGGCAAAAGAGCTCCAAAAAGCCAATGAGGAGAAGAATGCCCTGAAAAGCAGAATTAGCCAAATGGAAAAGGAGGTCCAACGGACTACTGAAGAAAATACTACCTTAAAAATTAGATTAGAGCAAGTGGAAGCTAGTGACTTTATGAGAAACCAAGATATTATAAAACAGAACCAAAGGAATGAAAAAATGGAAGGCAATGTGAAATATCTCATTGGAAAAACCACTGACCTGGAAAATAGATCCAGGAGAGAGAATTTAAAAATTATTGAACTACCTGAAAACCATGATCAAAAAAAGAGCCTAGATATCATCTTTCAAGAAATAATCAAGGAGAAGTGCCCTGATATTCTAGAGCCAAAGGGCAAAATAGAAATTGAAAGAATCCATCGATTGACTCCTCAAATAGATCCCAAAAAGAAATCTCCTAGGAATATTGTCACCAAATCCCAGAGCTCCCAAATCCAGGAGAAAATACTGCAAGCTGCCAGAAAGAAACAATTAGAGTGTTGTGGAAACATAATCAGAATAACCCAAGATCTGGCAGCTTCTACATTAAGAGATCGAAGGGCTTGGAATACGATATTCCAGAGGTCAATGGAGCTAGGATTAAAACCTAGAATCACCTACCTAGCAAAACTGAGTATCATGCTCCAAGGCAAAATATGGACTTTCAATAAAATAGAGGACTTTCAAGCTTTCTCAGTGAAAAGATCAGAACTGAATAGAAAATTTGACTTTCAAACCCAAGAATCAAGAGAAGCATGAAAAGGTAATCAAGAAAAATAACAAGAAAAAGAAATTGCAAGGGACTTACTAAAGCTGAACTGTTTTGTTTACATTCCTATGTGGAAAGATGATGTGTATGATTCATGAGACCTCAGTATTAGGGTAGCTGAAGGGAATATGCACATCCTCAGAAATAGATCTAGGAGAGATCATTTAAAAATTATTGGACTACCTGAAAGCCATGATCAAAAAAAGAGCCTATATATCATCTTTCAAGAAATTATCAAGGAGAACTGCCCTGATATTCTACAGCCAGAGGGTAAAATAGAAATTGATAGAACCATAGATCACCTCCTCAAATAGATCCCCAAAACAAAACTTGTAGGAATATTGTCGCCAAATTCCAGAGCTCCCAGATCAAGGAGAAAATACTGTAAGCAGCCAGAAGGAAACAATTTGAGTATTGTGGAAACATAATCAGGATTACCCAAGATCTAGCAGCTTCTACATTAAGGGATTGAAGGGCTTGGAATACAATATTCTGGAGGTCAATGGAGCGAGGATTAAAACCTGGAATCACCTACCCAGAAAATCTAAGTATCATGTTCCAAGGCAAAATATGGATTTTCAATAAAATAGAGGACTTTCAAGCCTTCTGAGTGAAAAGACCAGAGCTGAATAGAAAATTTGACTCTCAAACACAAGAATCAAGAGAAGCATGAAAAGGTAAACAGGAAAGAGACATCATAGGGGACTTACTGAAGTTGAACTGTTTTGTTTACATTCCTATGTGGAAAGATGATGTGTATGATTGTATGATTCATGAGACCACAGTTTTAGGGTATCTGAAGGAAATACGCATGTATATATGTATGTATATATATGTATGTATATATATATATATATGTGTGTGTGTGTATATATGTGTATATATATATGTATATATGTATATATATACATATAGACAGAGGGCACAGGGTGAGTTGAATATGAAGGGATGATATATAAAAAATAAAATCCAATTAAGGGATGGGAGAGGAATATATTAAGAGAGGGAGAATGGGAGAGGTAGAATAGGGTAAATTATTTTGCATAAAAGTGGCAAGAAAAAGCAGTATTGTAGGAAGAGAAGAGGGGGCAGGTAAGGGGAATGAGTGAATCTTGCTCTCCTCATATTTGACCTGAGGAGGGAATACTATACACACTCAATTGGGTATCTTACCCTACAGGAAAGAAGGAGGAAGAAGATTAAAAAGGGGGGATGATAAAAGGTAGGGCTGACAGGGGAAGGAGGTAATCAAAAACAAACACTTTCGAAAAGGGACAGGGTCAAGGGAGATAATTCAATAAAGGGGGATAGGTCAAGAAGGAGCAAAATATAGTTAGTCTTCCACAGCATGAGTATTGTGGAAGGGTTTTACACAATGATACTCACTTGGCCTATGTTGAATTGCTTGCCCTCTTAGGGAGGTTGGGTGGGAAGGGAAGAGGGGAAAGAATTTGGAACTCAGAGTTTTAAAAACAGATGTTCAAAAACAAAAAAAAAATTGCATGCAACTAGGAAATAAGATACAGAGGCAATGGG